>NC_057356.1:58998516-59304432 GCF_016509475.1 Prionailurus bengalensis
AGGTTTATAACATAGTAATGAGTTATTAATGGAAAGTTTTAACATGAAACTGGACTTTCCTTCAACCTAGTGTCAGTTAATCAATTAAAAAGTAATAAAACATTATTTAATGTCTTATGTGTTAGGCATGGTGAAGGGCATAGTTTCTTACAAGGGCTTTAGTCACATGAATTTTATTTAAAAAATCAACAAATGAAAATTTTTGTTTGAGGTATAATTATAAAGAAAAATACTTCAAAGCCAAATGAATGTTGTTTTTGCCCTCCTGCTTTTATGACTTTCTTATGTATTATGAGTGGACAACCACATAGTGCTTTCTTATTTTGCATTTCTCTCATGTGTGGTGGAGACCCTGTATCTTCTGAATAACCTGGTCCATTGGATGTTCTAACTCCATACAGGCATCTTTCTGGAAAATTCCAGCTTTCATATCCTGGGCAGAAATTTCTGACCCAGGGCACCTGGGTGGCTCAGTCAGTTACACATCTGACTTTGGCTCAGGTCATGATCTCATGGCTGGTGAGTTTGAGCCCTGAGTCAGGCTCTGTGCTCAGAGCCTGGAACCTACTTTGGATTCTGTGTCTCCCTCTCTCTCTGCATCTTCCCCGCTCATACTCTGTCTCTATGACTCTCAAAAATAAATAAACGTTAAAAAAAAAAGAAAATTCTGACCCTATTTATTTACAACTGACCCATTATTCCCCACACTCTACAATGACATTTTTATTAATACATAGTCCTTGTTAATGGGATTTGACCTATTTTTACCATAAATGGATGTACCACTTACTAGTTATTTACGTTATTTTTTGTTAACCCCAACTTCCTGGAATTTCCTGAATTCCAAATACTTTGCTTTTGAATGAATCCAGAGAGGTGAGTTGGGCCTGTTTTTCTTTCTCTAAGGGACCATCATTTCGTCCCACCTATCTTCCTCAGAAGCTGATTTTATTGTAAATCTCTGGGAAAGTGCTTGCGCTAACACTAGCAGGTGGGAAGATATCACTTACTTTTCTTTCCAAAAGAAGTTCATGTTACAAGAGCTGAGATCTATAATCACCAAGGTAATCTGCCATATTTTGTTAGGTGCACTTGGACAGTTTCCTCCATGAAAAGATTCTATGTAGAAAAATTAATTTAAAACATGAAGCAAAGAAGCATGCTTTGTGTATTTTTCCTGCTAGGAAGACATTTCCTCAGAAAGGGCTCAGCGTCCATGTGGCCATCACCATGAATCTGGTGTGATAGCTCTGGAGCAGTGAGCATAATAATATGGTGGCTCATGTGAGGGGACACTTCTACCTGACTCCAGGTTGCCATGTAGGTCCCTATCCCATCATCGAGATCCCAGTTCTTGAACTGGAGAGAATAAGCACATCAAAATATTAATTCATTAATCCAGAAATTCATAAGAACTAATATGAAAACATGAACTATGGGAAATAGAGTGGTTCTGAAAACTAAGTCCAAGTTCCCAAGGAATTTTTAAACTAATAGACCAAGACAAATACTATGAATTATGATTTTCTACAAAGTAAATTCGAAAGATTTAAATTCAAGATTCTGAGGACAGGTGGGAATCAGGGTTCATTGTTAAGCTGGAATATCTTAGAATTTGAAGAGGACCAAAAAATGACTCCACTAATTACCCCATGATAATTAATGACATTTATATTTATAACAAAATAGGAGGAGGAGCCAAGATGACAGAACAGCATGGAAGTTTTTTTGTGTGTCTATATTTATAACAAAATATGGAAGGAAGAGGCCAATAGCTGTTACCATGGGACCGTGGCACACAATGGTTTTTATTTTATTTATTTATTTTTTTTTTGGTGTGTGCTCTCTGTCTTTTCTGAGTTATTTTTTGAGTGTTGTTTTTCAAATCTGGGGGAAATATGATTTAAAAAGTCTTCCTTGAAAAAAATGGCAATTCTTGCTTGGTGCTACATGCAATGAGAAAGACACAGCTGATGCACTTCAGAATAATGAAGGTCTGGGGGACTTCATAGAGTAACTGGGCCACATGCATCCTTACGAGAACAGTTTCCTCTCGATCATTTCAGCCCATCTCGATGTGCCCAGCTCTGCACCAAGAGCCGTGGGGCTCCTCATTCATGGCAAACCCTTAAGGCAGAGATAGACACATGGTGAAGATGGTGCTCCATTGCATGGTATAAGCAAATGTCAACATTTGTGATGACAATTCCATGAGCTGGGGAGGTGCAGAGAAGCCAGAGACAAGGTTGCTGAGCTCTGGTTGATAATCTTGTTCTAGGGTATTACCACTGTTTACCAAATTTGGACTTCATTCTCCTTTTATTCATTTATTTTTATTAATAAATTATGCATTGAGAGTCTACCAGGCACAATACCCAAAACCAAACACAGTTCACTCAAAAAAGACTAAACACAATGGAAATGCTATCTATCTTTCCAGAGATCACAGTCAGCTCATGGCTCCCTCTGGCCAACACCACCACTGCATTTTAATTGGTCCAGGGAGGACCAGAATCCCTTAGTTTGAAAGATAATGCTCCAGAGAAGCTCCTGTGAGTGGCCAAATGACAATACTGTGGCCCAGTAGTCTTTTTCCTCAGAACTAAGAACAATTTCCATTTGCTATATTCTTCAATGTTAGGGGGTTGTAGGTGCCTTAGAAAATATACAGAAAACAGAACAAGGGAAGACACTATATTAGGAGATTCACAAAGTCTTGGAAACCAGTTCATGAACTTTTACAGCAATGATTCAGCTTGGGGTAGGGGAGTGTTCTTAACATCCTCAGCATATATGACACCAATTTTTTTCTCCTGAGAAAGAAAGAAGCTCTCCATGTTAGAGGCAGGGAACCACTCATACTAACAGAACTGTGGATTGGTTTTATGGGACAGAATCCTCCAAGGAAAAAAGAAATATCTGCTGCTTGAATTATATTCCATTTGATTCTGTAGAGCTTACTAAGTCCCTTCTAGGTGCAGTAGATGTGCAGAAGAATCAAAGATGAATGAAATAGTCCCTCCTTTAAGGGAATTTAGGAACACAGGATACAAATAACCTTAAACTCCATGAATGTAGTGAACAGCATCTAAAATAATGTGTGTGGAACCTAGTCTGTGTTCAGTAACTATTTTTGGAACAAATAAGATATAAAATGCCAAGTGCTGAAAGCATGGTCTGAACAAAGTCCAGTGGTTATTCAGAGAACAAAGACAGCATACTAGATTGGAGGAGGCAGGGGGAGTTTCACCAAGGGAGAACCTTGTGACATGCATGGGGAAGTGTAGATGGAATTTAGGAAAGTGGAAAGGAGATGGTGGGTGTTTCAGAAGAAGGGATGGTACAGGCAATGGAGAGAAGCTTGGGACAGGAGTCAAAGGGAAGAGGAAGGTGCAGAGTAAAGAATAGACTGGACCATGCTGCGGAGGGTCTCCAGTGCCAGATGAGAAAGACATCCAGATTGAGGTGAAGATGACAGGTGATGGCTTGCCTTTTCTTCGGCCTCCCCTCATTGTACTTTAATATTGACAATGCTGGATAAAATCACAAAAGTCATAATCTTAGCGAATCATTTGGTATTAGTACCAGGACTTTCCTTCTTGACTTCTAGACCAAACTTCTTATTTTTTTCTAGTCTCTCTCTCACATCCCTTTTTCTATTCTTTATGTCATTTGACACCCTTCTGTGTTTCTCTCTCCAGCCCTCCAGCTCTCCCTGAATTACAGTTTGGTGGAGTATAAAATAGTAAGGTTACATGGTCTGGGAAGGAGGGTGTATATCTCTGTTGCATAATACTCCAGTGGAAAGAAATGTTAAAAGATTTTGGCCCATTTTCAGTCAGATTTTTCTTATATGCTTTAGAGGAAGAATAGAGAATGTCATGCAAATGCTGCCTCAGTGAAAAATCAGCACAAAGCCCCATTGTGCATTTCCTGGGAGCCAAGCTTCTCATTTTTATACCACAGGAGAAGTCCCAGTGTTTTGAATCTTTAGAATGAATATTTTTGTACCAAACCTCAAGGGGAGAGGGAAAGCAAATAAAAAAACAAAAAGATTTGTAAGATGTGGTAGCCACATCTGGGATAAACTGGGCCATTGCAGCCCAGCTATGGAGTTTCAGGAGTTTCTCTTAATAACCTTCCAGGCATTCTGCTATTCCTGAGCCTTCCCATATCACTTACTGAAATGTGGGAAGGCACAAGCCATTCTCTGGTCATCACTGTTTTTAAGGTCCTAGCTTTCTACATCTGCAGTCCTTTCATTCTGATTCCTTCTCTGTTTCAGGTTTCCAGAACCAAGACTCTTGACCTCTGGTTCTGTTCCTTCTTAATAAAACGTACTTGTGTGTTCTTTGGCACTCTAAAGTGAACATGATCTGTGTCAATTTAGAGTACTACATCCTAGGGAAACATGGATTTTAACCTAAACCAAACCCTTAAATTAAAGAAAATCTCCCTGAATTATTTAAGGCCATGCTTTCTAGGTCCCTCCTAATGCCCTGAGGGTTGAGAAGAATTATCTCTGAATTTGTTTTGACAAAGTTATTGGTTTTTATTCCTTTGTTCTTTCTTTAGAATTGCTAACAGTACATGAAGAAAGAATACAGAAGCTAAAATTGTAACTTTGTAATATCTATAGCAGAATAAGAAAGGCCAGTTGTTGGATGTCACATCAGACAAATGACCGAACACTTTGATTTTTGCATTTTCCTAAAAGCTATTCTTCTTGGATCTACAGAAAGTCCAGCCATGAATTGGTATCCAGATGGGCTCTAATTCAAGAGATAGCAAGGGGGAGGCCCAAGGACCCCAAAGCGTTGGAATTACACCTTGTCTTGAACAGATGGCAGAGCCAGAGACCTGGGATTTCTTAAAATGCAACCAAAAGGAACATTTTGTTTTAGTGCAAATGTGTTAAATATCAACATTATTATAGAGAATACTCTTTAAAAGCTAGCTCAACATTGACATGGTATGGGAACTATTAGAACTCTTTGTATTGCCTGATGCTGAGGTGAAAAAAGTGTGCAAAGTGGTCCTTGGAGGGGGTGGTACTGAGCCTACGACAGGTAAAAAAATATGAGTAAACCAACATAATCACACCCTGGCTGCTCCAGGATCATTGGTCAAGGCCAAATGCAAGCATATGCCCTGAGAAAAATGTTGGGCTTATGTGGCCCATAACCCCCTATCCCACTTCCTTCTGATGTTCAGGTGAGCTACTGAGAGTAGAGAGCAGTAGAAGGTGAGAAAAGGTAAGGTCCAGGTTAAGGTCAGTCAGCCCTCTCACTGGTTTGCACAAGGTGTAATTTAGGTCTGCCTCTTAGGCAACCACTGATATGTGATCCAGTAACCTACAAAGAAGTGTTCACACACTCACCTCTACACCTTTTCTCATGCTGATCCTCCCTTTCCCACAGGGTTCCCATGTACTCCATTGAATCAAATTCTCACCATCTTTAACATCTCCTACAAGAGACCTTTAGAAAACACATGAAACTATCATAGTCTACTATGAATTCTTGTTTCATTTACTATCCATCCCACTGACAGGAAACTTTTCTTTGAACTTTATTATTACATACACTTTGTATGTATATTTCATCTACCTAAATCAATTTCTGGGCTCATGAAGTCAGATAAACATATTCTTTGTTTTGGATCCTTCCTTAAATCACTTAGCATATAGATTATTGGCATGTATGTATATATAATATAGATGATAGAAAGATAGATAAATAGATAGATAGATAGATAGAGATAGAGATATAACATATTTTCAATAACCAGTATATGTGCTTTACAGGGAAGTCAATTATGAAGAAGTATAAAGTATGAAACTTTAGCAATTACAAAGTTTAATAATGAAATATAATTCTCCTTTCCAGGTTTTGGTGCTCTCCATTCATCCATCCATCATTAGACTGTGCTTCTCCAGAGATGACAAGATGTGACTGCCTGAAACAAATGCATATCATTTCTTCCTGAATAGACCTTTCCCTCTTTCCAAGGTGAGTTGTGCGGGTACTGGGAAGAGAAACTTCAAAATTCCTTTTCACTGCTCTGTAAAGTCTAGAGCCTAGAACAAGTGGTAAGTAGCCTGTTCCTTGTTTCATTTTCTCTGTCTTTTCCCACAGCCCTTTTACTTCTCTAAATCCTCTAGATCTCAAGCAAAAGGTGCACATGGACTTGTCCTCTGAGCCTTGTCGTATCTAGCGCCATTCTATGTGGGAAACAATAAGTTAATACAATGCCCTCCAAAGAGACACCATTAGCTCTTATAAACCGTTAATTTCTCTCAGGAAATCTCCCTTCTCTCCTTGGTTCTTGTATGTCTACACAAAGAGAAGAAAGGGAGAGGTCTTCCATGCGCCACTTCTTGCCAGGTTCTCCAAGATTTTAGTAGCTATAAAGTCTGTTGTTATTCTTTTCATTGACTACCTGTTAAGGTTCTAGGGAATCAGTAAGCTGAAGATTTGGAAGAGGACTAGAACTTATTTGGAATAAGGGAACTGATGCACTAGAAGTGTTCAAGCATAGGCTGATATGGTGTGTGTGTGTGTGTGTGTGTGTGTGTGTGTGTGTGTGTGTTTGGTCACTCTATTGCTCCTGATTCATATTTATATGAAATTTACATCACTATTTCCTATTGCATAGACATATGTATCTCATTTGACAGTTAGTTTAACTTAAATTCATGCTTCATTAGTCACCCATACTCATAAGTTTTGGCATAATCACAGAAGAACTTTCTAGTGGACAAGATTGCATTCATTTAGCTGGACATTTGGATATTTCAATTGATTCAGCCATTCAATGAAAAGGTCCAGCAAATGCCCCTAATTTGACATTGTTAGTTGTGGGCTATTTTTTTCTCCTGTATCAACCACTGTGGCTAATTAGGCAGCAGATTCGAATCTTCATGAATTTTTCAGGCTGATACGTGTTCTTTCCCAGGGCTAATTTGCTATTATCAGAGGGATGACTCTGGTATACATTGTTGGTGGTGTCTGACCTTATTCCCCTATTCAGATTGAAATTAGTTGAGGGATTGTGGCCAAGGAGGTCATTTGGTAAATCATCTGACAGAAAACAGGTCTGCTTTAGAGAATGTCCTTTTCTTGCTCCCCTTCATAGCCCATCCTAGCTTCTGCTGCTGCAAGGCTCTATCAAGAAGAAATAAGATTCAATAAAACTTTTACCCAGGATTTCAGAAACTTAAAAAATTCAGTAGATAACCTAGTTATAAAACTTGTGTAGAGGACTAGAATAATTCCATTCTATGAGCTTCCTGTGTTAACAATGAGGAGGATTTGGCATACAACAGTAGGGGCAGAATTTTGTATAACTGAATGAGAATAAGGAAAACTGCTTTATTATGTGATTTGCCCTATTAGGGATGTTGAAGAGTCCAGGTTTCCTGGGATGGAAAAGTAAGGTCATCCCACTTAACTTTCTTCTCTGGACACCGAGGGGAAGAGCAGAGTACTAACATACCCCACCTCTGTAAGTTGTTTTCCAATTATAACTGATTAGTGGTTAGGATTATTAATAAGAATCACACAACCATTTATATCTTTTGAAAAAGTCATCACTACTAATTTCCACAAATTGGTTGCAATTTCCAATAAGAAAATACCAATTAATTCATTCACTAAGAATTGTAATGAGTTAGGCCAAAGGAGGCCAACATAGTGGTAAGAGCAGAGAAAGTATTCAGGACTTCAAGGGTATAGATTACTTTTGGCAGTCCTCAGTACTTTGGATTTTCACCTTACCACCTTTTTTTTTAAGATAATGTTCCTTACAAGACATGAAGAGAATATCTCAGATATGACTGTTTCATTCCCTGCCCTCCCCCCACCCCCACCTTATCCCTTTAGCAATTTTCTTTCCTAACTTTTCACTGGGAAAAGACAATATGGTATTTAGCGCCTTTTCTCCTTCATGATTTATATATAATTAGGGGCTCGGAAATGTTATTCTTCAGTTCTAAAAGAAGCTGCTATATTGGAATACAAAGGGTCATTTTAGTTATGGGTATACATACTTTTTAATTAAAAATTATTTTATTGCTTTTGTTAAGTAATTAAAATTTACAAAGTGATTTCTCACAAATATTTATTAACATTAAGTTGTTTTTGGCATACACCAGTAAATTGCAAGCTATTGCTTTACTCTGCGTGTGTAATTAAAATGACTAAGTAATTATATTTTTTCCTTGAGTATAGTTGACACTATCACATTTTTCTAAGTTTTGGTTCATTTTTATTTCCATTAGTGAATGCTTCATAGAAGCCAAGATAAGGAATGTCAGTTAGCTAGGAGGAAAGCTGCTTCTCTTACTGAGCTTTTGAGAAATACAAGCAGATATTATGTGCCATGTTTATATTCTCATATGCTTTGTTTTCCTAATGTCTTTCTTTTTCCTTTATCTAGCTGCCTTGATGTTGCCATTATTATCTGGATGTTTATTTAAACATTTCTAGAATGCATATCTTAACTTCAAATTCTCAATTTTATATATTTAGACTTTTATTCAAATTGGCACAAATAGGCGGTATGTCTATTCAACTATACCTTTTGCTCTGCCGAGTCTTTATCGTTTCCCTCTCTCTTGCTCTTCCTCAGATATTATCAACTTCCTTACATTCCTCTTTATCATCAGCAAATGACCCTTAAAAGTCCCCAGTGTGAAGGCTCCATGTCATGTGCAGGGACTTCTATGTATATCAACTTACAGTCCTTACCTCCTGAGGAGCTCAGCATCAGATGGAGGGAAGGATGAATCAACATGATGGCTTCTTCCCAAAATAAAGGAGAATGAAAAGCAAATGTGAGACAACACACCTAGAAACATCATTATTCTTAACCACATTACAAGGTGAAGGGCTGCCAATGCAGTGAAGGTTAGATAGTGGTACCTGATCACGCTGAGAGAGGATCCTTGGTGAATATCTCAGACAATGAAGGCAGAGCCCAGGACTCCATCCTGAGTGGTGCATTCAGAGGAAGGAGCAAAATGATTCTCCTGGAACAACAGAAATGGGGGGAGCTCTCCTTTATACTGTTTGGAAGAAGTCTCTCATAGTAAGAAAATAAAGGCTAAATGAGGAATTACTATCACCCACTCCCTGTGGCCAGGTAGAGTAACAGGACAAGATGTATCCTTTCACCTGCAACAACACACTGACAAAAGGATAAAATTTATAAAACAATGGTTTCCAAGAACCTGAACGTCAGACAGCAGGAAGATGGGAAACAAATGAAATAAGTCCTGTAGCTTCCCAAACTTACTGCCTTCAGAGAGTTTCAGGCTCTGGAGAAGGAAGGGGTAACTCAGAGCCCAGTGGGTACCCTGAACTGAGGAAATGGAGTTGGGAATCTCAAGAAGTCGAGGTGGCTAGAGTTTGCACGGCAGATTGACAGAGAGGAGAGAGCTGCCCAGAAAGAGAAGCCTGGACATCTCAGCCTGGACTCAGAGGCTGACTCTGAGTATTCAGCAGAGCACTGATGAGCAAGTGCCATGAGGAAACTGCTCCTCATGGGGGAAAGAACCACCCAAAAGGACTGTAGGAGAGAGAAACTGGTGCTCATACCAGGTCAGAATAACTCCTGTTCCCAGCAGCCAGACTGGACCTCAACATATATGATGCATTGGTGGAGCACTCAGAGGAGTCTTGGCCTGGGGTTGAGAGATAAGTAGCACTGGGGTAAATGCTGCTGTGCTCTTGCCTAAAGATTCTTGAAAGTTAGCCTCAAAAGAAGCAAGCTGTTTCAGGAAACATCATAACTCAGATTTGCAGGAAACTGGTTTTTGGTGAAGCAAGTAGAAGAGAAGCCTGTGTTACGGAAGGCCCTGTAGGGCTTGCCTTGATTGCTGGTGAGAAATTGGCTACAAATGGCTGTAAGAACTCACATACCTCAGCCCACCATTAGCCATGGTGAGAACCCCTACAAACTCCAGCCTTCCACCGGCAGCTGATCTGGAGAACCTCCACATTCAGAGATGAGTAATAAACAAAAAAGCACAGAGAATCTATCTTGAAAAGAGATCAAAGGAACAGGTAAAGCAAAAATGAGATACTACTAGAGAAAGATACTTTAACAAGAGCACATGTTCCAGAAGTTATTGTAGATCAGCTGGAAAATATGACTGAAGAGATCCCTAAGATTATTTTTTTAGGGGGAGGTTGTAGAAAACAAATGCTTTTATCAAACAAAAATATAAGGTTCAAACAATGTAGAGGTGCAAGAGGTCCTGAAAGATAAAGCATGAGTGAGCACAAAGAAATGGAATTAACAAAATTAAAAACAATGGAAATGGTGGATATGAAAGAGAAGAAACAAGGGGGCTTGAGCATAAGCATGAATAGTATCCATAAAGGATAGAAAGGAAATACTAGATTAGAAAACTATACTTAAATATTAATAAGACTTTTCACAAGGGGCACCTGGGTGGCTCAGTTGGTTGAGTGTCTGACTCTTGATTTCAGCTCAGGTCATGATCGGAGGGTCGTGGGATCAAGCCCAATGTCAGGCTATGTGCTGAGAGTGTGGACTCCGCTTGGAATTTTCTCTCTCTCTCTCTCTCTACTCCTCTCCCCCACTCACATGATCCCTCTCTCTCTCTCTCTCTCTCTCTCTCTCTCTCTCTCTCTCTCAAATTAAAAAAAAAAGAAGACTTTTCACAAATCAAGGAAGATTTGGATCTTTTTCAGTAGTTCTTTTACTTCTTTCAACATCCAACCCAAGATTGTTCTTCTCCAGAAAGCCTTTTAAACCAACTGCACACACTGAACTTATTCTATTCTGGCAGCACAAATTGGTAGATGTTCTAATGTTTCTTTCCCCCAGTTATTATACTGGCTTTTGCTGTTGTTTTTAATTTGGAGAATTAGGAACTTTTTTGAGGATTGGGGCCGCATCTTTCTCTTTTTATGGCCTCCTTTGTATTTTGTACAGACTATATGCAGAGTCAGTACTGTGTAAACAAATGGAGCAAATACATAAAACATAAATTTTCTTCATGCCTTAATACAAGGGTCTCTGAGAACTGATCTGGTGGTTCAGTTCTATAACTGAGGTTGCTAGTTAGCCCTCTGTTACTGAATTTCTGTTGCTCTCTTAGAGGTAAGTGAATAACTGGAAAAGGGCAAATATTTGATCAGGACGTTGGAAGTCAAAATGTACATTTTTTTCTCTTTGTCTCTCTTGGCAAATATTCCAATTCAGTTAAAGGTGCAGGTACAGTCAATGCTGGATAGGGAGTGAGGGCACTGGAGTTCTCATGCAGGGCTTATCACTGACTAGCCAAATGCCCTCAGATTAGTCATTTGATCTTCATTATGTTGTATCTTGGGGCTAGAACAGTCCTTCCCTCATTATAGACACTTAATAATTATGTTTTGAATGAAAGAATAATTAGTCTCAGTTTCCTCCTATGTAAAATGAGAAGTGTATACTAACATGGTCTCTAAACATTGTTTTTACCATAAAAATCTAAAAACTACCTGCTTTCCTCTGACTTATATGCATTTGTGCTGTGTATTTCAACTGCAGTAACTCAGCAGATGCCTGTTGTTTTTATGGGAGATGTGTTTGTCCTCACATGTGCTGTTTACATGTTTTGTATAGATTCAGTGTCCATCCTAACTTGCACAACTTTTGAGAACAGTCAGACAAAAAATCCAGAGGGCACACTGAAGGATTCTTACAGGAAGCTTATAGCCTGTCTCCTTTGGCTAATTTGCAAAAGCATTTTTTGATTTAAAACAGAAGGAGGGCGAATCCCTGGGAGAAAACTCACATCCACTAATGTTCCTTCTGGAGTGAGTTATGAAAGAAAGCCCCAGATGGATTATAGACGAAGGTTAAACTTTGAGACACTAATTTATTGAAAAGGTAAAGATAATAAAAGAACAAAAGTGCCCTGAATGCTATGTCCATGTGTCCTTTCTGCCCCATGCCCCATGTATTCCAGTAATTGAAGGATCTCTAAAAGGAATATGTGTTTCCACAGAGGTGATTTCACCTACATTCTTAAAGAAAATCTTCTTTGGAAACAACTGAAATGATCATTCTATTTAGTTAGATTCTCCAATTAGACAAAAAAGGGCAAACTTTAAAGAAGATATTTCATTTTACAAACAGCAAGCCTAGCAGAACTGTTTGGGGGAAATGATATCAAAGCCTAGGGTGGTATTCTGGAAAAATATTTTTGCGTACAGTGAATTCAGTGATGTTTAATACCATATTTCATCAATTTGAAGGTACACATTATTTTCACATTTCTGAAATCATTTTATAGCCAACAGAGTCTTACAATTGCTATGGGTCAGGTGAGAATTGGGTACAGTTGTCACTGAATACACATATGCAGACCTGGTTATTAATCCTGGTGGTGCAGCCTGGCAGCCGTAACTTGTCAATATTTCGGTCAATGCACCTTGTAAGGCCCGTTTGAGAAAAATATATGCATACTGATTCTTTTCTGAAAAATTGTGTTGACACCATCTGGTAATATTTAAAAAAGCACCTTCATTTAAACTTGCAGAATAGGTGGCAGTGTGTTGGAAGAAAGTTCTGGACACAATAATGGCTTTTAAGAAATGCTGCATCACCAACATGCTTGAGGAAGAGGAGATAGAGGATAATAAATGTAAATCTTTATATATTTTCTAAATACCAGTAATTTAATATCTACCTTTGTTTTTCATCTTTTCTCCCCAAATTCCAAGTAATAATCATGCATTCACACAGCTCTCATTTGGTACTGTTGTCCGAGTGGCTGAGGAAGGCGTGGTAATCAAGTGAACTTTGGAGAGAAAAAAAAAATCCTTATGGGAATCTTTAAAAAGTGTTTCTTTAAAAATGAGGTATAGTAGATGAATACATTAATAGCTCCACTTAGTGGTTTCTATATCCATACCCTTTGCATTGTGATTGCATCAAGAATTGGGAATCTGTGTCTCCATCCCTGGAAGCTGGGCTGGCCTTATGATTGACTTTGACCAAAGAAATAAGGTGGCATGTGGTAGTGTGCCACTTCTGAGACTAGGCTTGCAGAGATGTTGAGCACTTATGCCTTCTCTCAGAATGTTGCCATCACCATGTAGACAAGCCTGGGATAGCCTGATGGAGGATGATAGACCACGTGGAGAAGAGGCCAGTTGTCCTATCAGAGGCTAGACTGCCCTATAGCCAGCCAGCCTTCAAGCATATGAGACAACTTAGCCAAGACCAGCAGAGTTAGCCTACCTTACATATAGCTAACTGAAGACTTATAATAGAGCCCAACCAAGAATAGAATTGCCCAACTGACCTACAGACTCATAAGCCATTAAAAATGCTTCTTGTTTTAAGTCACTGAGATATGGGGTGATTTGTTACACAGCAATAGCTCACTGATACATGAGGGGCAACATATGTTTCTCACATAAAATCAGGTCACTGTGAAGTTCACATCAAGATGCTTTTTCTGAAGGTGTTTTGAAGCTTTTGAATCCCACATACCCATCTATTTCTGCATTTCCCAGGAGTAGAAGCACTGAAATTCTGTAAGACAGGCTGCTCTTGAGATATTTTCAACTTAGCTGGAATCAGGATTTGCCAGAAATGTCGTGAGACAGCTTGTTTAAGTGAGATTTCCTGCTCAGTTTCTTTTTTTAAAAGAAAGAGAGAAAAAGAAAGCAAAAAATAATGATTTTTGGATGGAGTTCGTCTGTTCTGGACACATTTGGACATGTAGTGGAGGGGAACCAATATATAAGGATCTTTGAGTTCTTTAGAAACTTTGGCAAAGTCCTAAACCACCTGGGAATTCATAAGATTAAATGTTTGAAGTGTGATTTTAAATTAATAACACTGACATCACAAATTGTTCGCACAGATCAGTCCCTCACTACTCAAAAATGTTCTGTTTACAGATTGCTCTGTCTTCCGATGGCTGTTTTTTATTTAGGCTGGATATGTTCTTTTACTATCTTGCTTGTAAATTACTGGAAGATTGTCTTCATTTCTTTTCAGGCTTCACACTGAAAGGTGAGTTTTAGATACCTTACTGTTTGGTTAATATTTTACATTTCAATTTTTCAGTTCAAACCAGGGAACCTGAGAAGGGTATGAATAAAACGTAAGCTATAGGTGAACATTTAGAAAAAAGAAAGAGCAAAGGATGAATATGTATGAAACTTACTTAAAATGCCATATTTATGAGGAGAGGAAAAATATTGGAGCCTCACTTTCCCTTTACATATTTTCAAAACACCACATGGGATTGAGTGGGACCAAGTGAAAAGTATAAAATTTGTTGAGTATGGCGGGTGTTTTAGTGTGGCAGTGCAGTAAAAAGTTGGCAGTGCGAATCATCTGGGGCTGTGGATAGGAAGATACACTGAGGCCTTGGGATTAAGGAAGGACAGGGTTTCTTTAGCGCCTTATTTTCAGTGGGACATTCAGCAAGATGCTTGTCCTCTTTCTATGTCAATTCGTTTCACTCTAGAGGCCAAGAGTACTGAGGCCACCAGTTTCTCCTCCATGGATGGGCCAGGGCATGGGCTTGTGCGATTCATATTCCCTCTGTGCCTGCTCTGGACCTGTACCAAGTCCAAGTGGTGGTGACAACAATGCCACCTTGAAGTAGATCATGAAAGGAAAGAAGAGGCCAAAGGAAAGGGTTAACACAAGGGATTTTAATTCAACTGACAATTATGTCACCCATTCTGTTATCAGGCCTGTATTAGGCCTTGAGTGATTGAAACGAGAAATTAAAGGGCCATGAGCTGCATTCTCCAACCCAGTGATTCCACATATTTTTGTCCAAACAATGAAAAATCACACAGGTACAGGAGACATAGAGTTGTTAGTTTCCACAAAGAAGGTTCTCGTTAAATAAGGTATGGATAACTGTTCTTTGAGAGTCCATGCAGCAGTAAATATGAATAATGAAGATCCATGTACTAACATAGAGAAGTCTCTAATACATACAGTTGAGTTAAAAAAAAACACTTCATGTTGTGGTCTACAATGTAATACCACTTGGTGTTCTTATAAATCAACTAAACAAAACTACATATTTCTACCTTGTAAGTATAAAAATTCATAGAAAAGGATTGGAGTGGCATATAGAAAATAGTCACCTCTGTGAAGGCACTGATATTGGCAAGAAGTATTTTCATATCTCATGACTGCAACACATTTATGCACTAACATTTTTAATTATGAATTAAAAATAATTCTAATAAGTAAATTATTGGCATAAATAAACATTCCCCTCTCCTCACCATATACATAAAAACAAAGGCAATCACCTTCAGGCTCTTTATACTCTGTTTGTAAAAATAAGACTCACAGATGTCTTCATATTGTAACAAAACAAAATAAGCTCTTTTCTTGATTTTCATAAAATTTTTCTTTTGAGCTGCCCCAGCTCTCCTTCTCTTTCATGATAAGTCTTCTTCCTTCTCACTTTTGTTATTATGCATGTTTTCTAAGGTCTTTCCTTAGCCTCCTCTCCCTTTTTCTGGGAACTTTTACCCACTTTCACAGTATCAAAGATAACCTCTAACAGCATGACTTTCTTCATCTCTGTTTCCAGCTTCGCTTTTCCTACTCTGCTAAGCATCCCTCCACTGTTGCATTTTCTACCACCATTTTTATTTTTATTTTTTTGACATTATATGATATTATGATATATGATATTATATGATAAAATGATAAAATTGTATATGTATTTGGTAAATACATTTTAAAGGTTTTTATCTTAATTCCAAGTAGTTAACATACAATGTTATATTAGTTTCAGGTGTATGCTATAGTAAATTAATACTCCCATACATCACCCTGTGCCAAAACCCACATTTAATATCATCCTCAATGGGGAAAATTGAGAGCATTGCCTCTACAGTCAGAAACAAGACAGGAGGCATGTCCACTCTCAGCACTATTATTGAACATGGTACTGGAAGTCCTAGGCTCAGCAATCAGACAACAAAAGGAAATAAAAGACATCCAAATAAGCAAGGAAGGGGTCAAACTTTCACTATTTGCAGATGACATGATACTCTATGTAGAAAACCCAAAAGACTCCACCAAAAAACTGTTAGAACTGAAACACAGATTCAGTAAAGTTGCAGGGTACAAAATCAAGGTATGGAAATCTACCACCATTTTTAGCTCAGTTTTTTTCTAAACCTATATTCATCTCTCTTCATATCCCCAGTGGGTTGTTTATCCCATCATCCTAATTTCAACTAAAGACTTTGCCATTGTCCAATCTCCCAGACTTAGGAGCCTAGTTTACTCTAATTCTCCCTTTTCTATCTTCCTTACCATTCACTGTCCCATTCAGTCTTCCTTTCCAATGTCCTTTGCATCTATGGTTTCATCTCCCTCTGTACATTTCTTTATTTGACCCTGTCAACCAAAAGCTCAATCAAAAGCTAAGTGGAAACTTAAGCAGCTTCTTTCAGCAACTGATGGCCTCGAAATATTTATTTATGTAGGTAAATAAAGTCTGGTCTATAATGGTTACTTTGGTTGTAATTGCATGGTTACCAGTTTTTCACTCTCAATTCTTAGTCAATCACTAAGAATTTACCAAGAACCAGTTTCACAGGCAGACATGGGAGATATTATAAACACAGAAGACATGGGCTCTTCTTTTGAGGAACTAATAGGTGACAGAAATCATCAGTACATAAAAGAAGTAGCTTGAAACAAATTCCACAGTAGCATAGAATATGTACAAAACACAGTGGAAATGAAATCTATGAAGCTTCCTTCCTCTTTTCTTTACTTCCACATACATTAATTAAGTATCTACTATGTGCCAGACACTAACTTGGGAACTAGGGATATGGCATAAGTCAGATAAGTCCTTGCCCTTGTGGGACTTTGATTCAAGTGCAGGTACACAGGTAAGCAGATAATTAAGGTGCTTTCCAAGAGTAATACATGCTATAAGAAAAACAATATTACAAGGTTATATGACAAAAGGGACCTGGGATGAAATTTAGCTGGAAAGATCAGGGGAGCCCTTGTGAAGAGCTGATATTTAATTTGAGACCTGAATGGCAAAAGGAGCCAGTTATTGGCAAATCTAGATGTAGAGAGTCAAAGCTGGACTTACTCTATGAGCAAAGATACAAGATCAATGTGAAACTGAATACCATAGGCCACAGATCAGTTGACAGTTGGGGATTTAGTGCAGAGCCTGTTTGGAGGGAGTAAGGTATTCTAAGAGGGAAATTTCATAAATGCTCTCTGTGACACTACCTTGAAGAGCAAGTGGCCCTTTCTGACCACATAGACTATAAAAAGTCACATCTGGTACCCTTCATCTGCCCCCACCACTCACTCACATTTCTATGGAGTAGCACTATGTCAGATGGATAAACAGGGAAAAGAATAAGGAATTTTCCAGGGAAGGGGAAAGCTAAGTGAATCAACATTTTCCTAATCAGTTTCTAGAGGCATTTATCTATGTGAGAATGAGATGTTTGATATTCTGGTTGAGTAAGTTCTTGATTCCAGGTCATCAATTATGATAATAGAACAAATCAAAAAGTTTCCAGCAAACAGAAATTCTTCATTTCCTGGCTCCTACTCAAGTTTATTGATTGGACTATTGGGTAAGACAATAAATTTCATGTAGAACTGTTAGAAAAGCTTTTGGCTGGGCCCTTTCCTCTTTGCAATCTCAAAAATGGTTTGAGGTACCTGTAACAATTTGGAATATTCATCCCTCTCTCCTCTGCCCATAGACACAGGCAGGTGCTTTATGGATAAAATTGTCTTCACTCTTGTCATGGGAAGAATGTCTGGCCATATAAATTACATAGTGAGTTAAAGGTATCTAAAACTTTCATTTTCTTCCAAAATATTCTCTCCACTTGTCTTTTAAAAATGCTAAAATTGCTAATCATTAGAATTATAAAATATGAGTTCCTTCTTAAATTAATATATGTTCCCAGAGAGGAGGGAGGGCCCTGGTTGTATGATTTATCCTTCTAAATAGGTTCATGTTAATATTCATGTTTATACACATAGGGAGTTTGTACCAAGTGGTGAAAATTACATAGCATTTGGAGTCCAAAGACCTAAGTTCAAGGCCCACCTCCTTCTCTCAGTAGCTCTGTGACTTGGCAAATCACTTAATTTCTATAAAACCAGTTCCATCCTCTCCTAAACTTAAACTTCATCTGAGGTTTAAATGAATTTGTGTTATAGTTTTGCAAGTGTTAAAACACCAAATAAATATAAATGATTATGTATGATATTTATAGATTAGTAGAGATTTATTTTTAAGATTGACTTTATCCATCAGGGGCTCCTGGGTGGCTCAGTTGGTTAAGCATCTGACTCTTGATTTTGGCTGATGTCATAATCTCATGGTCATGCAATTGAGCCCCAGGTGGGCAGTCTCAACGCAGAGTTTGGAACCTGCTTGGAATCCTCTCTCTGCCCCTCCCCCACTTGTGTTTATTTTTTCCCTCTCTCTTCCTGTCTCTCTCAAAATAAATATATAAACTTAAAAAAAAAAAAAGACTGACCTTATCATCATTCTGAAAGGTACTAGAATCCTAAGAGGATTTTAAAGATAAATCCTGTGGACTTTGGGTAAATTTGAAACATAATGAAGAGAATAATGTTTAATGCTTACTAACCATGTATTGGAAAAGATGCTAAGTACCTTACAAATATTCTCATTTCATCCCCACCACAACCGAATGAGGTAGTTACACCCAAAATACAATGAGAAATACAAATTATGTAAGCTAATGTACTTCCTTAAGGTCACATGTTAGTAACTAGTAGAGGTCTTCAGAACTCAAGTGATTAGGAATCCGGTAGCCCCGACTTACCCTCACCACAGTGCACCAGTGCTGGGTTTTAGAGAGAAGCCAGAGTTGCAAAATTTGAGCTATTACAACTCAAGGCAAGTATTGAAGGTGACGGGAGGTAGAAAAAGAGAGCTGACTTGGAGAGAAAATTGGAAAATATGCTCATATTCTTCCCAAATTTGCTTGCAGGTATCACTTTGTAAATAAATACATTTTTTTTTCCAGTTATAGTATCCTTCTTGTATTGTGCATTTGGTAGCAAGATAAAATGATACCTCCAAATCCCCATTCTTTCCAACGTAATTCCCTATTAGACTCTATTCTGTGACTTGTACCCAAAGGAATAGCATTGTGACCTTTGTCACCTTTCCTACCCCTAATCTCTCACACAATTACATGGTTTTATCTTTGAGCCATTTGCATTAAACTCCTAACACTTTGCCTTCTACTTATATGACAGTAATTTTCTTAAGAGCCATAAACAGTCTTTTTTCTAAAATTTCATTGTTGGTACTAGCTCAAGACTGAGAATATAGTAACTAATAGATAAATACTCATAGACAGATTCTATTAAAGAGATTGGTACTGAGACTAAGCATAAATTACACTCTTCTTATAGCAAATATTTAATTTAATTTGGCACATTGGCTGAATTCTTTTCAACCATTCTGTCTGAGAATTTTATACATTGTTGAGTGACATGGGGAGAGAATGTAGTAAGAATAGAGGGTTTCTCTGACACCCAAGATCTAGTGTTCAGACATGTTGAGTGGTCTATTCATGCTTGGATGACTGAGTGGAGCCACCTTCAATAAAAGCTTCTTGAACAGATGTCCTCTTAAAAGTGCCTCCTCCTTGAACTCTAAGTGTTGATATCTTTCCTAGAAATCCTTCTTTGATACCTTTAACTGACACAACTGACACTCTCATTAACTGAAATTCACCCCAGTATGGGATGTGTCTCCACCCTCTGAAATTTGAAAGAAAGTCACAACCTTCCCACTAATTAGAATACCTCCTTGTGGAGACTGCTTCTTTAAATATGAAAATCCTATTACCTCAACTGTTTGGACTGTAAATTCTTGGAGAACAGAGATCATGCCTTCTTTTGGTCACCTCTCCAGAAAGGTTCCCAAGTCTTGCATAATAGGGCTGAAGTCCAAGTTCCTTTAGGAAGGAAACTTATTCTTAAAGCTTCTGCCCAAAGATAAACACCTTCCACATCTAAATCCCTCTCATAGTTTTAACTAGTACTATTTGCTTCATGTTCTTAATTATTTGATATGACTGTTTTATTTTCCAAATAATAATTTCAAATCCTTCATGAATAAAGGCCATAAATTCACTTTCTAAGCATTTCTTTCAGGGACTGGCCATGGTTTGGGGAAAAAGTGTTCATTTATCAGGATGTTATGATGAATGAATTGAATGCATGCATGCATGAATGAGTGAGTTTCTCTTATTGTGACTGAACAGTAACATGGCATTTTAGTTGGCTTAGTGACTTTTTATTGGATAATTACTGTACAAATGATTTCTACATCTCTCAGCCACCATTAAAAAAATTTAGAGAGCAGAATGATTGTCTGTTTGCAAAAACATTTTTCCTTTTCTCAAGAAAACCCAGCCTCTTACCTTCTTCCACCTGTGCTTGAGAATCTGCCCTCTCTCACTAGTAAAAATGATTGAAAAGCACCTTGAAAATACAAAGTGCCATATAAATGCTAACTGAGGCAATAATAAAACAGTAATAATAACTATTTGCTGATAAACGTCACTTTCAAACCCAAGGGAGACATTTCGCTGGGGGAAAGCAGAATGGGTCCTGTGCTTGTCCCTGGGCTGTGCCTTGCTCTGAATCACACTGTTCTCCCTCCATTTGGACACCATCATTTGCAATGGTCATGAAATAGTACTGGTATGTAAAATTATTGTCATCACCCACATTGTAGAAAGCAATGTGTAGCCAAGTAATCCATTCCCTTACAATTGCCAGGGTTACCTCACTCAAGCAGATCATTTAGAAAATAAATGGGCATAGGAGGGAGTGCACAAGGACTGCTCAGTTCTTGTTGGCCACAGTTCAGCCCCCGATGTAGCTGCAGCATCCACTCCAGTTTTTCTCAGCCCTGAACCAAGTTGTATCAAGGAATTGACTCCGTGTAGATCCAGAGGAGTTATCAGCCAATATGGTGGGATTTGAGAGGATTTGGGGAGTCTCTTGCCATGATATTCCTCTGTGTGTCTATACCTCTTTCTCTGATGAGAAATATGACAGCAGGGACACAGAGGAGGGAGTCAGGGCAGAGTTTAAAGGCAGATTGGCAGAAGAAAGGAATCCAGAACATAAAATGCAGATTTAAGACTGCATACCTGTAAGAGATGAAGAGGGTGTTCTAAGCAGTACCCCCAAAGCCTTGCAAGTGAGAAAGGAGGTGTGGGACATTCTGAAACTGGGATTTAGCAACAGAAGGACAGGAAGGATATGTGAGGAAGGGAGGTCCAAGCATGATGAAGACAGTGTTGTCCCTACCGATGGTCGTCTTATCTTGTCTCTGCAGAGTCCAGTTGAATTTGTCCTTTTCTCTCTGTCTCCACGGCTACCACTACAATTCACCTGGATGTCCTATATGCAACTCACTTGATTTATCCGAAAGGACTCAGTATGTACAACTTTTCAGAACTAGTTCCATTTCCTTCCTATAGTGACTTGTGTTCCATTCCCTGTCACATTATCAGAATCTGGCTGTCACTCTTAATTCCTTCTCCCTTTCCCTGCTTCCTGCTTCCTGCTTCCCATATCCTGTCAGCAGCCAAGACCTCTGATTTATTTTCAGCATTCATACCCCCCTCCCCACTTTCAGTGTTACTCCCAGAGATTAACACATTGAGGTAAAAGAACATGAAATGTTCTGAGCTGAGTCTACATCTAGGTTTATAGACTGGGGAGAGGGGCTTCTGTGAAGTTGGAGTTTTCTTTTTGGGCAGGGGAGGGGTTTCAAAAATAAGCTGAGTTTAAGCAAAGTCTCTTTTAAAGACAGAAAACAGGCTTTTATTTATTATCATGTATACCTTTCAGGCCCAAGAGCAAAGACTTAAATATTTTTAATATATGATAAAATTTATGGCTTTCAGTTGTTTACAGTTTTGATGTTTCCCCTGAATTATTAGCAATATGATTTTCATAAGGAAAGGTCCTGAGTACTTATCTTCAGTGAGCTGCTGGATATAATATGGAAGATACATGCCAGTCTTGGGGAGAAGAGCCCTAAATGATAGTGTGAGTTGGGGCAGCTACCAAGTACAGAAAAGACTAGAAGCAGCCTGTGTTTCTGCCTTCCCCACTCTTCTGGCCCCGGCAGGAAACACACAGAGCGAAGACAAGGGCAGATACTTTATATATGATATCTCTAGTGTGCACAGACTTTTCATTTAGACATACTTATGTTCTTATTACAGACAAGGAAACTGAGGATAAATGGTTTAGTGGACACCTATTATTTTTCCATGACCAGTGTCCCTTCCCCCTTCTCTATTCCCACTAGTCTTGCGTCTGGTGAGACTATCAATCACCTAGCTCTGCTTCTCCTGCCCCCAATCTAGATGTGTGATCCAGACTGACCAATAAAAATGCTGAATTCCTCTGCCAAGAGGTCCAGAATGGTTTTGTGACCCAGATGCCAAAGTCCTTTCTCGGGAATTGATGGAGATACTTTTAACAGGAGGACTTCTCTCCTTCTAAGAGATGAGCTGGCGGGGCTATGTAGGTCTAGAATCTTTGCTGCAATCTGTTGAGCTCAAAGCCAGAAAAAGAATAGAGCCAAGAGACATGATAGAAATGATGACAAAGAGTAAGGCAATTGCAGAGCTCCTAAAAGGTTTCCTGCAGGTCTCTACTCAAACACCACTTTCTCAGACTGCCTGGTAAAAACAACAAACAAACAAACGAACAAAAACAGCCACTCCTATCATGTCCAACCTCATGACATTCTCCTCTTTAGCACTTATCACCATCTGTCATGTTATGTATTTAGAGATTTGCCTGGTTTTCTCACTGTTGTGTCCTCGGCACCTAAAACAGCTCTTGACCTAAAGTGGGCCTTTGGCTAAAATTTGTGGAATGAATACATAAATGAGTCATTTGAACTAATGGATCTAGCTCTGACTAAACAAGTCCCCAGACCATGGATCTCCCAGTCACAAAAGCCAATACAGTCCCTTTGCTGCACAAACAAACTTGGCTTGAATTTTTGTCACTTGGAAATAAGAGACCCAGTAAGAAGGTGGAGTACAGCATCATGCTCCCAAAGATGGTACATGGTAGAACCAGAGGTGAACTCATGTCTCAAGACCCTGAACCACTGCTCTTCCAGACGCCAGTGTCCCGCTGAGGCATGATCCATTTACTCCTTCACATTTCAGCCTGACAGACGTTGAGAGAATTTTCTCCCAGCAGCTGACACGTTGGGCAGCTGGGGAGGAAAAGGCTCAAAAGATGGAAGTAGGATCCTGAAAATAACTGTACTTTGGAAAGGGTAAGGATGTGATGATTTCCTACAATTTCTCTTTGTTCAAACTGGACTAATCAATTTGCTCTTTGGGGCCAATCATCTTGATAAGGACATTTTATGATTTATTTAGATATTTCTAAGCTTTAGCTGGGGTTAAGTCTGGGAAAAACAAAAACAAAAACAAAAATCCACAGATCCCTGGGGCCAGGCAGGCCTATGATGACCAAGTGAAAACTTTACAGAACTTTTGTGGGGGTGGGGGAGGATGCAGGCCTGGTCTCTCCTTGCTGAGGCTGAGATTATATGGTAATAGATAGATTATTCCATATACATTTGAAATAAAATATATGACTAAACTAAATTTTAGTTATGGATATTGATTTTATTGACCCAAACCTCCTCCTTACAAACTCCTTGGTTTGTCTAACAGAAATGTTACCATTTGACCAGAGTAAACAGAAATGAGGCCTAAACGTCCATGCACTGAATGAGCAAAGAAGGCTGCAGACTTTTCTCCTGAGAAGGGGTGTGCTGAATTAAGACATCATTACAGTCTGTCTTCCATGTCCCCAGGATTACTCCCCTTCCAGTTTCTCTTCCCCCAGGCTCCTTGTTCCCTTCTCAGTGCCTGTTCTCAGATCTTTCATTTACAATAAGCTATAAATGACCAAAATCAGTCTAAACCACAGCTCTTTCAAGGGAGATTTACACTTTGATCACAAAGAAGAACTCCATTTAAGCTAAAACTATGCATTTCAATGGGAGAATTGCAGGCACAGTGACCAGCTGGGGAGTACTGGGAGTCCCCAGAGTGTTCACATCATCCTTGAAGCCTTCTTATGCAAGCAGATGTCAATCAACTCATTGCACCAGGCATGGAAGTTTGGGTATTTCTTAATTCAAGTGGGACTAGAGATAGTACCTCAGCCACTTTGATAGACATTAGCATTTAGGCTTCAAGGTGCTTTTAGTACAACTTGAAGCTGTGCAAGGGCATTGCTAATGTGTGTGCTCTGAGTGGAGCAGGCCAGCCCAGTGGGCTGAGAAGGCAGGGCTTTCAGGACAAGGCACAGAGTGCTGGGATGCTGGATGTCAAGGGTAGGAGATCTGGACTTATCCACCACTGGGAGGATCAGTTTGTTTTCCTGTTGGAGAACTTCTCCCAGCATATAGATGACTTAGGATTTAACAACTCTCCTCTTGTTTTGATTCTTCATCTCCAGTGGCTTTTCTCTTGATCCATTTTAACAGGACTCCCTCCAGAACTACACCGTCAATCATGTCACATGCCCAGACACACTCTCTGGCCAATATAGTTGCTTAGGGCCTCTCCCTCTGCTCCTGCTGCATTGACTGGCATTTCCCCCTGAACTAGAAAACCCCTTTAATCTCCACATCTGTCCCACATTCAGCCCTCCCTTTTAACCTCTACAATCTTTAATCATTTCACCTAAACAACAACAACAACAACAACAACAACAACAAGAAAAAACAAGTACTAACTGGTAGAGCCCAGTATGTAGATATTTTGTGAGGGCTGAATGACATAATGTAGTAGATGAGGTAAGACTTCCTGTAGTGTCTTGGCTTCATTTGGGGTGAGCACTCAACAAGGGGTGGCTCCTAGTGATAGGGATGGTGACGTGGTGACAGTGATAGCAGTAGGAGTTGAGACACAGGGAAATTACGTCCATCTTTTCACACTCACTATACACAACCTTCTAAATCATCCTGTCGTTGCCCATTAGGTCAGAGCCTAGAGCATGCATGATGTAAGGTTTTCTTAGAAACAGGTTAATGAGCCACACTTAATTTTTTCCCCTGTTATTTCACTTTTCATTCTGAGGAAAAGTCTTGTCCCTTGAGGAAAGCAAGTCATGACTCCATTTCTCTTCCATTTTCTGCAAGCAAAGAGTTGAGTAGATAATTTAGGCCAGGTTTTTCTCTGTAAAGCTGGAAATTTGTTTTTCTTTCTCTCCCTCTGCAAGCATACCTGAACCTACCTTTCCCAGGCTTTGGGACTGGGCAAAGGCACAGGAGGAGTTACCACTGAACTCTATAACCAAACAGCATGCTTTCATTAGACTTATGCAAAGGCTGAGGTGCTTCCTCAGCTCTTAATAAATTGAAATTTTTACACGTATTGTGAAATTTTTCCTTGTATATCTAGCTTCCTTGACAGCTCAGCAACAGGCTGAACCTCATCCAAGGTACAATTCTGATTGGCTTTTTTTCTGTTATGCCACCCAAACCTGACACTTAAGCTCTCCTATTCCTACTACCTTCACCCTTATCCTTTCTACCATTACTATTCCAGCCAAACCATACCTTATCCTGTCCAAGGAAATAAAGATCCATGATTTGCATTTCAAATTGATCATTCTGGAGATAGCAAGAAGTTAAGTAGGGAAGCAATAATCCAAACAATAAATGATGAGAATATGGAGATTGTAAGGAAAAAACAGAATGAAGAGATAGTAGGGGGATGGAATGGAGAGGAAGGGCTGCATGAGAAGGAGAATTCTAGGCACTGGGAATAGATGGTGGTAGTATTCGTCAAGCAGGAAATCCAGAAAGCGAGCACATTTGGGGAGAAGATAACATGCCGCTTAAGAGTACTAGACATATAAAGATTGTACTCTGTAGATCAAGTCTGGGTGAAAATATTAAAATAAGTACCTCTCTGCATCACCATAATGCCCTGGGCACCATGTTAGGCCACCTTATCCATGTTAAATGTGCATATTTTACAACTTGTAAATTCTGTTGTTTGCATAAAAATTCCCATGTACCTGATCTAAATCATATACCTAAAATTCCAATATATCATTCCTAGCGGTCATTATTTAGATAAATGAATTCACATGTTAGTAAACAATAATAACGAGTATTAGTTTTCCTCTACCAGCAGTGTTTTAGACACATGGGTTCAACTCAGAAAATTGAATTCCAGTGGTAGAATTTTCTGAGTACCTATTAAAGCAGTGGTGGGCTTTTTAAATGTTCATCCCTAAATGTGTGTGTGTTTATATATGTGTGTGCATATGTACGTGTAGATATACAGTCTTTCATAATATCCCACCATTATACCCTGAAAGTGTTGCCTACATTTTTAACTGTAGAGCATGCAGTGTTGTGCTATCTCATATGCCTCTTTGCCTTTGCACCTGCTGAGTTGGGAAGCAAATCCGTTTTCTTCTCCCTCTTTCCTTTCCTATTATGTATTTATTTATTTGTGAAACATAGGTCCTGAATAATGGTCACATTGATAATATATTTCCTTTTTTAAAGTTTATTTATTTATTTTAGGGAGTGAGTGAGAGTGAGCAGGACAGGGGCAGAGAGAGAGGGAGAGAGAGAGAGAGTCCTGGGCAGGTCCCCATTGCCAGTGCAGAGTCTGACGCAGGGTTTTGACCTAAGGAACTGTGAGATCATGACCTGAGCTTAAATCAAGAATCAGATGCTCAACTGACTGAACCACCCAGGTGACCCACGATAATACACTTCTAATTAAACATTCAGTTTTCTTTACTTTCTTGGCAAATACCACGCTTTGGAAGTAGTTGAAATGTAATATGTAATTTGATTAAATAAGTCTGATATATTTATATTTTCTTTTAATTTATGAAGCAGCTATTGATTTCTTGGTTGGTCAATATCAGCATTTCTTAAGTTGAAGTTACTGTTCATCAGTCAATTACGACTTTCCATATTAAGATATTAAAAAAATATTAACTCTAGATGTGTCCACATATTGAGTTTCATTTTTTTAGCCACGTATTGAAACAGAATTCATGTTTAGTCTCACGAACCAGAAACATTTATTCGATGTGTTTCCTAAACTCATAGTTTACCTTACTCAATATTAACTATCTCTGCTTGTAAATAATGTTTCATAGTATGGCCCTAGTACACTTTGCAAAAGCTGCATGTCGGAGACCTGTGCTTGGTTGTAGTCTCCTGTGGATCTGTGACAGGCAGCCTCCCATTCCCTGTTGTTTGACAAATTTGCACAGACTTCTCCAGCCAAAAATATCTTCCCCTTGGCTGATAGTCATGTTGTCTGAAATTGCCAGAGATTCATAGATGTCATCAGATTTTATCCTTCCCCATTTCTGCCAACATTTTACCCTTAATTTACATCCAAATCAGAACCCATACCCTCTTTGAACTTCTCCCTAATAGTCTCAACACATGGGCTTCCCTTTCTCCTCTCAATTTTGTTCATGTCTGTTTCTACTATGCATAATATACTTCCAAGGATATTAGATTGCATTTGTTGTGTCCTTCATCAAGGATGATCCTTTTGAAGTTCCCATTCAGTGCTGGAATCCTTTCTACAACATTCGCCCCGACCCCCCAAGATCTTTATAAGAAAGTTCTTATGTGTATTGGGCCTGAATTTGTTACCTATAACTTCTGTGCAGGAGTGGTGCTTGTACCTTCCAGAACATGCTCTTTTATGATATTTAAATTTTTTTTTTACGTTTCTTTATTTTTGAGAGGCAGAGACAGACAGAGCATGAGTGGGAGAAGGGTAGAGAGAGAGGGAGGCACAGAATCTGAAGCAGGCTCCAGGCTCTGAGCTGTCAGCCCAGAGCCTGATGCGGGGCTCGAACCCATGAACTGTGAGATCATGACCTGAGCTGAAGTCGGACATTCAACCGACTGAGCCCCCAGGCGCCCCTTTTCTCTGATATTTTAAACAATTATGTTACTGGCACATAATTTCACCACTGGAGCTCCATTTTTTGGAATTTCTTGCTTTTAGATTCTCTTGCAAAAAGCAAACAGACGTATGAGATTCATTGCATCATCTTTCCATGAAAAGTGTAATTCCAGAAATTGAGAAATACTTTTCTGGAGAGAGATGTCTGTCCTAATTCTGAACAACAGTAGCATAGAAGGAATAGTGGCAGGAGGATATGACGATGTTCTTCCAGCCTGGTTATAATAATTCACCAACCACCCCTGTTCTCACAAAATGACAGCAGCTGGGGAGTAGAGGTGATATAACTACCTAAACTGTGATAAGACATGAAACACGGAGTCCATGAAACTAACTACAAAAATGATGAAAAAAGTTACACTTTTGATTATTTTCTAACAGTGAAATGTTATGTTTTATCAATATAAAAACTAAAAATAAAGATAAAATATGAGTGTCTTATTATGAAGGGACATACCATTTCTATCTCAAATCATGCTTCACCAGTCAGGTTTTCTGCTTATTTCGGTAAGGGTAGAGTCTCATACCATGGGATGACATTGCTATGTTACCCATCTCTATGCTTTGCTACCACTATATCACTATGCTGCGAATGTGGCCTATGAATAATAATGAGAACAAAAAGGGAAGTATAGACAGTTCAGGGTAGAAAAAAATCCTGTAATGGGATCTGATATTTTACTCCCGGTAGATAAGGATAAAAGACAGCAGTGTTTCAGCATCATCACCACCACCAGAGTGCTTTTCATCCTTGCCTCTGGCCCACCTTCTTCTACAATATCCCTTCACATAGAGAAACTTTTCATCAACCTCTAATGTCATCAAGTTTATCCTTCCCCATTTCTGCTAACATTTTGTCCCTCTTTTACATCCAAATCAGAACCCGTCCTCTTTTTGAACTTTTCCCTAATAGTCTCAACACATGGGGTTCCCTTCTCCCCTCAATTTTCTCCTTTTCTCCCTCATATTATTTTTATACTATGCATAATATACTTCCAAGGATATTAGATCCCATTTATTGTGTTAATAACTCATTTCCCCCTTTGGAGAGTGAGCATGTCTGGGGACATTGCTGCTGGACAAGGCAATAGCTGAAGAGGCACCATAGTCTCTTTTGGGGGGTGTCACAGATAGAATCTAAGTGGGATTCAGAGAGGTCTGGGCATGTCTTCTCATATCTGGGAATCTCTCGGGAGAGAAATCACCATCAGTATGAAGTCAAAAGGAGTTAGGCACAGAAAAATGAACTCTGAAAACCACTTTTTATGTGTGGATGCTGATGGAACAGGGCAGGAGTAGAATGGCCGGTATAGAATTAATTACAGCATGGTATTTATTCACACTCAATGATCAGCACGTATGGGAATGTTAGAGGAATTGTGTCAGCAGAGAGGGCTCTGTTGGCGTCCAGAGCTTCTATAAGAGTAGATGGTAAAAAGACCTAGCAGAAACTGAGTTATTTTATTCTTGACCAATTTGTACCATAGACTGGTGAAGCCTGTGAACATTATTATACAACCATTTATTTACATCATTATGGGCTATAGACTGCAAAAGCATTTGTTTTATGACATTACCAAAAAAGAAAGGCCCCCAAGGTAGGATTATTATCTTCATTTTACAGAGAAAGAAACTACCAAGGCTCAAAGAAATTAAGCAATATAAGTGAGGGCACACAACTCTTAAGGATGTGTGGTTATGTCTTGACCTGAGGCCTAAGTCTTTTCCTATCGTCACCATTCTGCCCCACTCTGGGGGCATTAAATTGAAGTTTGTTGTATGAATAAAAAATTGAAGATTAAGCTAAGGGTTTGAAGTAGGGCATTGACTATGGTTTATATGCATCTCTTTAGGATAGGAAACAACTTTGCAGTAATAACGTTCATTTGATTTTCATGAGATTTTTGGTTTTATAAAGTCTACAAACCCTATTGATGATGGACATATTTCATGAATAAAATGGCTTTTTAAATACGAATTTAATATTTTAAAATGAGAGTACGATCACTCTTATTTATTAACACGATTAGACCAAGCACCCTCTATTCCTCTCTCTTTGCAACAGGGAGAAAACTTATTCAAGGCCACATGATTCAGAATGCATCATGGGGGCAATATTTTTATTACTCAATATTTAAAAGCAATAATTTCAGGAGACTTAACCTCATGGATTTTCTAATACAGTAAAATTAAATAAAAAACACCCTAAATGCAGCTGATATAACCCCTTCATGTGCAATTAACAAATATTAAATAGAAATTTTAATATTAGCATTATTCTTTATGCCCCAGTGAGTGGGATATTATTTAAATTGATATGACATAAGAGGATATAAATAATTCCTAAGTGTAGATTTAAACTGGAATTTCAGTCAGAGTTTGAAATCAGTAAGTATTATCAATTCCCTATTTCCCAGTGTATCATTTATTACCAGCTAGAAGATTTTTTTCAAAGAGATTAAATTAGCATTAGGGGCAATGATAAACATTATAAATAAATACAAAAATTGCTATTCTGAAAATCAGGTTGAAAAGAAAAATGACTTGGTGTGGTACCAAATTCCATCTTCCCTAGAAGAGCTCAAACACAGTTCCAAGCATAAGTAATTCTCTATAACTTCTTCTGCAATCAAAACTGAAATATATTAAAACCTGAAAGTATAATTTCATTATCTACTATTCTAGATACACAAACTAAGATTCAGAAATATGTATGGCATGAGGAGAATTCTGATTCACTTCTCACCACTAGTTGGTCAATGCAAGGGAGGAGTCCGCTCTATGGAAATATCAGGTTGTTTTCCTGGTATGAGGGTTTCCTTTGGCTTGTCTGAGGGGGCAGAGCTGAAGGTAACAATGGTGAACCCCCTTCTTCCCAGACAATCTTCTTCCCAGGTATATATGAATTTCTCAGCATGCAGCTTAAGTTTTTAGGATGTACTGGCAAAATTGGGCTTTTTGTAGTCTTAGTTGTATCTTGGAGTGGTTTCTGCAAAGGCAAACAGCCCATATATCTGTACCCGCTTTTTACATTGAAGATATGGTGCAGAGCAGTGACAGGGTGAGGCTCCACTTAGTAATATGTATATGGGAAATTAACACTTCTTGCACTACGCTGGGGCCAGGTTGATTTCATACCTAGGCATAATGGACAGCCACTCATATGACGTTATTTGAGGGATGTCCAGAAAAAAAATCTAAAATACCTATGAGGGGCTGTAATGTTCCATGTGTCCACTGCTAGCATATCACCCCATTCTTTATAGTGTTATCCTTTCAAGGCCTGTGTCCTAGGGCTGAGTCTAGTCACCTAACAACATCGAGAAGCCAATCACTGAGTTCCCTACTACTGTGTCTTCCTCTATAATCAGATCATATTCCTCAGCTTCTCTCTTATCCCATCTTGAGTTGCTTTCTCTCTTCAACCAGTTGATTGATGTTGAGGCATCCATAATGCCTCCAAATGGAATGTAATTGAGAAATGATAAACACCAGTACGACATATTACTTCATTGTGCTTCTTTCCTCCTTAAACTATAGATATTCCTGAGAAGATAAACAGGTAATCACTTATATTTTCAGTATAGAGCAAATAGTTTCGTGATATATGAGGCTGTGGACAACAGGTAACCAATGGACAGCTGGTCTGAAAAAAATGACAGAAAGTTCTACTGTTTTCAATAATTTTACTGTTTTCACTGTGCTGCCTGATAACTCTGGAACTGTATTTCTTTTTTCTTCATTATTTTTTAAATTTTCCACCAGCACATATGGTAGAATTCTACTAGAGGCTCCAGGCCTCCCATTTAACCTCAAAAATGAAGAGAAAGCAATTCAGTAGGTGGTTAAGAATATGTCATAGGCACAAACTCAGCTTAAGGCATTATGAATTTTCTGTGGAGAAAATGCATTTATTCATTCTGCTCTAAGTCAAGATGGCTGAAACCCATTATCTCAAACTTTGAAAAAAATCCCCTTTGGGATGTGAATAGCCTATGAAATATTTCAGTCAAAAATGAAATTTTTGGAGAGAGTGAGGGTCCAGTTGAAACTGATAGAGTAGAGTTTAGGCTTGCAATCATCAAAGCTTTCTCTGAGCTTTTTAGATATAAAGGGGCATAGAGAGTTAATGGGTGATATTATCCTAATTATTATTGTATAGCATAAGAGGGCCAATCTATTTCTGTAGAATAATAGAGCTAGGATGAGATTCGACAGCATCTGTCACAATAAATGCAAATATATAGAGAATTGACAATGAGCCATGATCTCATAAGTGATTCTATTTTCCATCTGAATAATGACAATGCTGCATTTCAAGCTCACATGACAGATACCTTCAGAGCCTCTCTGGGGTCAGCACTGGAGACCCTTTCTAAATGCATTTGCAAGGGTGAATCTATTGTGACTTGGAGTTTTCTAAAGCTCTTTATGTCCCTAGAGAATTTTCTGGGCACACTTTTTTAGTTTAGGTCTTAAAGCATTCCTTTTCATGGGCATTTATTAATTAGTTTTCATATACTCACTTCTATGCTAACAGCTTAAGGAAATGCAGAAGAAGACATGGTTTCTGCCCTAAAGGAGCTTACAATCTTATTGGAGGAGACATGAGTAAATCTGATCATGCACTCTCAATGCAAGACAGGTATTAAGTGCTAACCTGTGCCCTCTGTAGTAAATGCTGTCCATAGAAGACCAGATCATTGACTGAGGGACTCAGTGAAGGAATCATATAAGAGAGGGACTTGAACCGTGTCATATGAGATAGAAACAGCTCCAATAGAGAGAGGTGAGAATAAAGCCATGGGAGGGCTTGAACAAGCACCCACACAGATGATACTGAGCAGTGCCAAGGCGTGTGTGGAGGGAGCACACCTAGTGCCACCGCTGAGCTGGCTAGGACACTTGAACCAGTCTATCTTGAATGTTCATCAGTTTTGCAAGACCCTCAGCCCTGTCCTCTTGCCTCCACTATGATTTGTACAGAATGTGATCAGGGCCTTCCTTGTAAATTGGTGGATTAAGCAGCAGCAGACTCTTCCTATAACATTGCAGATTAACAGAGAGGGGAGGCAGGAGACTGAGCAGAAATATCCACATGCCATGTATTCTCTACTTGTATTTCTACAGGAGAGAGCATTTGGGGACAAAGGGACACTTAGTAGTATCTAATAACACATTGACGTTATGTGTTGGATCAACCACAGGTGTATATTCCTTTCCTGGGCCAGTGAAATGTTAGTCAAATATTAATTAAACCCTTCCCTTCTTTGACCCCATTAGGTCACAAATGTTTGCTCAGCTTACCTCTTTTCTACTGTGTACTCTATTCTGTCTCTTCTGCTTGGAAACATTTCAAGCAGATTTCTACAGCACCTCCTAAAACAACCATTCCTTTCTATACTTAAATAAACATGTCTTTGTTTGTTTGTGTTTACAGTTACTTATAATAGCAACAGTAATGGAAATAGCTCTCATTTTGCAGATCTGCCACTTGCTAAGCACTAAGAAAAGCACATATGCATTAGTTCATTTAATCCTGTACAAAACCTGTGGGAGGATGTTGTTCTACCTGGACACAGAAGGCGAGTGCCTCGCTAAGGTGCAATAGTTAGTAAGTGGTAGATTGCAGACCCATGAACTTCTAAATGGTTGTTCTTTCAATCACACGCATATTCACAGGGTAGACAAATATGGCAACACTGAATAAGTTAAAATAGTTTAAGGGATTACCCCAAATATTCAAAGCAGTTAGGTATTCCTTAAAATCAGTAAATGGGGTGAAGTACATTTACTCAGTTTTGATAGGATTTGAAGAACCGCACACAGCCCAGAATGTGAGTTACTTCTGTGTGAAGTAGGGCAAGTGTAACTCAGATTTACTCCCCAGTCAGCTCTTATTCATTAGTGCTCCCTTGCAATTCAGCTCCAGAAAATCTGGCTCAGCTGAGATGAATGACTGATGTGGCCATTTTGGGGGGTCTGTGGTGGGGGTATGATTGACTAAAATATAAACCAATTACTTCAGTCAAAATTGTTGGGGCTAAGGGACATGGAATGGAGTTCCAGCTTATGGAAATCATCGTGAGCTCAGGGGACTTCCCAAGGTGATGACAATAGAACCAAGTCTCTCACAAGAACCCTATCTACATAGGAGACAAGATCAAGCCTTAGAAGATTCATATGTGGATTGCTGCTAGTTCTCAGGTCTGTGGTCTGTTTTTTACTACCAGAACCTTTCCCTTTTTTCTTAGGATGAACCCTGAAGTATTATATCTGGCCCTAGATTAGCCTCTTGAGTCCTACCCTTGGCTGACGCCATAGTGAAGAAAGGAAATTTTACATCTGGCTTATAGAAGTCATCTTTCAAACTCTGGACTGTCCAGTGGAGATCTCACATTGTAGCTTTTTTTTTTCCCCCAGGAATTATTGTTCATTCTGGCCCCAAATTCACTTCTCTCTTTCCTGACCTATTTCTCTAAGCCTGAAGCATATTCACCAGCTTTTCTTCCCCTTTTTTAAAAGACATATGGGAATCTTAAATCGGTGTTCCAAAATTATATACTTACTTCAGATCTTCCATGGTTGGTTAATAGATGTTACATAAGAAGTTTCTGTGAGTAAACATGTTTGGTAAATGCTAGATTAACCCAAGTTAAAACATGAACATGGGAAACAACAACTTCAATGTGGTCATTACATTTAAAGAGGGGGAAAGAAGAATAGTTTGAAAATTCGGCTGCATCTGGTACAGCAATAAAAAAATACAGTGAACACTGTATTTAATCTGAGTGGTGGGTATATGGGTGTTTGTTTTATTGTTATGTATGTTTGAAACATTTCATAGTTAAAAATAACTAAACTTGTTTGAGTTTTATTTTTATTTTTAGCAAGACATTTAATTCTTATGTTATTTTGCATTTTGAGTCTTTAGGAGGGGGCTACAGCATCTGGTATTTAGGAATTATTTGACCAAGAAAAAATTAGGAAGGGGTGCCCCTCATGTCTCTTGTCACTGGGACATGCTTTGAAAAGTGCCATTTTAGGAGACACCATTATTTTCTCACCTATGATCCTGCTGCCCATTCTTGGTATCCCCACTGGCCCCAGGACCCCAAAGCTGGGCACTGTCACCTCAGGAGTCGCTGTACTACCTGTTAGTTAGGTTCCTACCAAGGTTAGTACATGATATTCACGATTTCCTATTTCAAAGGCTTTTCTCTCTCTCCCTCTCTTCCACTCAGAATATGATTACTTTCTGAGAATCCCTAGTTTTGGTTTATTTTCAGAGCTCAGATGATTTGCATGTCCAAAATTCAATGAATAATTTATCCCTCCCCAACTTTTCCCTTTTCTCCAGATACTCTTTGAATCCTTCCTTAGGTTGAAGACCTTCACGCCCATCCCCTTTCCTTCGAGGGAAGATGTTTTATAATCACAAAATATTTTAAGTATGTAGAATCTATAATAAATTCAATCTTTTAAAATGGAAGTAGAGAATTATGTTCTTACAGAGAAAGTTCCCTTTCTGTTTCCTGTCTATATTGAAATTATATTAGTCATCAGTAAATGGGTTTGAAAGGCATAGTTTGACTCCCTCAAGAAAAAAAATGTGCTGATTAGGTAATAGAGACCAGTAAAGTGTAGGAAATAAATTAAGTGACTACCACACAAGGTTATGATAACAGACCAGTAAAGAGGAGAGGTGCAAGATACTGGGAATATCATGAGTTTAGGAGGCAAGGACTTGGAATGTAGATTAGACTCTGCTAGTAACTTACTGCGTGCTTTTGATAATTCACTTTATTCCTTTACACTTGAATTTATTGTTTAACAAAGAACTACCATAAAATCTACCCTGCATACTTCATGCTATTGATAGAATGAGAGAAGATGTTAAAAGACATTAACGGTCTGAAATGTTGTGGCACAAAATGGGACAGATGCTAACTAGTAAAATTTCTTAAGGATATTAAATTGGGTAGCTGTTGACCAAAGTCAGTAGACTGAATATTTCCATAATAAAAGAAAGGGTAATAAAGCTTTGATCAAAGGTCTTTCGTTGGTCCACCCTTTATTCAAACTCTCAACTGGGGTAAGACATGGTTGAAAGACCAGTGACAGAAGGAACATCAATGTACTGTTTATTAAAGAGCTTGTGAGGTCAGGTCTTGAACCATATGTGAAATGTGGATTCTAGGCAAAGACCTTTCAAATAAGTTACCAAGTCAATTAAATCCTGCTTTTGTGCATCTCTATGAGTACGTACAATAGCCTGACCAAAATTATCCTTGTCTCTATTTTGGGTGCCTAATTGATCTGCCTGGTCAGGGATGAATGGAGTCAGCTTCTGTGTGGGAAACTACAGAAGCCTGTTGAGGATGAGACAGATACTGGGAGGTGAAGATGTTCTCCACAGCTCCCTCTCTCCATTGCATTTGATTTCCTCCATTTTTGAGCTATGGCTGACAAATCAATACGATAGTGGTTGTAGCTCACAAACAGAGAAAATAAGGGCATTTGTGTCTTGACAAACAAAGTGCAAAATAAAAAAAGAATGAAGATAAAGAGAGAGAAGAAAGGTAAAAAAAATTAAGACGTTATAGGAAAAAAAAAAGGTAGAATGAATCCTAGAGGGACTAATGCTAAAGATAAACCTTAGGAAGAATGACAGAGTAATGGATCAAGAACAAACAGAGATGAGGGCTGTGTGCCGATGCATAGCTCCACATCGAGTTAAGAAGTCAGTTCTGGGCTCTTCATGAGTCTGGAATTCCTTTTTAGCATACCTGTCCCTGTGGACATAACATGGCAACAAACCCAAAGGGGAGCCCTAGAACTTGGGCCACTGCAGACTTCCTAATTTCTCAAGTGTCATGTCTCAAAAACTATTTGATACAGTTTTGCCTATCTCAAACTTTTTTCTTACTGTATGCCCACAACTAATGAGGAAGACTATTTTGACCAGTTCTATCTGTCCCATGATAAGGAATTATCTTGGTGGCCTAAATTGGCTTGGGGCTTATGTTAGATGGAGTCATGTAGCTCCTTTATTTAATTTCTATGTCCTCTAACCCAGCATCATGTTCATGGTTTTCTATCCCTGTCCCAATCTCACCTCAAGTTTGCCTTCCATTTTCCCCTTCGAGAAAGTTTGTGCCTCACACCCAGGCTGTAATCCTCAGTGTGCCCTTCACACAGAACTAGTCCTTAGTCATTCATTAAACCGGGTTCAATGGTATTTCTATCAGCAACAGTGCTTTAATTTTGTTTGGATTACTGCATGTATGTTTAAAGGTAATAAAAATGTTTGTTATTGACAATCTTATAGTTCAAAAGCTTTTCTATACAAACTGCATTCCCTTAAATCATTCTGAATCAGTGAGATTTCACAGTATTACCTTGAGTGCCTGTTCTGCCAGGATACTCACCAATATTTAAATTCCATTTAGGGAAGCAATTCAGAATCTTTTGAGTGTGAGAAGTATAATAAAAATAAATAAATTCCATTCTTTCTATGGTTTACCTTATGGCCTATATGTTAATCACCCCCAAAATGTCCACAAGCATATAGAAAACAAGTACTTATTTAAAATCAAAGCTGCTTGAATTCCAGATGGTTCAAAGTATATCTTAATCTATCTTGAGCAAGTCCCCTAATTCTGCAGGAACAAATGGTGGAATGTTATTAAAATGTTAATTAGTTAAATTTAGTCCCCAAAGTATAAAGAAAACAAAATTGCACCTACATGATTTTATTTTTACTAATGGGGGAAAGAAATTCTGATATATAAAGAAATGAGGTTATTTTAGAGGAAGAAGAAATGCATGATGTGAGTTTTAGATTAAAATATCCAGGGGTGTAAAGCAAGTCTGAACAAAATTATTGGGGTATGTTTCCAACCTATTATATGAAGCTATTTTCAAAATAAGCTATTTTTATCTTGTATCACAAGTTCTTTCTTTATTCAAATGGAAATTGGAGAAATAGCGATGCCAGTCAATGACAGAGCTATTGGGTTTGCACGATTTGATTTTTTTCTATTTTTTGAGCTATTGGAATTAGAGAGGCCTTCAGAAGTTCCTGGAACCCTCAGATTATTCCTGAAGCCCTGCCTGTATCAGGGAAACATCTGTTTGATACTCTCCAAAGAAAAGGCAGAACCATCTTCCTAATTTAAGCATCTTGGGTATAAATCTTTAGATTTAGATTATATAACTTCAAAATAGTCAATAAAAAAAGACAAACATGAAGATAAAACAAAATGCATTATGAGAATCTTGAGGGTACATAGTTTGTTTCTACCAGTCATTGTGTTGCTATTGAGTATTTATATTTATGATTGGTTTAACTGCTTCATTTTAATGATTATGTTTGTACCTGGTTTAGTTAAAAGGAAAAACAAAAAGTACTAAACCATTTACTGGGTTCAATCATGTAGCTTTTAAAAACTTTGTAATGGAGAGTCAGCAAAGGTTTCTGAGCAGGCATTTGATGTTATTGGACTTTAGGAAAAGTAATATAGGTCATTTACCTAATGCATAGCATGACTGTATTAACTAGCCCACAGTGGCAGTGGCAATAGGGCTTTCAGAATTACTGCTTTTGATCAGGGAGTAGCTTCTAGAGCTACTCAAGTTATCCTATTTATTACATAGTGCTGATTGTGATTCCATATAGAATCATCCTCTTGGACATCTGAGTGTCTTCATGACCCAATACTGAATTCAACTCATAAATGAGAGAGAGAGAGAGAGAGAGAGAGAGAGAGAGAACCAAAAGTAAAATCCCAAGCCAGTTGGTCTCATTGGCAGAGTTCATATAGCTTCTGTCTTAAAATGAAAGACTGGTCACTGAAAGACTCAGGTGAGTTGGAGGCAGCAACTGGTGAGACTTAAGCATCGTTCACCCATTAGTGATAGCTCTCAAAGTATAGGTGTGTAAACACATTTCATTGTTATGAGTTTTATGAGCTCCAGAATGAAACACATTCAACTCCCTATCATTGGGCATTGAATAGGCAAGGTGAATGCAATGCAGTGTTTTGTTTTATCCTTTATATTATATTCAAAACCATTAAGCTACACTTAGAGCACATTTGAAAAACAAATTCTGGGATTTGAACATCACATAGAAAAGCCAGTGTCTGTTCCACAGGGTGGTGAGATTTGGGAAAGAAAGGAGAGGAAGGAGGAAGGGACTAGTCTACACATACTTCTCCCCCCACATGCCATCCAACATATACAAATTTTTTCCCCAAATATTTTAAGCGATTGAAATATATCCCTGACTATCCTACTGAGCAGTGGTTTCTGGCATCCACATACAGAAAATAAGATCCATTTATTATCTGCTGAGCAATAGGCTGACTTGAATTGTTTTTATTATTCATTTGGAGAAACTAAGAAAGGGCTACCCTCACTAATGGAACAAGGACACAGGTCTCTGCTTGCTAAGCATGATGGTACTTAGTCAAACACAGGCATGCAGAATGTGAGCTAACCAAGGAAACAGAGATAATGGCTGGATACATCAGAGACAGGAAATCTTGGAAAGGTGGACAGAAGAAGCAAATTCAGAGAAAGTATTTAAAGAAGGAAGACAGATTTGTCCCTATTTGTAGACAGACTAAGTGAAGCAGATGGTTGCTTCTAAAGTGTGAATTTAGGCAGGCCTCACTGCCCCAAAGTATCTTTAATTCTGGCCAATCATTGTATCAGACACTCTTATCAGTAGAAACTTCTAACTGATCACCATCATTACATACAAAGGCTAACTGGAAAGGGAGATGATTATACCTATCGTATAGATACTGTTTGTTCATACATAGGCCATTTCCCTCTTTGCTGCTGATAATACTTCAGTTTTCTTCGGGTACAAGGTGAATATTATTGGATTTCTGGGCAGGTGGGTCCAACAGCTCGTTCAATGAGTGGGCAGGTTACTGAGTTCTGGCCAGAGAAGACTCTGTTGGAGGGAAGTCCTTGGAAAGATTCTTCCTCTGATAAGGAGGAGATAGCTAAGGTGACAAACTTGCTCAATTTCTGACTTTAATGAGGTCTTGAGAAGACATGATTCTTTCAACTGCTATATCTGTCTTGTGGCCATGAAAGGAAGGGCAAGGGACGAGCTGAGAACCTGTCTAAAAGCTCTGACATTCACATAAGGATCATCAGCTTCTGGATCTTCCACTGGGTGAGAAAATAAATCTGCATTTGTTAAAGCTGCTGATAGTACACTATTTGATGAGACATCTTAATTGATAAATGCACTATTAAAACTGACTTCTAATATCTTAAAAATTACTACTCCTTGAATCTATCTCCAACTGAAAGCAGGAGTGAGTGAGTTTGAAAGATTCCTTTCTCCTTTGATGGCCCCCACATTTGTGGTCTCCCTTAGTTGGCAATACCTTATCATTCTTTGTATTATTAATGATCTTTTCCTATGTGTAAATAATTAAGATATAAATATACAAGGCATGTTCAAGGATTTTTTTCCCAAATGGAAGTTCTTTGGACTTAGATGAATTTGGTAGATAAGTAGGCAGAGAGATAGCTATCTATAGATGAATATTCCCCTTAGAAAATGTTGCACAAAATAGAATTTTAAGATTTGGACCTCAGTTAATCTTAGTTTTGCCATAATGAATACCTAAAATACAGCCATGGTCTCCAAATCCATAGCTCTGTGGTCTAAACAAGTCTTAGAACTCCAGTCCTTTCCCCTCCAGAGTCTTTCACATCTCTTTTTTCTGATGCTTCTTATATTTTCAGAAATATGAGGTCATATCTCAAATTGGCTAAGGGGATTTCCAGTTTCCTAAGTGGCCCCAGATTATGTCCCTCTCTGTGGCTTTGTTATTTTGGCCCAGTCCATCACATCAGGATTCTACTTAGATGCACCACTCACAGTCATACTCCTTGGTCTGCCTAGATCCCTAGACACTGTATAGATAGGAGCCCAGAGTTAGGGGATTTGAAACCCAGTCTGGTTTGTGGAAAATTAACTTTCTCAGGTCTGGATATTCATCAGTATACCTCAGGTCACTGTTATAAAACTTGTCATGCGTAGGTAAGTCTTGTCCCACTGAACACTTATATTGGATAACCACTTGTGCCCCTGGTTGTACCATCCTGGTCCCACCCACATGATTGCATTAGCTCAGCTTGAGCTTACATGCCCTTTGAACATTGTGCATTGACCCACCTCTTGCCCTTGTTGGAGCCAGCACCTGCTACTTGGAGGTTCCCCTAATCCTACAGGTTTTTTTCCTCCAGACTCTGTGTTGCCAGAGTCCCCATAATCTTTCTTGTGTCCATCCCTATTATGAAAGAAAGTTGTCAACAATAAAATATGGAGTAAGAATCTTTTTGATACACTGCTTTATCTTGTATTTATAGGTTAACTTTTCTTAAGATCTTCTTTTCTTAGGAAGACCTTATTAGCAGATATCTTTCTGGCTATATATCCAAGACTTAAATACCAATAAGAAAGAAAAATTACAGGAGTAATGAAGGAGCACAGAATATAAGATGTAGAGACCACTGGTACTGCTTCATCTGTTTCATATTATTTTGAAGTCCAATATAGAGAAATAGAAGAAACTCTCAAGTATCATGAGAAAACAACTTGAGCCATTGATGAACATCCCTGTTCCTGAGGATTTACTTGCACAAACTGAATACTTCACATATTGCATTTTGCCACAAATGGACTTAGTGTACACAGCTACTGAAGCTGAGGCTTTAGGGCCCTAACTTGCAGAAGAGTCTTCCAAGTTACTTTACCTAATTTGTATTTGGAATTTTGCATTCTTTACAATTTAAAGCAATTTCATACACTTTAGGCCCCACGAAACTTAATTCATTTCTATATTTGTCATAGCATAGGGATAAAAATATGACAGTCATAGTCGTTTTCCTAAAAATCTACAGTGGTTGGAAGTGACAGGTGCATATTCAACTATGCACACATAACCCAGTCTGCTCATTGCTATGGGAAGATCAAAGGCAGTGGCAAATTAACATAGTGAGGCTACTTTCATTGGGGTGCTATCTTGACTTCAAGGGGGAAACAACTTTGGAGTTTGAAGAATGAAAATATTTTAGTAGGTAGAGTAATCAACTTTGGAACATTGGACATCCCAGGCAAAGGAAATAGTAAATAATATTCAATGATAAATGAGCAGTAGGATATAGAGTTGAAAAGTAGGTTAGGGAGTATTCATAGAATGTTTTTGTTTTGTTTTTGTTTTTAATTTATATAATGTAGAAAATTTCAATTATGCAAAGGTAGAAAGAATAGTATCAGGTAGCTTCTCAATTGCCTCTTTTAACATCAGTAGACAGTCATAAGGAAAAAAGCAGAGCCAAATGCTGGTGTAACCTCTACAGATAATTCTATTTTCCCATATTTGGCCCATACATTTCCACTTCATTATAACTGTCGGATATCTCTAGGCAGAAAATTTTTTGTCCAGCTTTTCTAATTGCTGTACTCTAAGGGTTGCTTTGAATTACTAAAAGCAGAAGTTATGAGTCTTAAATTTATGTGAAAAAATCAAATTCCATATACACTTTACCTGGGATCATATCTCAGAAAACAATCAAAACAGATGGGACAGTATGGTAACTGATTTAGTAATTGGAAATGACATGGTTTTAAGCCCATCACAAATTTTTAATAACTGTGAGTCCTTGTGAAGATGACTTTATTTCTCCAAGTATGAAAATATGATGAAAGTGATGTCCACTCTTGCACATTGTGGTAACCTGTTAACAGGAACTTACCATGTTTTGAACATTTACCATAGGTTAGATATCATTAAACACTTTCATGCATTATCTTATTTACTTTTGGCAAACTTTCTAAGTAATATTTTTTAAAAGTTTATATATTCTAAGAGAAAGAGGTGTGCACACAAACAGGGGACAGGCAGACAGAGAGGGAGAGAGAGAGAATCCCAAGCAGATTCAGCACTGGCAGCTCAGAGTCTGGAACTCACAAACTGCGCGATCATGACCTGAGCCAAAACCAAGAGTCAGACGCTTAACTGACTGAGCCACCCAGGTGCCCCAAGATAAGTAATATTTTAAAGGTAACATTTCAGATGAAGTATCTGGCATAAAGATGCTTAGTGATTAACAGAACTAGCAAAAGCAAAGCCAAAGTTTAAATCCAAGTTTAAAAGTGTTCAGCTAGAACTCTTTACCTCTGTGCTAGACTGCCTTGCCATACCAGTTTTCACACAGCATAATTTTCTCTCTTTCACTCCAAGTCATACATTTATAGCTAGTTTGCTTTGTTTTGTTGTCCCATATGCTTTACAAAGTAGTATAATGTGAGTATAATTATTATACTCTTCACTCAACCTTAAGGATTAACCTCTAGACTTACTTTTTGACAATTCTTGTGGAACTGTCACATGATCTAATCAACCCCCCAAGAAATTCTGAAAGCCACAGAAATGGTCATTTTACAATATCTTAAAATTTTAAGTTGCTAAGGAATAGATTCACAGTGCTTTTCTTTCCTATTTTATTATTTTGAGTCCATTTTCATACCAAGCCAAATATCCTTACAGTGAAATTCAGGTCTTAAGGGGGTTCCTTACTTTCCTCAATATAAGCTAGTGCTTTTTTATTTTTATTTTTTTAATTTTTTAACCTTAAAACTGACATTAGCTGGGACTGACTCAGTTTTGTATTTTTACTGACAAATCCATATTAATAACAACATCAATACTGTATTAAACCTGAACTATGGGAATAATTTGTAATCACGCCAAAATTAATAACATTGTGTATCACCCAGAGCCTCTCGGGGAGGAGAGTGAAATGGTTATTAACTCGGGTTATTATTGTAGCATTATGGACATTTAAATAGGCTATAACTCTAGAAATTTAAAGGTCATTTTGATTTATTCAATTTAGTTTGTCATATGTTTGGAAAACTAATTAAAATCACAAATAACATGGTTATAACATTCTTGATGGCAAGTCAGAAGCCTGTATTTTAAGATACAATGTGTAATCATTTTGCTGGGTATGTTCGATTTTGTGGGTGAAAGGGACAGTTTCTTCCATTTCTATGACTGGGTCTGAGAAGACAGGTTCTGTGGGAGCTTCTTTTTCTGGATGCACAGGTTTCCTTCTTATGGATTTCTTGCCTCAAAACACTATTCCTTAAATCCTACTGTGACCAGGGTTCTGCTGTTCGGATCATACTTAAACATCTAACATACTCTCTCAGACCAAAAGGTTTCCCTCTTCCACTGTTTCAGAGCTGCACATCTCTTCTACTGGAAATAGATCCTTTTGTCTTAAGTAATTTCAGTTTGTTGGAGGCTGATATAGCAAATGTCCCTGGAAAGGTAACACAACATTCTGAGTTGTGTTTATTTTATAACAAAGTTTTATAGGAAAAGGAAATAGTATGAGGCAATGAAGTCTGAAAATATAGAGAAGGAAAGATGGATGCAAGACGTTGGAAGTGGGAAGATGACAAAAAAATATAGTTAATGGCTCATGCTGTGGAGTAAATCAGGGAAGAAAAAGGAGAGTATTCTTTTTTTCCAATGAGGAACATTATATGGGCCTCCTTTTTCATGTAGTATCTACCTACAGTTTTAGAAAGAACAATTCAGACATGGCTATTAGTATCAATAGTAAAAAGAAATATGGGAGATGAAATACCAGTATAATTAAAGGGCAATACATAAAGAAAATGTGAGCCAGGTCTTGGGAGCATCCTAATGGATATGACTAGAAGGAAATGAAATAATAGATTTGATACCAACTTTCAAGGTACCCTCAACATTTAGCTGCCTTAGACGACTGTAATTATCAAGCTATATCTTATAGCCAAATAGCTTCTAAGAAGTCCTTAAATTATTTGGATGACAACTTTACGATCCCCAAAGCAGAAACTTCAGCCATAGGCATATCTACTTTATGTTGACTGTCTAATGACAAGAAAGGGCTGATGGAGAGTAGGAAAGACAAAAGAGATGAAGACAGAAAAGTAGACTATTGAGTTACTAACCACTGGGCCAGATTGGTAACTGTGATAACTGTAAACATGGTACCTTCAGAATTTATCCTGGGCTAAAAATAAACCCAGAATTCCTCCTTAGAACTATTCTGCATCTCACTTGATGTGACTGAATGTTTTCCATGTATTTACAAAAAGTATCTTTTAACTCACCAGTATATTTAAGCATGTAGTATGTAAGTAGAAGAAGGGGCAATATAAAAGATGGCCCAGTTCTTAAATTTAGAGCTCATAATATAAGGGTAGAGAAAAATTAATTACACAGAAATATTAGAGAGTAGAATTAAGTATTTTTAATAATATTTTGTTTCCCATATATTCAGAAGTGAAAATATGTGGTAGAAATTGTATTTCTGTGAGCAAGAGATGGTGCAATTTATCTGAGTTCAACTGGAAAGCATAAGGTAGGAGACAGAATGAGAGTTTACACTTTTTCAAAACATCTTCCCAGATATGAACTAAGGAAGATCAAATTCATAACTGGCAATTAAGTGGTAGGTATTGTAGGTATTGTATTGCAGGTATGTAAGAATAAATGTAAACTCATTTTATGAGAATATTTTGGAGAAAATGACATAATGTCCAAGAAAATGTGAATTGCATCTGTTGTCTATTATAAATAGAAAGGTGGGAGAGGCAAATAGTTAATCAGTTTTGTTTTAACACACCTTCGTGTGTGTGCAATCTACACATTATCATGTCAGGAAAAATGGTAGAATTTTATAAAGCTAGCATACCAAATGAGTGAAACTAACAGAAAAGTTGGGCACCAGGAGAAGGACAAGATGATTGCTGTGCACCTCGTTTTCCAGAGAGGAATTCATGATGAAAAAGAGTTTTGAGTTGAGTCTTGAAGGATAGTTAGTATTAGGGCAACTCAAGGGCATGTGCTCACTGGGAAGGTACTTTGCATTGGCCACTTGAGAGATTCCATAGCACAGGAATTCAGCTCTGCATTTCTCTTATACTAAATATTACTAAGTATCACAATATGAAGTTTTCTATTGCAATACAGAGTTATTTGAAGCTATTCAGAAAATATGATTCCTACTGATGTGATATTCTCAAATGCCTGTTATAACACCTACATTCGGGTCACTTTACTGAGCTAATGTAGACATGTTAGAACTTAGATATGTTATAACTAGTGGTATGAATATAGGGAGTACTCTCTCACCCAAAAATGGACCATTGGTATTGCAGATTGGAAGTGAATAAATGCGTTTTCAAGCTGTATTGGGAAGCATATTACCCTAAACATAGGGTAAAGGGGTTACCCTAACCTTGCTTGATTTTTCAGGCTATAAAATAATTTGTCTTCCAAGTGGTCTGATTAGAAAAAATTAAATACTATCACGTTTTCACTCTAGAGTTTTTGGGGTACAACAATCAACTTTTTGAATTCAATCAGCACAGAACCTTACAAAATAGTGGCCAAACAAATATGCATCTACATTTTGAACCAATGCTTTTCTTCTAAATTGATGCATTCCCCCATATGCATGGGTTTAATACATTAGCACATGAGTGAAGACAATGGGGAAGTTGAACAGTTTAGTTCTCTCCATCATCTTTATTCTTATTTTCTAATCAAGGGTTTTTTATTTATGGCAAGTTATTAAGTTAGTAGTAGAATTGAGAACATCTTTGTCTAAGAGGCAGATTGAAAATCCACTGAAGAATGCCTGTTAAATAATGACTTCCTAGAAATGATAGAAAAGATATAAATGAATAAGTGAATATTTATCCATGGAGGAAAAGTCAGAAGGAAAGGCTCTCTGTGGAAGAGACAATATATACTGGCGAAAGAGAGTCATGAGATCACATTTTTGGATGGAAACCAGAGCAAAGGACATTCATAGGAAATGCTGCCATAAAGGTTAGGAGTTGCATATAAGATATCTTCTACCCAGGGGTGGTAATGGCTAAGAATAGGAAGGCAGATTGAGGCACCTGACAGGTTGATCAATTGGGATATCTCAGTGAAGCAACCTGACTGGTTGAATTCTAAGTATTTACCTCACCTGGGGCAAGGAAGCCTCAAGGTGGAACCAGCAAGTACAAGACCTTGAGTGGAAGAGAAAACAATTCCCTGAGTGACTGGTGATGCCTGGGTGGGGTGGAAAGCATCCATGCTTGAAATACCCACTAATGAAGGACCTTACTGGTCAGACTATTTCACTACTACAACTGGTATACCACTGTGTCTAATATTTATTCACCATCCTATTTTCTCATAGAGCAGTGTCAACAGCAACCAACTTCTACCAAGCAGATTGCACACTTCCACCCAGATCTATTTTATGCCTTTCTCTATCCTCCCCAATGTTCGTAGAAGCTGACCAAAATAGACTGTATCACCCAGGCTTCCTTGTCCTCTGGATTTTTGTTGGGTTAAGCCATTGGAAGAAATTAGCAAAGGAACAGAGGGTTGGAAGAGTGAGAAGTTTGGGTATTTATTTCTCCCTACTGCCTCCTACTTTGATGAGACTCAGGGGCTATACTTCTCTGAGGCTATATATAGCTCCTGTGGATGGTGCCTTTATATTTCACAAGCATCTAGTAACTCCAGTTTCTCTCCTTGATCATTCAGACCTAGATAACAGATTTCTACTCTCTGCTACTTAATTGTCACATCATCACTTGGTGGTACCTAATGTTGCCCACACTTCTGTAAATTGTCCTTTTAAAATATATCATCTCTTGGGGGCACCTGGGTGGCTTACTTGGTTAAGCATCCAGCTCTCGGTTTTGGCTCAGGTCATGATCTCACGGTTTATCAATTTGAGTCCCACATCGGGCTCTACGCTGCCAGTGTGGAATCTGCTTGGGATTCTCTCTCTCTACCTCTTTCTCTGCCCCTCCCTCCCTTTTAAAATAAACTAAAGAGTAAAATAAAATAAAATAGTAAAATAAAATAAAGTAAAATAAAATACATCATCTTTTTTTCTGAAGGGAGCCTAGTTCATAGAATTATTGGTACTGAGAATATCATTCCCCTATACCTTAAAAGATGGAATTCTGGAATAGAATTGCTCATATTTTTGAATAGCACATACATAATCTCTGTGAAGACACTGATAATCCATGATTATAGTTATTAAAATTATCTCCAGTAATGATATAGAGTGAATTACAGGTGGAGGACAAAGTAAAAGGAGATCAAGTGGTTGAGGTACTTAATTGCTATGGTGATAATGGTGATTACATAGGATGTGATGGAGGGGCAACTGCTTCTAACTGTAGTAAAGAGCTTACAAAAGAAAAAAAAAAGAAGCTTATGGATTTAACCTCTTAACTCAAGCCATGGACAAAGAATCAGAGAGCTTCTAAGGTCGCCTTAAGGGAAACCCTTCCTTTTTAGTTACAGAGAAGGCTAGGAAAAAAGTCAGATTCAAGGTCTGAATGTATGCATTTCTGGGTTGCAACAGACACACAATGAGCTCATATGCCAAATTAAGAGTGTTGGCTGGGGAAAAAATATAATTTGGAATGTTGGATGAAGACATTGGGCACACAAAAATGAATCTGAGAATTTTGAATCCTTGTATCCCTCCAGAAGCAGGTCTTCTCATGATCTGAGTGATCTAGCCTTCCTTTGAGAAAAAAAGAAAATTAAAAAAAAAATGGCGAGAGCACTTACAGCACTTAACTCATACATGAATGCCTTCTTGCAGCTCTCTGGCACCACCGTCCATAACCTGTAGTACTATAGGAAGGTAAATTTCAAACAAAGAAGAAAAGAATGTTCTGGGAAGAGATAACATATGCACTAGAAGAGCTTCAGGATCTTGTCCAATCAGATCTCAAAGGCATGGCTCACAGCAAACATACACGGATGGGGGCATATCCTTAAGATTCCATCTTTGCTATATCATCTGAAGTACCTGGGAGTGGTGTTAACTGCTACTTAGTTGGTTACTTAAAGTCTGCATGCAATAGTATATATATGTGATAAACTTTAAATGCTGGTAAAAATTTAACAATACCAGTAATAATGAACTTGAAATTATAAGTATAAAGCAAAATACGATTCACATCAGCAACAAAAGCTATAATGTCTGCAAGAATTAACTTAATAAAAATAATAAGACCTCTTATAAGAAAAGTTTGGAATGTGAGGAAAGTACACAGAAGATAATTTGAATAAATGAAAAGCCCATGTTCTTGGATAGGATGATTAAATATTATTTGTATGTAAATTATCTCTCAATTTAGTCTGTAATTACAATGTGATGCCACTAAAATATCCAGTTAGATTTATTGTTTAACTCAGTAAACTTAATATAAAATTTATATCAAAGAATAAAAGTCCAGGAAGAACTGAGTAAATTTATAAAAGAAAATTAAAGTTTGTGGGAGGATGTGCATAATCATAAGAGAAAGTAAGATGTGATACAAAGCTGGCATAAAATAATGAAACAAAATAGTATGGTTTTCTTAGAAGATCTGAAAAGTAGATCAATGAAACATCGTCAGTAGCAGAGACACTGACTTACATATTTGGAAGCATAACATATAATAAGGTGGTAGCACAAATCGACAGGAGAAGAACCACAAAATCTTAAACAGTTTCGGAAATCTGGTTACTATATGGAGAATAGTGACACTGGATCACTACCTAATACCACATACAGAGATGGATTCCAGATTAAATTTCTAAAATTAGAATTCTATAAAAGTAAAAGTTTTAAGGCATTACAAATGTGTAAGAGTACAATGTCTTTGTGATGTACGGTTGATACAGACTTCAAATATAAAAATTTAAAAGCAGAAGCCGTAAGGGATAGAAAGATACAGCAATATAGATAAAGGATAATGCATTTGACAAAGTGAAGTTTACTCTAGGAATACAGTGTTGGTTTAACATTCAAAAATCAAACAACATAATTCAACATTAATGGAACAAAAGAGATAAAAATATATGATCTTTTTAATAGACACAGAAAAACATTTGACAAACTTCCAACACATATTCATATGAAAAACTCTCAGTCAACTAGGATTACAAGGGACTTCCTCGATCTGAAAAATCTACAGGTAACATATTCTGTGGTGAAAATGAATGGTTCACTTCCTAAAATTAGGGAACAGAGCAAAGTTGTCTCCTCTCACCACTTGAATTTTCCATTGTACATAAAGTGCTAATCAGTGCAACAAGCATGCCAAAGATATAAAAGGCATGCAGATTAGAAATGAGAAAGTAAAGCTGTCTTTATTTGTAGATGATTTGACATTTTATGCAGAAAATCCTAGGGGATATGCCAAAATCTAATAAAAAAAATTTAGCCAGGTCTCTGGATGTAAAGTCAAAATAAAAACCAGTTGGATTTCTATGTTATTCCAATGAACAAATAGAAAATAAAATTAATAAACATGATTTACCATAGCATTAAAATTAACAAGTAATTAAGGATAAATTTAATAAAATATGTGCAAAACCAGTACACTGAGAATGGTCTGACGTTGCAAAAAGATATTAAAGAAGACTAAAAAATGGAGAGATATTCATGTTCTTAAATCAGAAGATTTAATATTGTTAAGAGGTAAATTTCCTCCAGATTTGTGTATATATTCAACACAATTCTAATCAAAATCTCAGCAAGATTTTGTATAAACTGACAAGCTGATTCTATAATTTATGTGCACACCAAATGGCCTCTAATAGCCAAAACAACATAAAAAAAAATAGAACAAAATCAGAAGACTTACACTACTTGATTTCAAGTTTATTATAGAGCTACCTTAATCAAGGGTTTGCTTTTTGCTTAAGGACTAACATATAGAGTCAGGAAAAAAATGAGTATATGATAGATATTCCCAATGTTGAGAAGTGAAGCTGTTGAACAAATGGTCCTGAGATGCCTGGATATCCCTCTGGGGAAAAAAATAAACCTTTACTTCACACTATTTATAAGAATTTGATTGAACTGTTTTTCATCAATTGAAATCTGAAAGCTAAAATTATAGAACTCCAAGAAGAAAGCATAAGGAAAGTATTTATGAAGTTATAGTAGGGCAATAATTTCATAGAACTATAAAATAAAAGAAAATGATAAATTTGACAATCAAAAATTTAAAATCTGTTTTCTAAAGGTAGCATTAAAATATTTAAAGGCAATCTTCAGATTGGGAAACAATATTTGCAAAACATATCTGTCAAAGAACTTTTGTGTAGAATATATAAAGAACTCTAATGATTCAATAGTAAAAAGTCAAACAATCCAGCAAAAGAAGGATTGGTTGATTTGTATAAATATCGCACAAAAGAAGATAGACAGATAGTCATAAATACATGGAAAGATGCTCAGAATCATTAGTCTTCAGGGTAATTAAAATTAAAATCACCATGAGATGCAAGTATATACATACCTACTATATGTAATGAAATTTAAAAATCTAATCAAACCAAGTCTTGGCAAGGATATAGGGAATCTAATACACTATTTGTCAGCAGGAGTATAAAATAGTACAACCACATTGGAAAACATCTTGGTAGTTTTTTATAACAGTAAACATCCATTTTTCATGTAAAAAAAGTCTTTATGAAAAGAGAAATGAAAAGTTTTTTCACATAAAGACTTGTACAAACATGTTTAAGGTCCTTTTCATAATGATAACTGAAAACTGGAGACAACCTAAATATCCACCATCAGGTGGATGGATAAATAAATTATGGTATACTCATGAAAAAGAAACAAACCACTGATTATTAAAACAACATAGTTGAACCTCTTATGCTAAATGAAGTAAGTCTAGGACAGGCAGAAATATTTGAGGTGATAAAACGCACATCGGTAGGTCACCTGGAATGGTGAGGAGTGACTGAAAATGAGTATGAGGGGACCTTTTGAGTTTATGGACATAGTCTATGTCTTGATGTGTACATTTTTGTCAAAACTCATCACTCTATGCAACAGAGTGGATGTGTTTTATTGTATACAAGTTATACCTGAATAACTTAGTTATAAAATAAAAAAAGTCATGAACAAACCATAAAGAATAAATGAGTAATTTGATGAAATTAAAATTGTTTTCCCATTCAGTGAAGAGCACAATAGACAAAACATAGAGGGAAAGTAACACAATGGAGTGATATTTACAATATATGAAATTGGCCATAGATTAGGATCATGTATCTAGAACATACAAGTAGCTCCTACAAATCAATTAGAAAAAGTTAGCAACTAAAAACAAAAACAAAAACAAAAACAAAAATACAAAACAAAAAATAACCCCCAAAAACAAAGAAAAAAAGATCAAAGAATATGAACAGGAGATTTAGATGAAGTAATCAAAAAAACTGAAATACATATGCAAACATACTCAAATTCATTAGAAAACAGTGAAGTGTATAATAACACACAGACTATGAGATATCATTTTGCACCTACTAGAGCCAGCAGAAATTAGAGATACTGAGTAATCCTAAGTATTCGTGATGGCACGCAGGATCCTTTCTGTACATTTGGTGAGAAAGTAGAAGTAGAATAGCGCAACCAAGCTGGAGAGGAATTGCTGGTCTGTATGGCAATTTATAGACCGAAAGAGGTAAATAACAGTATCCTGCTAAGAATATGATTTCTCATATATTCCCAAGTATATTATCAGGGTTTTTGGTCTGTGTCAAGCATGAGGAAATTAAAAACCATTAAAGTTTCTGTACATTTTCACTCTATCATTCAATAATTTAACAAGGGCCTTTTTGGTTCCCTTTAAAGCTTTTGCCTTGAATTCAAACCTGTCTAATGTTAGGAACATTATACCTACTCTCTTTTTCTTTTTAAATATTTATTTTATTTTATTTTATTTTATTTTATTTTATTTTATTTTATTTTAAGAACAAAAGAGAGAGAGGACACACATACCCATGAGTGGGGGAGGGGCAGGAAAAAAGGGAGAGAGAATCTTAAGCAGACTCCAAGCTCAGCATGAAGCCCAATGAGGGACTCCATCTCATGACAGTGACATCATGACCTGAGCTGAAATCAAGAGGCAGATGCTAAACTGACTGAGTCACCCAGGCGCCCCCTTGTTGTCTCTTTCTTTGTATTGGTCTGGTTTGCCTTGGCTAATATTTTGTTATCAGTTTCAAACCCCTTTGTTGTAGGTGTTTCTTTTCATTCAGTAGTGGTTTATGTTGTATTCTATGACCCAAACCAACAGTTTCTATCAATCAATATATTTAACCCCCTTAGCTGTTTATTTTTAGTGAGGATGACTGATCTGTTTGACCATCGATCTGTCACTTACGAAATCTATTTCAACATTTTTAATTCTGTTTTCATTTATTCTTTGGTGTGTGTGCCCTCATGGAAATGGCAACGTTCTTCTGAGGGACACAAAGGGTGACTTGAAAAGAAACAAAGGCACTACTGGGTAGAATTTCTCACGGTCATAAGCATGGAAATTCTTTGAAGTTCAATTAAAAACTAACAGAATTCTAATAAAAATAAAAGATGATTTTTTTTAATAAAATATAGTTTTAGTTCATATGGAAACATGAAAAAAAAACACGGAAATATCTGAAAAGATCTCCCATGAAATAAGAGTAATACTTGAAAGGCATGTATTTTGCCCTAGACCATCTTTCTCAATCCCCTAGTTCTGCTCTCTAGAGGCAACCAATTTAAGGTGTGTGTGTGTGTGTGTGTGTGTGTGTGTGTTACATTCCTAATAAGCTTTCAGTCTCAAAGAACATTTACTGGGGCGCCTGGGTGGCTCAGTTGGTCAAGTGTCTGACTCTCGATTTCAGCTCAGGTCATGATTTCATGGTTGTGAGATTGAGCCCTGCACTGAGCTCCATGCTGAGCATGGACACTTCTTAAGATTTCCCCCCACCCCTAGCCCTCTCTCTCTCTCTCTCTCTCTTTCCCATTGCCCCTCTCCCCTGCTCATGTGCTCTGTATCTCAAAAGTGATATTTATTTATAATTTTTACTTTATCATCTTTAACCATTATTAAATAATTTCCTGCTCTTACAAGTATGAATTTAGTTGTCTTATACTACCTTTCTCTAGTATCTCCGTCCTCCTAAGAAAAAGACAGCCATCTATGAACTGGGAGGTGGGCTCTAACAAGACATTGAATCCTACAGTGACTTGATCTTGTATTTTCTAGCCTGCATATAACTGTGAGAAATAAATTTTTATTGTTTATAAGCCACCCATTCTATGGTGTTTTGTTGTAGTAGCCCCAATAGACTGAGACACCACTACATCAGTTATTCTATCAATTACCATTTTTCCCAATTGCTTTTGCTTCTGAAGACCCTTGTCCTCTTGTGCTGTCCTGACCTGGATCTTCTCTAGGCCTGCTGGTGAGGCTGTCAGCCTAGGATATGTTTTGAAAGGTCTCCTAGTGGAGTCCACAATTTCCTGCTTTGTGCCATCATTTTACTGGAGTGAAGATTTTGCTTTAGGGTTTTTGTTATGTTAGCCAGATTTCACATACCAGTATTAGATGTTTTGTCTCTTGTACTATTCAATTTCTCCTGGTAACATCCTTCTAATTTTCCTGAATGAGATCATACTGATCGTGAGGTTGAGAATCCCCCAGATGCCAGAATAAGAAAGGACTTGATCTAAGGTTCCAACATCATCATTCTATTTATTTTATTTTTTAAAGTTTATTTATTTATTTTGAGAGAGAGAGAGGCAGAGAGAGAGCAGGGAGGGTGGGGGAGAAAGAGAATCCCAAGCAGGCTCTGCACTGAGCTGAAACCAAGAATAGGACGCTTAAGTGACTGAGCTACCCAGACGCCTCCTGACATCATCATTCTAAACATCTTCCCTGATTCACTTCATTTCTGTTGAGAACAATGTTCTGTTGTTGTGCCTGGGGATAAATGTTGGGCTGCCTTTAACTCAAGGAAGGAGAACAGGTTAGAGTAGATGGTGATCGGGTGGAGGTGTCACTTGGTTCAGTTGCTTTATTCACAGAACTTTCATCAGTCCCTTTGTTGGAACCCCATGTCATACCCGCTGCCTAGCATCTGTGCCTCCACTGAGCCCAAAGGCCCTCCATGCAGGATTCCGAAAGGCCCACCACGTGCCATGTATGCCCCAACTCCATGTGTATTCTGCCAGTTCACGTAAACTTCATATCACTCTGATACTATTTGCTCACATGTTTCTATCCGCTTTTATCTTCCCCAAATCCCTGTATTCTTTCGTGTTTGATGCTGCCCTTTCTCATCACTATTATTGGTTTACTCCTTGTCATACATACCTCAAAGCTTACATTTCAGTATTTCAGTGGAGATTTTAGAGAACATTAAGTAAGAACTTGCTGGGTATGCAATCTTGTACTGGAAATCTATAATGTTTTATTATATGGTGAGGCAATTCCCCTCAAAATACTCTTCCTTTTCTAATTTGTCTTGGCTATTATTTCCTATTATTCATCCACATGGAGTTTAGAATCATTTTGTCAAGTTCAAAGAAAAAAAATCCAATTGGAATTTTAATTGGAAATGTATTAAATTGATTAACTTGGGAATGATTGCTTTTTATTTTTAATTAAATTTCCAAGCACTGTTTTTTAGCTTTGCTAATTATAAATTTCTAAATTTATCACATTTTTGTCAGAACCTGGTCTCCGCAATTTCTTCTTTTGCAAAGCAGTGTAGTAGTAAATGTATTGTCCTTGGCAATACCTGGCCTAATGCTTCTCAACATACAGGGTCCTGGACCAACAGCATCAGCATAAAGTGGGAGCCATTGGAAATACAAATTAAAGGTTAACTACCCAGACCTACCGAATCAGAAAATCTGGGTGTGGGGCTCTGCAAATCCAAACCCAAATAGACTCTGGTGCATGCTGAAGTTTGAGAACCACTGAGCTTAACATCTGACTCGTTATGCAACCTTGAGAGAAATACTTAGCTTAAGTCAAAATACCTTCGTGTGTAAAGTCAAGATATAACTGCATTAACTTTATAGCACGGTGACTAGGAATAAATGAACTAATACATATGAAACATTGAACATATGTCCTGGCATGTTGTGAAAGCAGAATTGATTAATAGTGATCATCATTTACTATATTATCGTAATCATATTTCTATGCAATACAAATCTGAAATTTTCTCTGTCATGAACACTTTTGGCAAACATTCAACGTTAGCTGTAAAAGTGATTATGTTTTCCTTTCTTTGTTTATGAAATCTTTGCTGTCTTCATCAAAACAGATGTTATAATTTTTAGATCTTTTGTACACTGATTTCTATTTATTAGTTATTTTGCCCATTGGGTCTATACATTTTGTTAAACTTTCCTCAAACTGTTGCATTTGTATAAAATATTTCTTGCAGTTTGAAGATTTGATTGATCCGTATTAATGCCCTATGATACTGCACATAAATGCCTCTTAGTTTATCTTTATTGTGAATTGAATTTTTATTATTATGAAATAATCCTTTGGTTTTGGGGTTTCATTTAATATCATTGCCCTTGTGTTAACTCTGTTTTAATTTACTTAATGTATGTTCACCTGTTCGTTTAATTTCAAGTATTTTCTTATATTTTTAACACTGAAGTGTATTTTATAAGCATCATATAGTTGTTTATGTTTACCAGGTGATCTATCTATTATCATCACCTGCCCTTGTATTTTTTTTAACTTTTGCTATAGTCATTATGCTTTCTCTTTTCATATGTGCATATTTTGGTTGGTTTTATTCATGACTAGTAGTTACTTTTACACTTTTCAAAACTATTAGTTTTTCAACATTATTAAAGAAATTACCTTTATGATGACCTCCCATTTAGAGGTTATGAATATATATATTCATATAAATATATATATGAATATAAATATATATTCATTTATGTATTCATATGAATATATATTTATATAATATATATATGGATATATATAAATATATATATGGGTATCCATATATATATTTAAATGTTTATTTTTGAGACTGTGAGCGGGGAAGGAGCAGGGAGAGAGGGAGACACAGAATTGGAAGCCAGCTCCAGGTTCTGAGCCGTCAGAACAGAGCCTAATGTGGGGCTGGAACTCACACACCCCAAGATCATGACCTGAGCAGAAGACAGACACTTAATCGATTGAGCCACCCAGGTGCCCCTGAAAAAATATTTTTAATGTTCTCATGCCGTCATATTTAGTATATAATTTTTACACTGCTATTGGATAAATCTTGTACTCCCTCAATTTATATATTAAGGCCCTAACCCTTAATGTGACTATATTTGGAGATAAGACATTTAAGAAATAATTAAGGTTAGGGAAGCCTGGGTGGCCCAGTCAGTTAAGCTTCCAACTCTTAGTTTCATCTCAGGTCATGATCTCATGGTTTGTAAGTTCAAAACTCACATTGGGCTCTGCACTGATGGTGTGGAGCCTGCTTAGGATTCTCTCTCTCTCCCTTTCTCTCTGCCCCTCCCCTGCTTGTGCTCTCTCTCTTTCTCTCAAAATAAATAAATAAACTTTTAAAAATTAAAAAAAAAAACACAATTAAGGTTCAATGAGTCATAGGACAGGGTCCCAATCCAATAGGATTGGTGGCCTTATAAGAGGAAGAGAAAGAGAGATCCCTGTCTCCATGTGCATGCACCAAAGGAAAGCCATGGGAGTACACAGTGAGAGTGCAGCCAGCTGCAACCCAGGAAGAGAGCCATCACTAGAAAAGACCTGGCTGGCACCCTCATCTCAGACTTTCACCTTCCAGATCTGTGAGAAGACACATATCTGTTGTTTAAGCCACCAAATCTATGGTATTTTGTTATGGCAGCCTGAGAAGATGAATAGATACAGCAATCATTATTAATTATCTTTTGTGTATTGTGTACCTTGTTTCTAGGGAATTTGTTGATATTTGGACTCTGTTTTATAATTGTTTATAATCCTTGACTTAATTTCATTTCAATGGCTTTATCATTAGTATTAGGGTTCTGTAGAGAAATACAACCAATAGGGTAGCCTACAGATGCAGATATACACATTAACATAGATATGTAGAAATATAAAAACAGATTTAATATGAGGGGTTGGCTCATGTGGTTATGGGGGCTGAGAAGTCCCATGATGTGTTGTCTGCAAGCTACAGTCCCAAGAAAGCCAGTGGTGTTGTTCCAATCAAACCTGAAAGCCTGAGAACGAATAGCACCAACGTCTAAGGGCAGGAGAAGATGAATGTTCCAGCTCAAGCATAGAGAAAATCCACCTTCCTGCCTTTTTATTCTATTCAGGCCTTCAATGGAGTGGATGTTGTGCACTTACATGGATGATCACTCAGTCTGCAGATTCAAATGTTAATCTTTTCTGGAAACAACCTCACAGACACACCCAGAAATAATATCTGGAAATCCTTCAACCCAGTCAAGCTGACACATAAAATTAACCATCACAGCATTATTTCCTCTTTTTTTTCCTTTCTCTTTTTCCAATTATCATTATAAGTTGTATTATATCTCCAAGTTATTTTTTTCTCCTTTAGGAGGGTATATGAATATCTGAGAAGACCCTCATAAGTGAAAGACAACTTGGGCAAGTATAAAATTCTTGTTTTTCAAATTTTCTCATCAAACCTACGTTGCACATTTATACCCCTGACCCCTCAGCATTCTGCTTTGCACATGTGAGTTTGGGAGGCAACATAAATTTCATTCCTTTGAAAACTGCCTGATTACTTTTTCAGTTTCATACTTTCAGTTTTGTAATTCCCGTTAAAATTGTCAGATGTGGATCTAAATGTGGTTTCCCTTTCATTGATTTTGCCCGAAAACCTGTGGATCTTTCAGTTTGCACATACTTTCTGGAACTAAAGAAAGACATCTTCCAGTACGTCTTTGGTATTTTCCCCTGCTTTCATTGTTCTTTTCTCTTCTTTAGAAACACTTTTTACCTGCATATTTCTCACCCATTTGGGATTCTCTAGAGTTATAATCTATTTTAGGACTTTGGTCTTTGATATCTGTGATAGTTTCTCAAGTTTTTCTTCCAAGTCAATGATTGGATTTCTTGTCATTTAAGATAAATTATTTTATTTACATGATCCACCAAGCTTTTGAATTTTATTGTTTTCCTTATGTGTCTTAATTATCTTATCAATGTTTCTTTCATTTTGTTTTGTAGAATTTGTACCTTAGCCTGGCAGGCTTCCCCTGATGAACCTCTGCCTAAGACGCGTTTTTACATCTGGTTGAGAAAGCCAATATCTGGATTCCATAAGAGATCATTTCCAGAGGTTTTGCATCTACGTCCCTTTCCCTTTTTCTATTTTTTTTCCCTGTTTGCTCATCTTTGAACAGTTGGGGCGTAGCCACATATTTTAGAGGTAGCTATAAATATACATTGTTTCAGATTTCTCTTGGCTTACTCTGAACATTTCCTACCCCAGTTTCTACTTTCGATCAGGCACTCTACTGCAGATTTCTGCTACAGAATCTGAATGTGCTCCCACCCATGATGGTTTAGTGATATTCCAAATTGGAAGGCTGATTTAAAAAAATGGGATTGGAAATGTACGCATTAATCCAGGTTCTTCTGACATTTCCCCTGACTCAGTCCCCTGTGACATGTGATTTTCTACTTATGGAGAACATTATTCCTCATGCTAAAATGTGCACACATAAATGCTTAAATGTGGTCTAAAAATTTCTGACTGCCAAGTGGAAATAAAAATTGAGGGGTGGGAGGCAGTGTCCTGAATGCCTGAAAAATCAGGACCTGTGCTGAAAAGCAACAATTATGCAGTTCTCTCTCTTTTCATCAGAGTCTTGGCCCTATAAAGGCTGAAGGATGAGGTGACTTCCTGTCTTTATACAGGTGATTTTTCTTTCACAATTTAAAGCTTGCCATGCCCTGAGGTGAAGTCTGGGCAGGTTTTCCCTGATGTCAACATTTTAAAAGGGAAAAGTGGGGTCCAGAGAGGTCACCTAACATCATCAAGGTCACACAGCTAACGGTAGAATTGAGGGAGAACATCAGGTCTTTAGTCTCAGCACACTCTTCCTTAGCAGAACACCATGCTGTCTTTCTTCGGACAAGTTTGTTCACTGATAATTCTAAGGAAATCTGATGATCTGAGGATTTCCCAACAGCACAGAAGAGCATTTACTTTGGAAGAAAATAACATATAACATTCCCGTCCTGAATCTTATATAAAATAGCAGCATGATTCAATTAATGATTTCCCACATGTCATTTATCAACTGAAACTTCATTGCAGTGGATGTTTACCTCCTCCTAATGCCTTCCTTAATTATACTACCTCATGTAAGTTTCTCCTATTCTGACCTCTTTTTATCCATATTGTTTTTACTCTTCATTACACTCCACTGTTTGCTTTGGGTTCTTTCTTGGACCTTGTCTCCCAAATGGCACCCAACATTCTTGTTGGCAAAGACCGTGTTTTATCCACTTCTTCTCCCATGCCATTTAGCATAAAACTAGGTTCACAGGAAGTGTTTATAAGTAGCCTAGTCTAGGTACAATGCTAAAATAGCACATTTCTCAGGAGACTACTTACAGGAAAATTAAAATTTAATTAATTATCTAATAGTATCTGCATTTCTTTTAAGCAGGCACAAAATAGCTTTCGTTTACCTTTTTTGTTTCCTCCCTTACATAGGCAGTTCTTCATGGATATTAAGATGTCTTGTTCAGCAAACATTTCATGAGGGTTTCCTATATGCTGGGCACTATGCCACCCCTTTGGGAAAAATAAATGAAGAAAATACAGTCTCTGTTGCAAACACTCACTGTCTGATGAGCAAAACAGACATGTATGTAAATTATCTCAGTCAAAGGTGGGAAATGCTCCAATAAAGTTATTCACTAGAGGAGAAGGCGTCAACTAATTTACCTTGAGGGAGTGTCAAGCTCTCTAGCTCCTTCTTTTCAGAATAAAATCCAGCAGGAGGGCCCAATTCCAAAGTACCAATAAAACCATAGTTCTCTAGGGACCTGAATATATTGAACAAACCTCACCTAATCCTGTCAATGGTGCTATTTGGGATTCTGAGGGCACTGGGATCTCAAAAGGACACCAGTAGACCATGACCAACAATAAGAAATAATGAACATTTTTACAATGATGAAAAAATAAATCCCTTTCCTGTGTCCTTCTAAATTTATTTTGACTAGCTATTGAACAGGCATTTCATAGATTCAATACATCACAACATATTAAGTGCTGCTCAGCTCCTGCCATTTCTGCTGCCCTGCTGTGGACCGTCTCTTTCTGTTTGCATCTTGCCCATCCTCTGTGCATATAAACTAAGCATCTCCATTTCTGCTCTCAAAGTGTACCATGCCATACAACCGAGATTTCAAGAACAAATATCAACAGTGGCAAAGCCAAACATATCTTGTCAAGAGAGTGCCACTGCAGTGTAAAGATTGATTTGTCGAGGGAGGTCTTGCATATAAGTAGATGTGAAGGCAAGGACTGAGGTTAACAAGTTTCCACTGAGGGAGTTTATTTATAACAAAATAACAAAAGGACAGTTCTGCCTCTGCCAATTCCTTTCCATCCCTTCCTGTATCCATCGCCACAGCGGTTTTATTCATACCACCCATCAGCCTCTTCCGCACAAATCCAGGTAAAGCTCTGGACAAAAAGTTTGCTCTCAGGACTTATATATGATCACTTCAAGCCAGTCATCACTATTTGGAGATTCTCTCTGTGCCCAGCTCAGTGCTTAGATGCACAGAAGGAATAAGAAAATGAGTAGACTGAACTTGACATGTGAGGTGTTCACAGAGATCAGAACCACAGACATCACACAAAAGAAAGTGAGTGATCAAAAGTTAGTTGCATAAATTCTAAAAAAGATTTTTTATGTTTATTTATTTTAGAGACAGAGAGATAGAGCACAAGCAGGGGAGAGGCAGAGAGAGCCGGAGACAGAATTTGAAGCAGGCTACATGGTCTGAGCTGTCAGCACAGAGCCCGATGCAGGTCGCAAACCCACAAACCATGAGATCATGACCTGAACCAAAGTTAGACACTCAACCGACAGAATCACCCGGGCGTCCCAGTTGCATAAATTCTAAACACTGAGTGTTGGAGGTCAGAGAACGGAGACATTATTTTAGCCTAAAGCATTCTGGCACAGCTCAATAGAAGAGGTGATGACTGAGTTGGTACTTGAGGAAGGGGTAAATTGGGAGCAGACTGTGGTCAGTCACATGGTTACACATGGATGGTAACTGTGTCATTGTCTTCCATTTCAGTAGACTGACAGAATCAGTGCCAGGGCCAGATGGCTGGAGGCATAGAGAGAGTAGGCAAACACGGAAATTTGGGTACCCACACACTCAGCAAATATTTATTTCATAACCTGGGAACTGGGGACCCAATATTGTAAAGGATCTAGTTTCTATCCAAAAGAAGCTGACATCTTACAGGAGAATACATATAGTGATAATCACATAGGCAATTATAAGAGATCATGAAAACTATAATGTCATGGGGGCACAAAGGAGGGACGTCTAACTTGGACTTGGACAATAGGGAAGGATTTCCTCAGGAGTTAATATCTGAGCTGAGAGTGTGGGGAATAGGAAGAAAAGCTACACTGATTCAATACTTCTGGCTTCTAGAGGCCAAAACCCCCAATTCTGCAATTACACACTTTGTCTTGCATACACTGTTCTTAGGAAGCTCCTCTTCTAAAATTACTCTCTTCAAAATGGCAGCAGGTCATGACCTGGTCTAGAATCAGTCAAACCAAAAAGAGCGGTTGACCTATTGTATTCAAGAGCAGGATGCTATTGTCATACAACAATAGATTTTCAAGTCATTAGAGAAAAAAATCCTCAACCAGCTCAGGGACAACTAACTCAGAATATCAAAATCATTGTTTGGATAGAATTATGGCTGGACACTTTTACACTGTTCCCCAGGGGGGAAAAAGAGAGAGAGAAAGAGAGAGGGTGGAGGTTCTTAACCCTAAGAAAAGATTGCCCTCCAAGCCTGGTCCCCCCCTATTTTTCTTCACCTAAAGATTGATGTCAGTTATGGCCAATTAACTCAAAAATCTGTCCTTGGACATAAGCGGAATGAGGGAAATAAGTGGACAGCATATTTCCCAGTCATGGATTTTATTTTATTTTTATTTTAAAGTTTATTTATTTTGAGAGAGGGGGAGAAAGAGAGAGGGAGAGGAGGGGCAGAGAGAAGGGGAGAGTGGATCCCAAGCAGGCTCTGCACTGTCAGAGGGGAGCCTGACATGGGCTCAAACTCCATGACCTGAGCCCAAACCAAGAGTCAGACACTTAACTGACTGAGGCACCCAGGTGACCCTATTTCCCAGTCATGGATTTTAAGATAGCATAGTGGAAGAGAACAAACTAAGGTATAAACTGTTGCAGAATTGCCCTTTGGGCATTGCCCTAAAACATGCTCCCACCCTCCTCCTCATCTCCAGCTCAGTTTTCCCCAATCTGGGAGGTACCAGGATTGCCATTTATTTATTTATTTATTTATTATTTTTTTTTTAAACCCTCTCCCCCGCCCCCCATCAACCCTCAGTTTGTTCTCTGTTTTTAAGAGTCTTTTCTGGTTTGACTCCCTCCCTCTCTGTGGGTAACTATATTTTCTGCTTCCCTCCCCTCATGGTCGTCTGTTAAATTTCTCAAGTTCCACATAATGGTGAAAACATATGATACCTGTCTTTGATTTATTTCACTTAGCATAATACCCTCCAATCCCAGCATTGCCTTTTAAATTCTGCTTCCTCTAAAGAACCAACTCATGGCCCTTATCCTTCCTCCAGCTCCAACCTCCTCCAGCTCTACTCTGCACCAACATGTCTGGCTTCCCCAAGGCTAGGACTTGTTTCTTCTACTGACTTACTTAAACACCCAAAACTCGGTTCTGACCAAAGTTTGCCCACCTGGAATCTTATGCTGTCTTCTGGACTAGCAATGCCATCCTGCAGTGCTTTCTTCATATCTGATAACTTCCGGTGTTTGCAATGGCCATCATTAATGACTCAAAAAGTGAAGAATTAATTGGTTAAACAGCATGTTTTAGAGGGTTTTTTTTTCCTTAAGGTTTTTAGTATTTACTGACACCCAAAGAGATTAAACCACACTGGATGTTAGGAAGCTAGGAAGCTCATGATGAAGAAAAGAATGGATCTATGGAAAGCATTCAAGTGAAATTTAGCCAAAAATTTAGAGAAGAGAATGGTAATTTTTTAAAAACTGTGTGCATATATATGTATATACATATGTGATATATTACAAATCATATATTAAGTCTTGTTGACCAGTCGCCATTGTGGAAATATCTATCATACATAAAGAACATTTCCCCAAAATGTGTTAAAAATAAATACTTAAACATATTTTTAAAAAAAGTTTAATGATTTTGATGATTCTGTTAAAACATGTTTTGTTTCTTTTTTTTCAATTTTTTATTTTTATTTATTTTATTTTTTTTTTTGAGAGAGAGAGAGACAGAGTGTGAGTGGGGGAGGGGCAGAGAGACAGAGACAGAATCTGAAGCAGGCTCCAGACTCTGAGCTGTCAGCACAGAGCCCAATGTGGAACTCCAACCCATGAACCGTGAAATCATGACCTAAGCCGAAGTCAGAGGCTTAGCCGACTGAGCCACCCAGGTGCCCCTAAAACATGTTTTATTTCTTTGATTTCTTAAACAGAATATACAAAATATTTATCAAAGCAATGAATGTGCTCTATTTCATACAGTTTGCAATTTGCTTCTAAAATTAATGACCCAAGAGCTGTGCCTTTGGAGTTCTTGTGCAAATTTTTAATTTTTTTTTTTTTTTTTTTTTTTTTTTTTTTTTTTTTTTTTTTTACTCTGAGGTTATTGGCAGCACCTTCTGCTTTGAGTGTGATTTCACTGAGCTGTCTTTTCCCTTCAGTACGATCTTAATCTGCTTTGGACTTGGAGAGTTAAATGTTGCCCTTTGTAAGTGTCAGTGGGTCATGATGACCATGCTTAGGAGCTAAGATTTGATACTTGATTCCAGAAATTTCTATTTAAGCCAATAAGCCACCTTTCTGTTTAATAATGGATTTTTATTTCTGTTTTAAAGTTCTAGGGTGCCAGAAGATTGACATCAGAACAATGGGCCATTACTATTTTCAATGTTATAACATGAAGATTTATAGATTTACAAGAGATACAAAGTTATAAAATCTGGAGCCAAAAGGGACCTAAATCTTTTTTTTTTTTTAATTTTTTAATGTTTCATTTATTTTTTTTTTGTTTTTGTTTTTGTTTTTTATAACGTTTATTTATTCTTGAGACAGAGAGAGACAGAGCATGAACAGGGGAGGGGCAGAGAGAGACGGAGACACAGAATCAGAAGCAGGCTCCAGGCTCTGAGCCATCAGCCCAGAGCCCGACGCAGGGCTCGAACTCGCAGACCGCGAGATCATGACCTGAGCTGAAGTTGGAGTTTAACCCACTGAGCCACCCAGGCACCCCAATGTTGCATTTACTTTTGAGAGCAAGAGAGAGATGGAGTGTGAGTGGGGGAGGTGCAGAGAGAGGGAGACACAGAAAATGAAGCAGGCTCCAGTCTCTGAGCTGTCAGCACAGAGCCCGACACAGGGCTTGAACCCACGAATTGTAAGATCATGACCTGAGCCAAAGTCTGACGCTCAACCGACTGAGCCAACCAGGCACCACCAAAAGGGATGTAAATCTTAAAGGAGTCACCCATCTTCTTAGAGTTCAATTATCCCCAGCATATAAAATGAAAATGAAACAGAAGCCAACAGTGATTTAGTGACAGGGTTGTGTGAAATGTATAGAGAATAAAACTCTAAGTTGCCTTTAAAAAAAATCTATTTATTTTTGAGAGTGATAAAGGCAGTGTGAGCAGGAGAGAGGGAGAGAGAGAGAATCCCAAGCAGGCTCCACTCTGTCAACACAGCACTTGACGTGGGGCTCAAATTCATAAACCGTGAGATCATGACCTGACACAATATCAACAGTTGGTTGCTTAACTGACTGAGCCACCCAGGTACCCCTTAAGTTGCTTTTTCAAATAACTATCCATTTTCCATTCTGAGCCTTGTGGACTGATGAGCAAATTTAGTTTTGACAGTGGGGCCATTTGGGCTGTGTTTATCTTTTCCAAGGTTCTGAAAATGATTGTTTCAACAGGAAGCAATGCCAACCAAGAGAAGGTGATCTAAATCTGTATTTGGTTGTAAAGGTATTAGAGTATAATTCATTTGGGGCAATTTTGGAGCTAGTTTGAGCTCAACATAAGCGGGTACAGAAACATCTTGTTCTCCCATTAATGAACTTTTGGAGTACAAGATTACTATACTTGAGTTCACTAGTACATAGAGACTTTAGCCCATGAGAAAGTTCAGCTTTTGAGTTAGATCTAATTCTGGATAATATCTCACTTACTCTTGCTGATAACCACCCATACTCCACAAGTCATCACAAATTTTCAAAAAGAAAGGGTGGGGAGGGAGAAAAAGAGAGGAAGACATGGATTTTGATGTTTGAAACCACTTCCTTTGTTTCATATTGGACTAAGATCTCTTCCTTCCTACCTACCTTTCATTTTTAAAAACCATCCAATGAACACAGAACACTGTTAGATACTAAGATTATTGCCCTGGACAAAACAAACATCATCCTGCCCTCATAGAGCTTACCATCGAGTTCACTTCCTTCTCATTACACCACTGAAATTCTGCCTATAGCTTACTGGCACCTTGCTGAGAAATTTTCACAGGAAATTCCAAAATATCAGGAAAGCAGAAATATAAGTAGATTATTGCCACTGAATTTGATGCCTTTTTTTAACTTTTAACTTTTTTTTTTTTTTCACAATCTCCTGATCACCTGCATTTACTGACAAGCTACTTTTGGGGGAAAGGGCATAGGAACAGATGAATTCATATTATTTCCCTTAGACAGTTCCAAATCTCCCAAGGGTGAAGAGATTCTTCCACATGATATAGATCATAAACCAAAGGCAGAATTTCCATATGACTTTATTACCTTAGTAGGCCCCATATTACCTTATTAGGCCCCAGTTCTTTGCTTTTTATTATTCATGCATGCATTCATTCATGCAATCACTCAAAGAACATGAATTAAACACCCATTAAAGACAAAGTACTTATATGCATAAGATGTTTTGAATGATAGGAACCAAGTCAAAGGCAGCACTGAAGAGACCCTACAGTCTTCATAAACTACTTTCAGACATTTTACAACAAAAGGCCTGGCCTATGTCACTTGCCCAGGAGGCCCTAACTTCCATCAGGCCAGGTTTTACTTAAATTTTAACTTGAGTTAGCAATTTTTTTATCTCCTCCTTTACCACATACCACATCCTCCCCTCCACCCCTGAAATAAAACATATATAGAATCTCTCAGGTCAAGTACAGACACCAAGAAGTGCACATTTGGGTAATTCCTGATCCTGTTCTTGGGTCTGGTAGTCATGAATAGTTTCTCAGGAACCAATGGGAACCTGTATTTTCATCATTTTCATCTCCTATCATCATAAATAGTTCCAGAAATGCTTAAGAGAGACATAGTAAGGTTTAAGTTTTGTGATTTTTTTTCTTAGCTTGCTAATTTTTACAACTAAAATAAAACGAAGTCTGAGCAAAGTTTATACTGATTTTTTCAAACAGTATTATCACCCTTATACATCCTAATTTTTCAGTTCTAATTGGACACAAATAAGTCAACAATTAAGCTTTCATTTTTAACTTTTTAAATGTTTATTTATTTTTTGAGATGGGGGGAAGGGCAGAGAAAGATGGAGACACAGAATCCAAAGCAGGCTCCAGGTTCTGAGCTGTCAGCATAGAGCCTGATGTCAGGCTCGAACCCACGAGCCATGTGATCATGACCTGAGCTGAAGTTGGATGGTTAATCGACTGAGCCACCCGGGCACCCCAACAATGAAGCTTTCTGACAACTTTTCTACCTTCTTACGAGACTGGAAAAATAACTACTGCCCTTCTCTTTTTCTTCTCACAGACCCCTCTCCATGGAAAGACTTGCAACCAGTTATATGCTTCAGGCCTCCTGACTTTGTCTGGGACCTGCCGGTCTCTTGGATTGGTCGTCAGGGCAATGGGCTTCCATCTGATTTCTTTTCCCCTATAAGATGTTCTTTTCCCTATAGGGGGAAGAACCCCGCTTTGGCCTCTCCATTCATAATAGATGGCTAATGAGGTCTAGGCATGCCTATGGACACAGCTGACTCCAATTAATAGTGATTGGAATACTAATTTCCATTTGGGTCCTCAAGCTATTGCCATTTCTTTCAACACAGTTTACCAGAAACTGTTTATTAATCACTGTTTCCAAATGACTAATGATGCTGATGATTTTAGTCTTGTTTTGGCTAATGATTCTTGTGTTTATTCTCCAGTAGATTAAAACTTGAGGGAGGGTGGTGTAATTGTTACCTCTAAGTTCTAACTCTCAGATACAGTCAAATCTAAAATAACCATTACCTTAAGTTAATGACTTTTTTTTGTACTTGGCTTTTAAAGGGACATAATTTACCCCAGAAAAACTGAAAGGCATATTTGTTAAAATAAAAAAATTACTCTGTATTTAGTTTAATTTCTTATCTCTCTGAGCTGAGATCAAGGAGGGGTGTCAGTGGTTTGATGGTAAAACAAAGTAAAGAAAATTCTGTATTCACCTTAAAAATTGGGAGAGTAAATTGACTAATGAAATGCAATAGGGTGTCTGGGTAGTGTTGAAGGCCTATCAGAAGTGTGTATCTTATATTTAAAGGGAAGCCAGTTATTAAGAAGTTGATATGAATCTTGCTAGTAATTACAATGCACTTTCCTCTGTTCCCTTTCTCTTTCTTGAGGCTATAACCAGTCTTCTGAATTCTACTTTTAACTTCTACCTGTGGGGTATACATGTGTTTTGTGTATATATGTTGTCACTACATACATATGTAGCCCTAAACTAAATATTGCTTAATTTGCTCGGATTTGAGTTTTAAAACATATTGAATGAGTTCTTCTGTGACTTAATTTTGTTCTATATTATATTTATTAGCTACATCCATGGTATTGTTTAGAGATGTAATGCATTTATTTCCACTTACTGTATAGCTTTTGGTTTTGCTATTACAAAAATGCTGTATGGCCATTCTCATGCATATCTCTTGGTATGTGTGTAATTTCTCTGAGTTACTCACCTAAGAAGGAAATTGTTTGCTCATAGAGTAGACACAACTTTAAAGATAATGCCAAGTTGTTTCCCAAATTGGTAGTAGAAATTTATACTCCCTCTAGCAATAGTTTTCTAGAACAATTTCAGTTGCTTAGATATAGGCACTAAAAAGGCAGAAGTATAGGTTTAGCCAGATTGAGCATTTGCCCAATGAATATGATAACAGGGGAAAGGGAATTAAGATTTTATTAAAGGAGTGATCACAATAAAGTCCCATGGAAGCTAAGCTGGATAGAGTATAAAGTAAAGATCTGAGTGCAAGATGTGTAAGATAGGAGCGATATGGAATCCATGAATTACAGGTATCTTAGCTGCACTAGAGAAGTAGGTGGTCTAGGGTACTTCTACCCTTGCACAGAGAGCCAAATACAAATCATAAAAGCCTTCAGACAAAGGGAGAACAGGGTTTGTGGATAGCATTGGGAAGAGGGAGAAAAAAACTCCTTGGATCTGTTCAGATACATATTTTTACTCTTTCATCAAAAACTGCTTTGAAGAAGTACAAAAACAGTGAAATCTAATGAATTAAACTTTGGTATTCAAGTGTATTTGAATGGTTCTAGACCACAGTGTGTGTATGTGTAGGGGGGAGGGGTGTCATTATGAGTATAAACCCATTAAGAATACATAACTATGTACGTGAAACAAGAACAACAACATCAAAACAAAAACAAAAACAGAGAGTGTTTAAGTAGATTGAGGAAAGTCAGTCAACTCACAGACTGATAAACCAAATGCAAAATCAGGCCCATCAGCTCTACTACAAAGGGTCCTATGAAGTTGTATGCCTGGAGTTGTGACTCTTAAGCATTTTTGGATAGACTTTTGGGGGGAAGTTTCAGAATTTCATTGTTTTGTGTTCCTCTGCAGTCTGTCTCTTGAGAACAAGCACAATCTTCCATAAATTCTCCAATTTACATGCCATTTCAGGAAGCCCCAGAGTCTCAGAAGCTCCATCTTGGCATCTCATCTGGGCTCAGGGAAGAGGTACCACATAGGGAGCTATGTAAGTTCTGTACTGTAGGGAGGACCCAGGCTGGGGAGAAAGGAGAAACAAGTCTTGTTGACTCTCCAACTCACCAAGCTGCGTGCTGATGAGCAACTGTGTTCAAAGATGGAGAAAGGAGCCTGAAGAAGATACTTGTTTTGTAATTCTCAAAAATATGTGCTTGGGGCAAACCCAGGTTAGATATCTTATTATAGATGGTCTCAGTAATTAACTGAATCATTCCACATTAGCTTCCTTTTCAATAAGTTCCTCATTACAAAATGAACAGATACAGGGGTGCCTGGGTGGCTCAGTCGGTTAAGTGCTAACTCTTGATTTTGGCTCAGGTAGTGATCTCAAGGTTGTGAGATCGAACTCCTCCCTCTCCCACTGCCTCTCCCCTGCTTGGGGGTGAGCACTCCGTCTCAAAAATAAATTTTAAAAAAGTTAACAAATACAAGCCCCCCTTTAAAAAATGTTTATTTATTTTGAGAGAGAGAGACACAGAGAGAGAGAGAGAGAGAGAGAGAGAGAGAGAGAGCATGAACAGGGGGAGGGGCAGAATGAGAGGGAAACACAGAATCTGAAGCAGGATCCAGGCTCTGAGCTGTCAGCACAGAGCCCTACTCTGGGTTCAAACTCACAAATCATGAGATCATGACCTGAGCCGAAATGAAGAGTCAGATGCTTAACCGACTAAGCCACCCAGGTGCTCCCAATACAAGTCCCCTTTGTCAACTATATTGTCCTCCTTGGCTGTGTTTGCTAGTGCCTGGAGGGCATGAATACTTGTATCTTCCCTAGCACACTGCAGTGTTGTTCCACAGTAAGATAATCAATATTTGATGTTTGATTGATTACTGATGGGTAAAAGAATTTAAAAATATAAGTGAGTGTAGAGGTACCAATGTTCTGTATTTTATTTAAGGTTTTCCTCTGGAGAAGAGGTAGTTACAGCCCCAGGCTGAAAAGAATGAGCTGCACCCAGCTACAACATTGCATCTCTAAGGTTCCTTGCTAGGATTGAGTTGCAGGGGTTGGAAAACAGTAATTTGGAAACTAAAGAGGGCTATGACCAGCAAGTGAGGCAGACAGAATCATGCTGTTGAAGAGAACCAGAAAGGTTTAATCCAGTTTCCTCCAGACACTAAAGTGCACTCTACAAGGGTTTTCTAGAGATTAAGAGTGACGGAAACAGAATCGGAGATATTCAGGGAGATAAATTAGTGGGAGAGATTTATTGATGAAGCATGTGTAGAACTAAATCTGGAAGTTAAAACAGCAGAAAATGAGGTCCAGGAGAGGAAATTGAGGGAAGAGACAGCATGTGTCAGGGGAGGGGGAGCACGTGGGGAACATGAAAAGGAGGCAGAGCTGTGGTAAGAGTCACAGTATGGAAGTGAGTTAAAACCAGAGTGGTTTGAAAAACCACTCCTCTGGGACCTGGAGACATACACCTGGGTCTTGACATCAGGAATGAGATATAGATCTCATAAATAATCTTGGGGGGAATATACACCTATATATGCCTTTATCTCATTCTCTCAAGTTGAATTTCTAACATTGTAGGTGCCCAGTGAATGTCCAAAAGAATGAGTAGTCACAAGATGGTCTGTTTGTAGGTTATGTGGATGTGGAAGTCAGGGTGCAGGGTTAACTCTAAGACTCTCCGCATGCTTATTCTCAAAAACTTGATGCAAGGTTTAGATTATAACAATAATGAGAAAGGAAGATCAATTATATTAGAATATACCATGTTCCTATTTCATTTTATTATTTAGTTTTTATTCAAAGCATTTTCAGCTCTTTTCAATCAGTGGAACTGACACCTTAGTGAGAGAAGTGAGGCCTGGGGTCCTGGAGAAGAGAAAAAAATGTGGACCAAACTGTGTGTCAGATGGGTGCATGACTGACTCTGCTGTGGAATTTTTGTTTCAATTATCTATTTCTGCATAAGAAGTTACTCCAAAACTTCATGGGTTAAAAAGTGTGGAGTCACTCCTGCAGTTGCAATTAGATGGCTGCTGGGACAGTAGAAAGATCCAAGATGACCTCTCTCACATTTGTGGGACCTTGGCACTAGGATTTTATCTCCATGTGTGGGTCTAATCTCTCAGTGATCCAGGTCTGCCCTCACTACAAGATGACAACACCATTCCAAGAGTGGAAGCTGTAGCTGCTTACATTCCAGATTCCACAACTCACATAAACTCATTCCGTCCCATTTGACTGGACAAAACAAGTTACAGGGCTAGGTCAGGATGATGGCTGGGTAAACAGACTCTACATCTAATGGCAAGAGTTACAAAACACTATAGTCAGGATTTCCAATATACCACAATTGTCACCTAAACACCTAAACTGTTATATTTTTAAAATACAAATATTGAAACTGATGATGCCTAATGTGTCTTCTATTTCCAAAATTAAAAAAAAATTGAAGGTTAATTCTTTATTTACTTCTGAGGCAATAGAGATTGAGGATCTCAAACTCACTCAGGACCACATGACAGGTGAATGGTCCACGAAGCACAAGCACTCTCTTTCTCGAGAGTCTATGGCTTTGCCCCATTCTTTTCCAGCTTTATTGAGGTATATGACACATAAAATTATCACATCCATCACCTCATGCAGTAACTTTCTTTTTTTTTTTTCTGTGAGAACACTTAAGTTCTACTCAGCACATTTCAATTATGTAATACATGATTAGGATTTCTGGTCACCATGTTATACATTAGGCCCTCAGACCTTATTCATCTTCAAATGGAAAGTTTGTGCCCTTTTACTAACCTCTCTCCATTTTCCCCACTCCCCAGCTACCAGGCAACCACCCTTCTACTTTCTATTCTCAGTTTCTACAAGTCTGATTTTTTAAAAAATTTTTTCACATAAGTGATACCATGCAATATTTGTCTTTCTTTGTGTGGCTTGTTTCTTACAATCTTGACATCACCAACACAAATTTTTTTTAATTAATATTTATTTATTTTTGAGAAAGAGAGATAGAGTATAAGGGAGGGGCAGAGAGAGAGGAAGACACAGAATCTGAAGCAGGCTCCAGGCTCTGAGCTGTCAGCACAGAGCTCCATGTGGGGCCCGAACCCACCAACCTTGACATCATGACCTGAGCTGAAGTCGGATGCCTAACCTACTGAGCCACTCAGGAGCCCCAACACAAATGCTTTTTGATCAAAACATTGATATCCATTAACATTCGTGTCTCCTCTTAGCTTCACTCTAGACCAACTAAAAGAGAATCTTGAAGGGTACAGCTCAAACTTTGGCATTTTCAGCAAGGACCACAGCTGACTGATATGGCTATTATTGTTTCAGAACTATCACAATAGTATTTGTTATCACAGACATAGTAAGGTGTGACCTTAGAAAAGTGATTTGCTCACACTAAGTCTCAAATTCCTCATCTATAAAATCATAATAGTAATCATTTGTTAGGGTTTTGGTGACACACATGTGAACAGAAGCTTAAAAATATATGTGGCATTCAATAAATCTAGTTATTTATTATTCTTTTATGGCATTATGACTATTAATAGAAGAATAATGTGAGTTCCATAAGGGTAAGAATTGTCTCTGGTTTAAAACTATTTAGATATATCTGGCAAACAGTAGATGCTCAATAGTTATTTGTGGAGAGGATAAGTAATTGAATTAATTACTTATAAAACCACTTGACATAGTCTATCATTTAGTAAGTGTTCAATACATGTTAGTCACTCATTTTTTAATAGAAAATGTTGTCCATGATATTTGTCTCAATTTTCTTTTCCTCCCTCTTTTACACATGCTGTTTTATATGACTCTTACAGTTTACCATACTTCTCATATATAGTGCAAAACTGATATGCTATCCCTGACCTCAGGGAGTGTAAATGGCACAGAAGTGACAATAAATATGTACTTGAAAAGATAAGAAGTGTTTGCTCCTTGTGAAATCATTGGATTCAATGGACAGCTCTGCGTATAACCTAATAAGTGGTCCAGTTTTGAATGATGGTAGAAAGTTCATTCACAGAGGACGTGGACCCTATAATGTCCTGGAAAGATTCAGAAAGTGAAGATAGGGAACTTGGAGGCAACATGAGTGAAGGTTTATCTGTGCGAATGAACATGGGCTTTTGGGGGAAAATGAGATGCTGTAAGGGATAGAGGCATTGAAGAAGCCAAAAGTAAGACATGGAAGAGTAAGATGGGAGACAGCAGCTGAGCCTTACTTGTGGGGATGACATACCAGAAGTTTCTGGGGGATTTTAAGGAAGAGTGTCATCATGAAATGTGTTGGTTGTTGTAAGGCCATTTCAAGTGTTTTCCCTGAAGGCAGGAGCCAGGCCAACTGTATCAGGCAACAGATTTCTGATTGCTCTGAGAAAATCAAGTCCAGTCTGAGGAAGTGATGTGGGCACAAGACTATAAATAGGTATCTCCTCCCTCAGGGCCCTCTCTATTCACATACCCAGATAACAGCTAGAGCTTTGCTCTTCCCATTTCTGCCATGAAGAAGGCTTCAGTTTTTGAATCCCATTCCTATCTACTTTTTGTTGCAGTTCCCAATTAGGGCTGGCGTTAGAGAACTAGGTGTCCCAGCCAGGTGTGAAACACTATGAAATTTGTAGTAATTAATGATGACTATGATAGCTATGAGCTATTAATGACATTAGAAAGAACGAGATAATGTCATCAGTACATCTTTGTAACAGTGTGAGGGGGCATGAAAGAAATAGCAATTGTCACAATGATAGCTTCTGTAATGGGGAGATGGAAGGCATTTCTGATAATAGATCAGCCAAGAAAGAAAAACTTAAAAGTGTCTGAGAAGATGTATGAATGTGGGAAGTTGTTAGCTATCTGGGCAAGTAAAAGTTAAAAAGAAGAAGAAGAAGAAGAAGAAGAAGTAGAGAGAGAGAGAGAGATCCACTCAAACATCGCATCCTCTGAAAATATCAGGACTCTGAAAACTGCCAGGACTCCAAGGGGCAAGGGATGCGGTGGAGGTGGAGGCTTCCCTCTTGGTCAGGATGGGGTGGGGAGCAATCAGAATTGCAGTGAACAGGACTTCCATACATCCTTATCCACCTTCACCCCAAGGGAAGGATTATGTTTGAAACCCCAATTGTGAAAACATAAAACAACGAAAGAAATAACTAATTCTGTTTAAGCAATTATAAAACGCACACGACAAATATTATAAATATTCACTGAAGGACTTTTAAAAATCCAAATAGTCATTTTGTGTTCTGGGATGAAAAGATATAGTACGGTATAAATATCTATTTTCCCAAAGTAATTTATGGATTTAATACTTCCAAACAAACCAACATTTTTAATGTTTATTAATATTTTTACTGAATTTGACAAGTAAACTCTCAAGTACATATGATAGAGAAAATGTGAAAGTATATATAACACATTTCTAAAAAAGTGTAACATGAGCAGTAAAGTACCCTTCTGAATATTTAACATACCACAAAGCTATGACTTAAAAAATTGATAGTAATGTAAGATAGATGAATGGAAGAAAAAAAAAAGAAAGAAGCCTACCTATAGGACTGTGGGAATTTATCTAGCTATAGCTAATATTTCAAGTAAGTATAGAACTTAATAGACTGTTGAAGGAATTGTTTGGGGATGTTTAGATAGTCATTTGGGGGAAAAATAAAATTGAGCCCAACACTTACACCATCTATGCATAGCTTATACATAATAAGCCAAAATGTAAAAAATAACTCTATTACAGGAACATTTATAATTGTTTAATCATGTAGTAGAAAAAAAGTTTTTAAACATTGAAGGGGGAAGGCTATCTTAAGCATGTGGAAAATCCAGATGTCAAAATATATTGAGGTATTTGACACATCAAAATCTTTACAGGAGTAAAAACATAATTAATAAAATTAAGAATAAAATGAGGAATGACAAAATTATTTGTATTATATATAAAAAAAGAATATTCAAAATATATGAAGAGAAGAAAAAAGGAAAATTTGGAGAGAAAAAACAGGGGTGTTTATTTATTTATTCATTTATTTTGAGAGAGAGAGAGAGAGTGAGTGCACGAAAGCAGGGGAGAGGGGCAGAGGGAGAGAGAGAGAGAGAGAGAGAGAGAGAGAGAGAGAAAATCTTAAGCAGGCTCCATTCTCAGCATGAAGCCCTATGCAGGGCTCAATCCCACAACACTGGGATCATGACCTGAGCCAAAATCAAGAGCTCAACTGTCTGAGCCACCCAGGAGCCCCAGGGGCCAATTATTTAAACAGCAAGTTCACAAAGAAGAAGTACAAATAAAAAGGAAATATGTAAAATTCTTGATTTTACATTGACTACAAAAACAAAAATTAAAAAATAAATAATCATTGAACAGGTAACATTGCAAAGCATGATAATAATCTCATGAGTGAGAATTTTAGGAAATAATTTATCTTTGCTGAGAGTCGAATATGGTAAAATATTTTTGTGAGAATTTTAATTACTTTTAAAAATTAACTCAGCATAATTGACTTCTTTTTTCTAGTGTGCATTTCAATGACTTTTAACACAAATAGATTTTTTCTATTCTATTGCTGTGTACTATAACATTGTATGGACGTACAGATTGGCTAATACTCTCGGTCAAGGACATCTCTAATGATTTCCCCATTCTTTCCTAATGTTGTCAATTTCTTTCTTCTCCCTTTACTCGATCTTGCTTGAGGGTCATTAATTTTATTGATCTCTCTAAAGAACCAGCTTTTAGTTTCATTGATTTTCTGTATTGTTTTTCTGTTTTCCATGCAATTGTTCTACTGTTTATTATCTTCACTTCTGCTAGTTTTGGGTTTATTTTGCTCCTTTTTCCCCCCTTAATTCATTTTATTTATTTTTTTAATTTTTCAAGGTTTTATTTAAATTCTAATTAGCTAACATATAGTGTAATATTAGTTTCAGGAGTAGAATTTAGTGATTAATCACCTACATATAACACTTAGTGCTCATCACAAGTGACCTCCTTAATACTCATCATGCCCCCTTCCCCACCTACCTTCCCTCCAGCTACCCTCAATTTGTTTTCTATAGAGTCTCTCTTACTTTTTGCCTCCCTTTGTTTTCTTTCCTCTATGTTCATCTGCTTTGTTTCTTAAATTCTACATATGAGTGAAATCATATGGTATTTGTCTTTCTCTGACTGACTTACATCACTTAGCATAATACGCTTTAGCTTCATCCACATCATTGCAAATGACAAGATTTCATTCTTTTTTATGGCTGAGTAATATTCCATTATATGTATATACCACACATTCTTTATCCATTTGTCAGCGGATGGACATTTGGGCTCTTCCCATAATTTGGCTATTATTGATAATGCTGTCATAAACATCAGGGTGCATGTATCTCTTTGAATCAGTGTTTTTTTTTAAAAATTTTTTTTTTCAACGTTTATTTATTTTTGGGACAGAGAGAGACAGAGCATGAACGGGGGAGGGGCAGAGAGAGAGGGAGACACAGAATCGGAAACAGGCTCCAGGCTCTGAGCCATCAGCCCAGAGCCCGACGCAGGGCTCGAACTCACGGAGTGCGAGATCGTGACCTGGCTGAAGTCGGACACTTAACCGACTGCGCCACCCAGGCGCCCCTGAATCAGTGTTTTTGAATCCTTGGGGTAAATACGTAGTAGTGCAATTGCTAGGACATAGAATAGTTCTATTTTTAATTTTTGGAGGAACCTCTGTACTGTTTTCCAGAGTGGCTGCACCAATTTGCATTCCTACTAACAGTGTAGGAGGGTTCCCCTTTCTCTGCATCCTCCCCAACATCTATTGTTTCCTGTGTTGCTAATTTTAGCCATTCTGGCAGGTGTGAGGTAGTATCTCATTGTGGTTTTGATTCGTATTTCTGTAATGATGACAGATGCTATTTTACTCTTCTTTTTATACTTTACATAGACATTTGGATGGTTGATTTGAGGCATTTCTTCTTTTCTAAGTATTTGATGTTATAAAATTTCCTCTAAGCCCTGCTTAAGCTGCATCACACTCATGCTGATATGTTGTATTTTCAGTGTTGGTCAAAAGATTTTGTAGTTTTCCTTGACACCTAGATTATTTATAATTATGTTGTTTAATTTCCAATTCTTTGGAAACTTTCATGCTTTCTGTCACTGACTTCTAATTTCATTCCATTGTAGTTGGAAAATATACTTACGTATGATTTTAATTTGTTTAAACTTGTTAAGGTTTGTTTTATTACACAAAGTACAGTCAGTCGTGATGAATGTTCCACTCTTGTAATATTGTTTGGTGGAGTGGTCTGTACATGTCAATCAGTCGGTTGATGGTGTTGTTCAGCTATCCCACATCCTTGCTAAATGTTGTCTACTGGTTCTATCTATTGCTGGGAGAGGAGTGATGACTTTAATTCTCCAATAATCAGTTAACAGTCATTTTTGCTGTTTCCATTTTTTTTGGCTACATTCTGGCTATAATGAATACTGCTGCTATGAATATTTGTGTTTCTGTTTTTGTGTAGGTGTTTATTTTTGTTTATTCAGGTATGTACCTAGGAGAAGAATTGCTGGGTTATATATATAAACTCCCTCTATATAAATTTATCTAGAAATTCTATGTTTAGCATTTTAAGAAAACGTCAAACTTTTTCTTTTTTTTAAATTTTTTTTTTCAACGTTTATTTATTTTTGGGACAGAGAGAGACAGAGCATGAACAGGGGAGGGGCAGAGAGAGAGGGAGACACAGAATCGGAAACAGGCTCCAGGCTCTGAGCCGTCAGCCCAGAGCCCGACGCGGGGCTCGAACTCACGGACCGCGAGATCGTGACCTGGCTGAAGTCGGACGCTTAACCGACTGCACCACCCAGGCGCCCCGAAAACGTCAAACTTTTTCAAAATGATTGCACCATTTTACATTCTCAGTATCTAAGCATTCCATTTCCCCCCCACTGCCATGCCTTCAAGTTCACTGTTCTTTCTTCTGCATATGTACATCCTGCCTAGTGAAACTTTCATTTCAGATAGTGTATTTTACATCTCATGTACCATCTTTATTATTTTTGCGTATTTCATCCTATTTTTTTCTTATTTCTTTAAATGTTTATTTATTTATTTTGAGAGATAGAGAAAGAAAGAGAGAGAGAGAGAGAGAGAGAATGAGTGGGGGAGGGGCAGAGAGAGAGGGAGACACAGAATTTGAAGCAGGCTCCAGGCTCTGAGCTGTCAGCCCAGAGCCCAATGCAGGGCTTGAACCCATGAACTGCGAGATCATGACCTGAGCTGAAGTACAAGGCTTAACCCACTGAGCCACCCAGGCAGCCTTCCTTTTTTTTTCCTTCCCTAATCCATTCAGATTTTCTTTGAAATACTTGAACACAGATATCATACTGTTTTAAAGTCCTTAGACATTAATTCCAGCTTAAAAAATATTTATGAAATTTCCTGCTTCTGTAGTTTTTTTCTTCCTGGTAATATGTCACATATATCTTTGGCATGCCTAATAATTTCGTTTGAATATTTCCATTATGATTTTTAGATTGTTAAAAATGTTAGATTATTAACTGTTTGGAATTTGTTCTCTTTCTATAAAGAACTTGGCTTTTTATTTTTATTTTAGTAGATAGTTAAGGAACTAATATTTCAGTTTGCCTTTTTTTTTTTTTGAATCCTGATTTGTTAGGCTAGGTCTAGAGTAGCCTTTAACTGAGTTCCACCCCACTACTGAGGTATGGCCCTCTACTAAATGCAACAAGTGATGGTTGTCTTCTCTGGTTGAATAATTTGTGGGGCAACTCACTTCCTGGTCTGTGTGACTTCCAGGATCCAATTAACTTACCTGACTTGCTGCTCACAATATGCAGCATATCTTATTACTCAGCAGTAGCTTATGAAAAAACATGTGGATTTCTGAAGTTATTTTTCTCCATAGTTCCCTCCTTTTAGGAATCCTGCCTGCAACTTTTGGTGACCTCAGACTTCTTGAACTTCAGTTTTTGCCCCTCAACTCAGTGACACAGCCGTGTTCTGCTTAGAAGTTATCCCCCATACCAGTGTGGAATGTTCCTCCCAGAAAAGAGTCAGAAACAAAAGCACCGATGGAGATTCATTTGTCAAAATATTTAAAAGTTATAAGTCAAGCTGACAAAATGTTAAATAAGATATATTCTACGTACTTAGCAAAAGTAGCTAAATAGAAGTCTGAAAGGTCAGTTTCAAACTTGGAATTTCAGATGCCTTGAATTTCCATCCGATCTTGCTCCTTCTTCCTTTCCTTTCACACACCTTGAGCAACGTCTTGTGTAGGCCTGAGCTCTGCAAACAAGCCTGTGGTGTGTATACCACCAGCCTAACCCGCGCACAAGGATGGAAACGGAGTGGGAGTAATGTGGTTATAAATAAAAGTGAGGCTTTCACATTTTTGTTTTCACTGTGTACTAAGTATGGTTTGCACATTTTACAAAAAGTGTTTTCATTTATTTCTTATAGAATTATATGCATACATACACTTATGTACATATATAATAAAACTTGTCCACACATCTTTTTATGAGCTAGTCTATTGAGTCTATAACTGAAACTGCTTCATTTTTTCCCTTCATTAGAAGCCTGATTAAAAACTTAACAATCCAAACTGATGCAAATTGTTTGCATACATATGAATGTATGTGTATGTATGTGTGTGTGTGTGAAAGAGAGAGAGAGAGAGAGAGAGAGAGAGAGAGAGAGAGAGAGAATTCATATAAGAGTATAAATGGGCCTTTGTGACTCTTTTACAAAACTTGACTTATGGACATACTGCTTGGTGGAAAAAAGTTAAGTTTGATGTAGACCTCTTCTTGAACCAATTTAAATAAATGCAAATATATAAATACCCAAACTTTGACTGTAATAGCCACTCAATAATATTAGGTTTCTATTTTTCCCACCCTCTTTATTTTTCAGAAATCATATATATTAATGGTATTCTCCTGGAGTAATCTCTCAGTCTTTGTAGTCTAGCTTGTCAGTGACTCAAAAAGAAGATATTTCAAGCCTTTTAGGAATCAGGATGAAGACAAAGAAATCTAACCTTGGTAGTAGATGAAGCCTCAAATAAAATTGTGTGTATAGACTTTCCTTCCTTCTGTTCTGGGCTAGTGTCATGCAGGATGGGTAGCATGAAAACCAGATCATTAAAATCAGAGAGTGGCCTGTGTGATGAAAACCTAAAACAGGAAACTTAGCTAAAGACAAGTTCTCATAGAAATAACTAAATTTTAATTGTTTAGCCTCCACCTGATGTCTATAGAAACAGGAATTGGGTGAGAATGGAAGGATTTGATATAGTCTCAGAATGCCCATTCCACCTTCGTCCTGGTTGACCTGGCCTGATATTTTAACATACTGTAGGTCTCCAGATAAATTTCAAGAGATTATCTCGGGTAGTAACAAAACAGCGGTGTACATTTTTCTAAGGAACTCCCCGCAGATGTGCTCCTTTCTGGGTTGGATTGAACACTGGCCTTTTCCAAGGTACAAGATGAGCAACTTTGCTTTTTTGCCATTCTGTATAGCTTGATGACTCTCAATCTCTGACCCTCCACCCTCTCTGTGCTGATCAATGTCTGTGCTCCTTGAAGGTCAGGGCTTCTGCAGACTGCCTGGATGAAGGTCTCCATGTCAGAGCCTGTTATCTGCTGCAGGGCCCCTAATGCCATTAGCAAGAAAATGAAAGAAGCTTCCAAACAACCTTCAGATCGATGCTAACGTTATAACTTCTAACAGCTGCTGCTCAGCTCCTTTATTTGTTAAGACCTCCTCCTGTGTGGAACTTTCTTGACTCAAGTTTAATTCTGTCAATTTGACAAAGATGTTTTGAGCAGATGTTTTGTATCCAGGCCTGGGCAAAATCTTGGAAAAGTGAAACATAGGATAGGGTGGGTCCTTTCCCTCAAGGTAATAAGCATCCCATTGGAAAGAGAAATTGCCAAGCATTGTTGTACGGTCAAGGTGATTTGGAAAACAAAATGTAAATTTGGAAGGTGGTTTGAAGAGGGATATTTACGCTGGTGCTGCTGGGAGAAAGGATTTAAGGAAGTGGAGAGGAGAGGTAGTGTCTTCTATGTTGAAGTAATAGCCTGTGGATCACAGGGTTATTATTACGTGGGCCTATGATACAAATTACAGCACTGTTCATTGCATTGAATTTCCAGCTCCTTTCTATCAAGACTCAGCACAGGAACAACATAAAAACTCTTCTGGAGCAACTCTATATCTACTTGAGGGTGCTTCAATTCCTTGTAGTGAAGGGAGAAAGGAGAAAGTGGTAAAAAATATCTCTCATAGATGTTTCCTTCTCTTAGGAAAAACAGAGTAAAAGAAATGTGCTCCTCTTCCACCTGGCTGATGACGTTCTAAAATGGAATCTCTCCTGCATTGGTGTAACGAATCAAAGGGCAGAGATTTTAGCAGTCTGGCTGCTCTTCTTCACCCTCCTAGGAAAACAGTTTTAGAATCGTGACTGCCAAACCTCCTTTTGAGAGTCAGGACTGATGCCTTCAAGTTCTGAGACCCTGAGAAGATGTCTGAGACAATATCAAAATACTTGCTCATTGAAAACTCTCAACAATCTGGGCCATACTCTTATTTCTCCAATATTATCTTCGTTCCCTTTTGTATTCACATCTTCTACTACTGACATACTCATGGTCAAAATATCTTTTGTGTATACCAGAGGCTTTATTTGCTCACCGTTTCCCTACCTTGACCACTCTTTCTAAATGTGTGTGTGTGTGTGTGTGTGTGTGTGTGTGTTTCCATTGTTATACCTACCCTTTTTATCATAGCCCGGTTTAACCTAACCTTGCTCTACCAGGACTTTGCTGGCAACTCCCATGCACAGTGAACTCTAATTTCTCTGAAATTCTGCATTCCAGACTTTCTGAACCATTTCTTTTGTACTTATCTAGTACCTTCTGGAATTTCTCATTTTGTGGCTTGCACTCAGATTTAATTGTCTGTGTATAAATATTCTTCTACTTGTGTTAACCTAGTTTCTCTTATTAGAACATAAATTTTTATGTATGGAGCATTTATTTTTATCCTATGTAAACATATTACTTTGCTCCATCAGTCTCTATTGAATTAATAATAGTCTAAGAAACTCACAGGCAAGCAAATCTTTTGCTAAAGTAAAGGATTTCCTTGGTAAACAAAAAAGAATTTTATATTTCCTGCTTCTTTTAGATAAGCCTAGACTACTATGGATGTGATTTTTCTGGAATCTATGCAAGTTTTTTTGTCTTACAGGATTGTATACTCACCTGATTTCCTTCCTACTCTTTGACTACTGTGTTTCAAACTTTTTTTTTTCTCCTTATTTCTATATCTTGGACCTCCATTATTCTCTACCTCTACTAATCCCCAAGGTAATTTAAATGAGCCTCATATCTTTAAATACAATCCATTCAATACTTGTTTTCAGATGTATATCTCAAAAACAGATTTCACCTGTGAAATTTAAGAACTATACATCTGCAAATGGATACTGAGTAAACACATACAATTTAGCACATTCAAAATTGATTCTAATTCAACCACTTGCATAACCTGCTTATTTTTACCCTTCCCAGTCTCAGACTTATTGCTTTGATACGAAAAGCACTAAAGTCATTTAAAAAATAAATGTTTTATTATGAGAGATTTCAAACATATGTAAAGTAAAAAGAATAACACAGTGAAGCCCCTTACAATCATCACCCAGTTTCAAAGACTATCAAAGTTCTGTCCTTCTTATTTCATATATGACTTTTCCTCACCTGATTGTTTTTATAGTATTATTTTCTAGGTAAAATTGTACATTGGAAGGCAAATATTATAAGTATATACTTTTCAATGAATAGATGTCAGTGTAAACAACAATCCAATTAAGATTAATAACATTTTGGGGTACCTGGGTGGCTCAGTCTGTTGAGCATCTGACTTCTGCTCAGGTCATGATCTCCTGGTTCAGAAGTTCTAGCCCCACAACGGGCTCACTGCTGTCAGACTGTCAGAGCAGAGCCTGTTGCAGATCTGTGTTCCCCTCTCTGCCCTTCCGCTGGTTGTGCTCTACACCCCCCCAAAAAAAAAATTAATAACAGTTTATCAACACAGACATTTCCCTCATGTCCTTTCACAATAAATTCCACTCTAAAACAAGTTTCTCTTGGGGCACCTGGGTAGCTCAGTCGGTTGAATATTCGACTTCGACTCAGGTCATAATCTCATGGTTCGTGAGTTCAAGCCCTGCGTCAAGCTCTGTGCTGACAGCTGGGAGTCTGGAGCTTGCTTTGGATTCTGTGTCTCCCTCTCTGTGCCCCACCCTCGCCCCCCCCACTCTGTCTCTCTCTTTCTTTCAAAAATAAATAATAATAAGAGCAAAACAGTTTTTTAAAAAATAAAAGAAGGTTCTCTTAAAATGAATGTTTGGTAGAATTCTCTAGTGAAATGATAGGACTTGGATGTGTACTGTGTGTGTGTGTGTGTGTGTGTGTAAATTTTTTGTTAAAAAATTCGTTTTCTTTGATAAATAGGGGAAATTCAAATTGTCTATCTTATGTCAGTTTTGGTAGGTTGTTTTTAGTGTTTTTTTTTAATGTCATCCAAACCATCAAATATTTTGCTATTTTCACTATCTCTAAGAATTTTTAGTGATAACTTCTGATACTTGCAAGTTATATTTGCTTTTTCCCCCTAATCTATTTTTCCAGGAGTTTATTGATTTTATTGATCCTTTCAAATAAATAGCTTTATTTTTGCTAATTTTATCTATTTTTGTTGGTGTTTTACTCTTTAGATTCCTATTTTTTCTTCTTATTTTCTTTCTTATATTGACTTCGAAATTAAGCTAGTTTTTGTTTACTTCTTTTTCATATACTCGTTTATTAAGTTTTAAATTTAGATAATTGATTTTAACTATTTCTCGTTTCTCCAACAGGAAAGCAGTTGCATCCTATAAATTTTGATATATTGTATTTTCACTGCAGTTCGTTTTGAAAAATTTTCCAATATTCCTTCTTATTTCTCTTTTTTTCTCATAGATAATTTTGAAGTGATTAAATTTTGAAGTGACATATGTGTAGCTTTTTATTTATATTCTTTTTGATTTCTAAATTCTATTTCTTTCAAAGAACATATTCTGTACTATTTCAGCATTTTCCACTTATTGGAACCTGTTTTATTGCTCAATATGTGATGTAACTTGTTGAATATTTTGTATGACCTTGAAAAGAATGTTTATTCTTTACTTGTCTGGCTTAGTGCTTTATAAATATCTATGGTATTAAGATCCTTCATAATATTTGGATCCTATGAACCTTCCCCGTTACCTTCTCTAGTTCTATTATTTACTAAGTCGTGGATATTAAAAATTTCAGCTACAATTATGGATCTTTAAATTTCTTCCTATAATTTTTAGTCTTTCATTTAATTCTTCTATAGGCCTTTTATGTATAACATTTTGCACTGATTTTTACGTGTATCACTTGGGATTACGCTATGATGGCATTGTTCTTCACACTCTTTCTTTCCTAACTCAACATGTTTTCTTGACTCTTCACCAAATCCATTGTCTTCTATGGACCTTAACACAAACAAGTTATATTGAAAATACATGTTTACAACGATCCCTTTCCACTACCTAGTCCCTTCATTCAGATCCTGATGTGGCCAATTAATATATAAATTGAGGGAGTACAAGATTTATCCAATTTCAAAGTAAACACAGATTTTTACTTCATCAAACCATCTCTACTGCAGCCACCTCAATTTATGTCATCATGTTACTTCACCTTAGTTATTATAAGAACCCTCAAGATAATTCATTTGTCTCCAGTCTTAATCCTTTTTAGTCTTCCAAACACAACAGCGGAGCCAGATGTTGCACAACTGCAAGTGGGGTCACATCACTTCTCTGTCTCCCCTTCTACTTGGCATAAAAGCCAACATCCATCAAGGTGTCCAAAGCTGGAGTGGTCTGCTCCATCTTCATCCAGTTACCCCTTTGGTGCTCATCTTCATCACCTCCTTCTTATTCATTTTCATAGGAATAAAGGGATCCTTGCTTCCTCTTTAACATATCAGTTATGCTCTTACTTCAGGGTTTGTTGTTTATTATTTCCTCTGCCTAGAACACACCTGGATTCTTGTAGATACATTGGCTTCTTCAGATTTGTACTAAAATCTCATCTTCGTGAGTTTTTCTCGGATAACTCTCTATAAACTTGCTGCTTCTCTTAATCATCTCCCATTCTTCCTTCTGTCTTTAGTTTTCTCCTCAGCACTTACAACTATTTAACATGATACTTATTTTACTTATTTATTTGTTTATTGTGCACCTCGTTCCCTTTCTCTACCCCCACTAGATTGCAGGCTTTGTGAGAGCAGAGGTTGGTGTTGGTTTACTTAATGTTCTATCCCCAGTGTCTAAACTATAATGCTTGACATTTTGCTAATGACACAACTTGAGGGCCAGATAATAATCTTCCTAGGCCAGGATATTTCTTTCACACTTCTCAGTGGTCCTGATTTAATAATCTTTTAATCTTCCTTGATAAATGATGAGCTAATCTTACCTTGAGTACCTTTAAGTGAAGGTGATTTTGCTTCCTCCCAGGGTACCTTGTTTCCAGAGCCCTAACTGTTCTAATAGTTATAAAGTTTTTCCTAATAATTAACCTAAATTCTCCCTCTGTTGAAACAGAAGCCCCATTAGCTCCTACTCTGTCCTTGTTGACTAATGAGAATAATTGGTCTCTGTCCTTTTTATAGACTCGCCCTTCTGTATTTGTGGATATCCGCTGTGCTTTCCCTCAGCCGTTGGTCAAGGAAGTGTGTCAGCAGGATGGCCACAAGGGGACCAGCCAGGCCCAGAGCAGGCATCAGCAGCTCATCTCCCCACAACAGAAATGAATGAAAATTGTTTTAAATAGACAGTGAGATTATGTGTGAAAAGGGTCTCCTAACTAGGGCCGGATTCAGGACTTGTATTGACAAATAGGTAGTTTTAAAGGAACTTAAGACTTGTGAGCAACTACAGAGATCATTTGAAGCTTCATTTTTATAGACAATTAAGATTATAACAAAGCCTTTTCTGGACATCCCTCTCCTTTCTTCAAAAAGTTACTTTCTAGGTTTCAATCTTTATAGATGCTTTTGAAATACTTTGCACTGTATATAGTCTCCCGGCCCTAAGGAAATTTTCTAAAGTGTCCTGTGTTTACCAGAGTTTTGTGGAATGTTCTGTGTTTCAGTTAACCATTTTGCATTTTCTTAAACTTATTATTTACTTTTTGGGTCTATATAAGAATATAATTTTTTGAATCTAATTGCTTATAATTTTTCATCAAATTGTATCCTCATTTTCACCATAAAGTCACCCATTTATTTATAAGTGTAGCCAAAGATAATACAAAGAAAACAATTTCACTTAATTATCTGAATCATCATAAAAAGGAAGGATAGTGTGATGAATGGAAAGAACCCTGACTCACAGTTGGAAGACTGGACTTAAAATTCCACATCTTTCGTATGTGGAATTTAAGAAACAAAACAGATGAACATAGGGGGAGGAAAGGAAAAATAAGATAAAAACAGAGAGGGAGGCAAACCATAAGAGACTCTTGAACACATAGAACAAACTGAGGTTTGCTGGAGGGATGCTGGGTGGGGGATGGGTTAAATGGGTGATGGACATTAAGGAGGATACTTGCTGGGATGAGCTCTGGGTATTTTATGTAGGTGATGAGTTATTAAATTCTACTCCTGAAACCATTATTACACTATATGTTAACTAACTTGGATTTAAATTAAAAAAAAAATTCCACCTTTTTCACTTATAACAATGTGGCCATTGAGAAAATTCTTATAAGTTACTGAGCTTCAGTTGCCTCATGTTTAAATAAGGTTTTAGGCTAGATTAACTCTAAGCTTCCTTTTAGTCCTTCTGTAAGAGAGAACAAGTCAAAAATCTTATTACCGTAATGTTTAAGTTTATTAGCCATGTATTTAATGTTAATTAACAAGATCAGTAGAGAGCTATTGTGTGCTACAGCTCTCAGTAGTTCAGACTAGAAAGTATGCCATCAAAAACAAAAAAACAAAAAAACAAAAAACAACTGTGAGGAAAAAGTAATTCATAGTAATCTTTTGTCCGTTCCAAGATGACAAGTAGACAATTTTTATTATGTGCTAATGGGATATGTATTGAGAAACTTTTGATATTTCTTTGATCCTCCACATTGCAAGGTTTTGTCTTAAAGTAGCCAGTGAACAGGCAGCTCATGTTTTACCACAGGTCAAGATTTCTGGCCCTGTCAAATGTGTGATGGGGAAACTTCAGAGTTATAGCTGCTTATCATTCATGACTTGTCACCCAAGATTAACACCATTGACTAAGACTAAGCTGGTGACATGTTATAAAAACTTATGATGGTGCTCACAGTAAATCAAAAGTCACAGCTGGTCCACCTGTTTGAGACCTGTTTTCTGTTGCTTCAACACTTGTCTACATCATTTTAGAAAAGGCCAAGCTGCCAGACGTGTCATCTCACTGCATGACACAGAGTGAGGAAGTTAGGGATTACACGTGAAGATGGGTGAAAGTCTTCATACTTCGCAAGGTGAAAGTCTACCCTTTAGCAACTGAGAGGGGGGAGGATTTGGAAAGAGCAAGTGTGGGTAAGGAAGATGAAAAATTTCCTTTTGGATATTTTGAATTTGAGATGCCTTTTAGACATCCATGTGGAAATGCCTGGAGGACAGTTAAATATTTGACGTGAGAGTTTAGAAGGGAGATCTGTAATGTGATACTTTCCAAGTGCTGTCTTCACCCAGTTTTTAAAGTCCTGGATAAAAATTCTCAAATCCCCTTGGGAGGCAGATTTATTAAGCCTCCACCCGACTACTTCTCTTATCAAATTGTAGCACTTCTGGGAGACAACACACACATTTCCAACTTGAGGATGTCCCCAGGCATGTAATACCCTTGGACAGTCCCCTCTTTCTTAGGCCCATAGCATCATTCAAAATACCCAGCCACCAGGAAGCTGGGGAAACCTAACTAATCCCATCATACTTGACATAAATTAGCCTCCTACAGTTTCAGTTTGCTGTTACTCTGTCCTCAGTTGCAAGGCCCTGTGTGGCTCCACATGGCAACCTTTTCTCATTTGGATCTAAATAACAAAGAATTACGCCTTTCATCTATCCAAGTGTTTTTGTTTGGTTTTCCACCTTCAAAAGAATCTTGAAATCTTATAAAACAAGGCTGAAACTAGAAATAAAAAATGTGGAAATCTCTCATACCAAAAACTGTATCTGGTCCACTGTAGAAGATAATTGGAAAGCATTAACAGCTTCATCTTTGTATGGCAATGTTGCTGTGATTCAGCTCTGGATAGCTGGACGGTTAATATCACTCGAATCTTCCACTTAAGAAGCATATCCCGGCCTCATGAAATGCACACCAGCTTTTGGGGACCTCAAGGTGACTACTGACATCACTGCTGTTTCATCCCTGCTGGTTCTCCTGCCACAGGGGACATCATGATGGGAAAATCATAGGATTTGCTAACATGACTGATAAGGATCAGAAGATCAAGCTGTAGATCTCAGTGTATTTAAAGAAATACCAACCAGGCTCTAGCAAAGGAAATCAATTCCAAAACATGTAGCAGATGGACTGATAACCGCAGGTAGAGCCCCTTGGTAAAATATTAACTGACTTGACTTGGCTATATATAAAGATCCGGTGCCTTTGAAAGAGGGTGATCAAAAGGAAAGTTTGGAAACAGCAAAGTTCCAGTAGCATATCCCGCAAAAGGCTTAGACAAGGAGAAATGAGTTATGTCTACCTCCCAGCCACCACGCCCTGCTACATACATACACACACACACACACACACACACATTCTCTCTCTCTCTTTCTCTCTCTCTCTCTTTGTCTTTACTCTCATACACATTATACTTATACCAGCATCATCTCTGTCTTTTACTTTCTTTCCCTAATGGAGAGATACAGAAAAACCTTCCAAAAGTTATCCCTCTTGGGGCGCCTGGGTGGCTCAGTTGGTTAAGCATCCGACTTCAGTTCAGGTCATGATCTTGTGGTTCCTGAGTTCCAGCCCAGCATCGGGATCTGGGCTGACAGAGCTCTGAGCCTGGAACCTACTTCAGGTTCTGTGTCTCCCTCTCTGTCTCTCTGCCCCTCCCAAACTCTCTCTCTCTCTCTCTCCCAATAATTAAATAAACTTTAAAGAAAAGAAAAGCCCCTTTCAGCCCAGTGAGCTGTTGACAACATAAGCTCCATAGGAATTGCATTAAGGTGGCCTACTTGTCTTCATCATATGCCCAAAATTGAATACATTAAAGCTTCTATTTAGATTAATATTATTCTCTGTTATTGATTAATTTTGTTGATTTTTTTGTTCACTTATTTTTTTCTATGCTATATCTGGAAAATTCGTACTATCAGCTTATTGAAGGACATGTCCTCCCATCAGTAAACCCTCCTCTTTCTTCTGTGCTTATTCACATATTGCCAATTATTTGCAACAAACTCATCATACTTCTTCCATTGTGTTTCTTTGTCTGTACTGGGAAGATCTGTCTTTCATTGACTTTGAATGTAAATACCAGAAAGATATTTCCTATCCTTATGCAAGGAGAGAACATAAGGGAAAGGCAACATAATATAATCTTTGTCCATCGGGCATTCACAGTATAGGTGGAAAGTTAAGAATAGGAACTAAAATGGATTATGAAAGTCTAGGTGACTTAAAGGGACTCCTAGACAATATATATTTGGGTTTCATCATCTTCCAATTTTTAGAATTGATTCTGGCTTTCCAGAAGTGGATGTGTCCAGCCTTTGGTCAGTATGTGATAAAAAATGATCATGTGCTGTAATTTCATTTAGATATTGAACCTCAGTGGAATCTCATATCACAAAATAGCTTCTTGGCAGGGAGTCTTCCCATACACTCTCCCCTATCTCTGGGGTCTCTCAAGATGAGAAGCCCATGCAGAATGGCATTTCCATTCTTGCTCATGCCCTTCTGGGGCCTTCTATGTTTTCTCCTATTTCTCTGCCTTTTCTTCACTTTGCCTTTCTTTTCTCTTTGTCTATTTTGCCTTTGTTCTCTTTCTCTGAGGACCCTTCTGCCTGACTCTGATTTCCTTTGACTTTCTGAGTTTAATTTTCATTTTCTGAAACTCATTCATCCCCTAATAATTCATATATGAATATTGGGTCTGGGGCAGAAAAAAATCCCATCTAATTGTGCTAAAATAAAGAAATTGTGCTGCCTCCCAATGTCCCCACTTACCTCAGAAAGTTGCATCCTTTGGCAGTCTTGTGACTCAGGGGAGATAACATGTAAGAGGGAAAATGAGCCATTTCCCATCAATACCACTCCTTCCCACCTGCATTGGGATATGACTGAGACAAGGGGATTGAAGAGACTCATTCAACATTTCAGATGTTGCTTCCGTAGGTGCACAGCATTTGGACAGGGAAACCCACAACACTTCTTTTTAAATTCTGCCTCTACATTTCTGGTTTAATTTTTAGTTGAAGTATCAGCTTATTCTTAGGATTTTAGGGATGCTATGATAAAGCTATCCTCAATGTATAACTTTGTTCTCTATTTAATCCTCAATGGCTGGAACTTTTTAGGATAGGACAGACTTTAATTCCCCAATTAGAGAGGAGATTTCAGCAACTATGCCTGGAGGAGCAAAGACATTGTCCTAAAACCATAGTATAAAACCAATGTCTTGAATTTAAATTCTCTCTAAGAAAATTTTGAAAGATTAGGGATAAAAATTGTAGAGAATGGTACCTTAAGGAAAAAAGAGGGAGAATGGATTTGGTGAAAGAAAAAAAATGCCTCAAATTTTGTAAGAGAAAATCTTGTTCTACTTCACAGATTTGCTAAGCACAGGTCTTGAAAACCACAGTGTTCTTACACATAATGAAACTGAAATATACTTTAGAGAAAATTCAGTCAAAAATATTCTTGTGGGCAACTACACACATACACAAGCCCCACATATAATTTTTCATACATACACACTTACACAAAAACACACAATACATATACAGAGACATATGCACACACAGGAAAACAGACGCTCAGATTTAGGATGAACTGTCAGAGGACTGGGCAGTGCTCATTAATCTTTGTTTGGCAAGATTCGTGACAGGACTGTATTTCATCATAAGCAATTACTTTTTATTTTGTGGGAAAAAGAAATTGTTATAACACCCTCCAATTCTTTAATCTCTTTCTTTATGACTTCTACTAATTATTTCCAGTTGACATAAAAAAACACTTGGTTCTTCCTCTCATTTGATGTTCCTATTTAATTTTTTTGAAAAACAACCATCATGTTTCCCCTAACTTTTTTCTGTTTGTTCTAATACATTTTATTCTTTTAGCTGTAAATATTAATTACAGATCTCTTGGATGAGGCAAAATTCAGCATATAGACAAAAAGCAATATAACAATGAAGTAAGATCTTATTTGTAATAAAAATAAATTTTCTATTTTATGGCGTATGCAATATTCTTTAAGAATTTTTTTGTTCATGACTTATCTTTTTATTTTTCTGCCCTCTGATCAGAGTTTTATGGGGGTGTCAGATATTTAGCTAAGATCTCTGTCTCATTTTGTGCTTGACATTACTATAACTTTCTATCTGGTTCTCTCTACTGGGTGAATAGATACATCTAACACCTACCACAGTACTCATGGAATCCCTCATGTGTCTCTAGTATATCTATTCTGACTCCTCGGGCTCCCCTTCATCAAACCCGTTAAGAGCTTAGTCAAAGTCTCACAATAAAACTACTGGATATTAAAACATATACCACCATAGGGGCGCCTGGGTGGCTCAGTTGGTTGAGCGACCAACTTCAGCTCAGGTCATGATCTCACGGTCTGTGAGTTCGAGCCCCGCGTCCGGCTCTGTGCTGATAACTCAGAGCCTGGAGCCTGCTTCAGATTCTGTGTCTCCCTCTGTCTCTGCCCCTCCCCCGCTCATGCTCTGTCTCCCTCTCTCTGACAAAAATAAATAAACATTAAAAAATTTTTTTAAATATATTCCACCGTTAAACAAATCAAATAGAAAGTGAGTTCAGAATCCAGCTCAAGAAGCCAAGGAAGGGAAAAGGCATAGTTGAAATAAATACAAAAAAACCCAAAGATCAAAAAATCAATTAAAGGAAAAAAAATCATTCAAAAATGAAATACAAGAAAATAGTAACAATAAGCAAAACTGAAAATTCTGTCTTGACAAGCAGTCATATGAAAGAAAGATGCTCAACATCATATGGCATCAGAGAATTCAAAGCAAAACAATGAGATATGATTACACATCTACTAGAATGGCTAAAATCCGTAACACTGACAACACCAAATTCTCGCTAGGACCTCTCATAATTACTGGTGGGAATGCAAGATGGAACACCGACTTTGAAATACAATTTGGTGATTTCTTACAAAGATAAGTATAGTCTTACTATAGGACCCAGCAGGTGCGCTTCTTTATATTTACCTAAATCAGTTGAAAATATGTCCACAGAAAAATCTGGACACAAATTTTTATAGTAGCTTTATCCATAATTGGGAAAAATTGAAAATAATTAAGTTAAACTAAAAGGTCATTCTGTGCTTTAAAAAATGAACTATCAAGCTGAAAAAAAATGAAAAACCTTAACCATATATTACTAAGTTTAAAAAGTCAGTTGGAAAAGGCTACATACTGCATGATTCCAGCTCTTGACATTGAGGAAAAAAAATCTACAGACAGTAAAAAAGATTATTGCTGCCCATGATTTGAGGGACGGAAGGAGGGATGAACAGGTAGAGGACAAGGGATTTGGGGGTTAGTGAAATTTTTCTCTTTAATACTGTGATGATGGAAATGACAGAAATGACATTATATTATCATGTGTATTGACTTAGTACATATTCATTGTCATACATACAACGTTAAATATTGGTTAAAACCCATAATATTGTACAGCAAAACAGTGAACCTATGGTCTTTAGGTAATAATAATATATACCAATATCTTTTTATCAGTTATAACAAATGTACCATATTAATACAAAATGCTAATAACAGGGGAGATTGTGTGGTGGTAGAGGGAGAGCACTTTGTACTTTCTGCTTAATTGTTCTGTAAACTTAAAATTGATCTAAAATACAAAGTATGTCAATTTAAAAAATTCTGTTGTGAAAAAATAATACATAAAAATACCTCTCCAGACTAAGAAAAATTATGCAAAAATCATGAATGTAATTTTAAATGTTAAAATGAGACACAACTGAAGATATGCAGATGATAAATTTTTAAACATTTTGTGTAACAACTTAGATGAAATGAATGCTTTCCCCCCAAATAAAAACAACTAAAAGGTGTATAAAATTGAATAAAATGAAAACTTTCAGAGATATTTTGCATACAATCTAAATACTTTTTCTTCAAGACAAAAACCTTAGATAATTTTAAAAGCAAATTTTACCAGCCTTGAAGGAACAAATTATTGCTATCTTATACATAATAGTTCAGAGATTTATAATTAGGAAAATCTACATTGTTTACTTTGAACTTTAATAATACTGTTATCAGAAATGGAAAGGCAAACAATCCAGTAAAACAAATTAAAAAATTTACTTAATTTACTTAATAAAAAGGCTCAGTAAAGTAGAAATAGAATAGATCTTTCAAATCAGGTACACAGTATTTCTCTGAAATAAAACAGAATATTATAAATTTTAAAGTTTTACTTATGTAAGACTTTAAACGTGTTCTTATTAAATTCAGGAACAAGGCAAGAAATACTTTTATTCGACATTATACTTGATGTCAACAAATTTATAAAAGCATTAGAAAAACAAAAAATATATAAAATTGGAAAGAGTGTATCAAAAATTACACAACTATTAATTTATATGATTGCTTCAGGAAAAGAAAATTACTAGTCTAGGTAATCATTGAGTTAGGTAGTAGTTTTTAAGAGAATTATTAACTAACATCTAATCTTTATGCAAGTTTTCAGTCAAAATGCAAAGCACCCTTGTATCTGTAAAATAACAAATAAAAACTCAGGCTGAGAATATAAAGAGGTTCTGTTTTGATAGAGACTCCAGGTTTCTTACAGAATAAAAAATATTCCTGTCTAGAGGAACAAAATAGCAACTAAGATCTTAAAGAATTCCCACAGAGAAAGCTCAAATTAATATGGAATGGCAATAGAGGGGTGTCTGGGTGGTGCAGTTAGTTAAGCATCTAACTCTTGATTTCAGCTCAGGTCATGATCTCATGGTTTAGTTCTTGAGATCAAGCCCCACATGGTGCTCCACACCATCAGCATGGAGTCTGTTTGGGATCCTCTTTCTCTCTCTCCCTCTCTTTCTTCCCCTCTCCTGTGCTCTCTCTCTCTCTCTCTCTCTCAAAATAAATGAACACTTTTTAAAAAAAAAATATGGAAGTCTCTGGTGAATTGTGGGTAACCATAGTAACAGCTAACATAAACCTTAGCCTAATCCCTGATTATATTAACACAAATAGGTCTAGTAGAAGAAAAGAGTTCATATCAAAGCATTAAAAATCATTAGTTCAGCATCCACTGTCCTATACAATAGGTCTATTTATCAACAAAAAATTAAGAGACATGTAAAAAATAAACACAGACTGAAGAGACAAAGCAGTCACTAGAACAAGATTCAGATATGATACAGATTTTGGAGTGACCAGACAGGAAATTTAAAATAGAAAATATTTTTTGTGTTAAAGGATCTGGTTAAAAAAATATACAATCTACCAATTCAGAGAGGTGATTTCAGCAAAAGAAATGGAAACTATAATAAATATAGAAAAATGACAAATGTTAAAGAAATAGTAAAAATGAAGGACACCACTGATGAGCTTGTTGGCACATTAAATAAAGTTGAAAAAGATTCAGTGAACTTGAAAATAGATCAACAGATATAAATATTTAGTTGTAATAAAAATTATAAGTGATTTTTGTTTTTTATTTTTTATTAATTTTTTTAAAGAATCTTTATTCTGTTGGCTTTTGTCACTTTTTTTGCTCACCAATTTGCAGCCTACTCATCATTTTTTAAAAATCTTTATTTATTTTTGAGAGAGAGAGACAAAGTGCAAGTGGGAGAGGAGCAGAGAGAGAGGGAGACACAGAAGCTGAAGCAGGCTCCAGGCTCCGAGCTGTCAGCACAGAGCCTGACACTGGGCTTGAACTCACAAACTGTGAGATCGTGACCTGAGCTGAAGTCGGTTGCTCAACCAACTGAGCCACTCAGGTGCCCCTAAGTGATTTTTAGAAAGAACAGAGCATCCAAGAGCTGTGGGACAATATTAACCAATCTAAATTATACATAAATGGAATCCATTCAAAGAGCAGAAAAAGAGAGCAGAAGAAATATTTGAAGAAACTATGGCTGAAAATTGTGCAAAATTAATGGTAGGTACAAAATTACAGATGCAAGAAGCTCAGAAGATATCAAGCAGGATAAATGCCAGAAAAGAAAAACTCCCATTTTCCTAGGTATATTATATTCAAACTGTGGGAAAGTAAAAAGAGAGAATCTTGATGGCTCTTGATTGAAAAACAAAAAGCAAACAAGAAAACAAATTACCTAGAGAGAAACAAGGGGGCAAATAATAGATTTCTCAGCAGAAACCACGTAAGCAAGAAGGCAAGGCAAAAATATAAATAAATAAATAAATAAATAAATAAATATTTCTGTACCCCCAAATGCTGTACCTAATGAAAATGTCCCTCAAAAGTAAAAAATAAATAAATGTTCCTTGAAGAGAGGGCACTGTGGGAATCCACAGCCATTAGGCCTACCCTATGAAAAATATTAACTGATGTTCTTTAGTGAGAAGAAATGTGTCATGTGTTAGAAGCTTGTATCCAAATAAAGAAATGAAGATGTCAACATGGAATCAAAGAAGATAAAGTAAACCATTTTGTTATTTTTATTGCTTGGAATGAGGACTGACCACTTAATTAAAGAGTATTAAGTTTATTGTGTGTTCACAATACTTCATTGTGCATTGAAGCATTGAAGCATACTTCAAAGTCATGTGAGTGACATAAGGGTCGGGAAGGAGGAACTGGGAATATAAGGTTATACGTTCTTTTACAAGACATGTGAAACATCTTATTACTGATTGAAAGTCTACTCAGATTATTACAAAAATTAAGTTTATTTATTCATTTTGATGAGAGAGAGAACATGAGTCGGGTAGGGACACAGAGAGAGGGAGAGAGAATCCTAGACAGGTTCTGTGCTAACAGTGCAGAGCTCAACGCAGGGCTTGAACTTAGAAACCGTGAGATCATGATCTGAGCCAAGATCAAGAGTGAAATGCTTAACTGACTGAGCCATCCAGGCGCCGATAGATGCAGATAATTTTAAAATGTATATTTTAAAACCTAGTGTGACCACTAAAAGTCTTTAAAATAAGATAAGAAAATAATATTCCAATAGAGGAGATAAAATGGAACGATTGTTTTAAAATTTTTAATTAAGCCCAGAGGAAACATAATAATTATTAAGAAAAACAAATTATACCCTTTAAAAGAGATAGCAGGAAAAATGACAAATGGTAATCCAACCATATCAATAACACTTCAAATATTTTAAACACACTTGTCAAAATCAGAATTTCAGATTAGATAAAAAAGAAATATTTATTAATATGCTGTACATAAGATGTCAACTTTAAATATAAATACATTCAGGGGCGCCTGGGTGGCGCAGCTGGTTAAGCGTCCGACTTCAGCCAGGTCACGATCTCGCGGTCCGTGAGCTGATGGCTCAGAGCCTGGAGCCTGTTTCCGATTCTGAGTCTCCCTCTCTCTCTGCCCCTCCCCCGTTCATGCTCTGTCTCTCTCTGTCCCAAAAATAAATAAACGTTAAAAAAAAATTTTTAACTATAAATACATTTATAGTTTAAAATATGGAGATAACTATACCATAAAAACACTAAAATTTTTTTATTGATTTCACTCAATGTAAACTTCAGAACAAGGAATATTATCAGAGATAAATTATGATATTCTGTAATAAGAGTGAGGTAAATATCTCCAAAGACATATAATAAACCTATACTCAGTTTTGCTTGAAACTAAATGAAACAAAAAAAGATCTGAAAAGAGACGTAAAGATATCCACAATTTTAGTTTGAGGCTCTTGGTAATTCATAGAACAGTAGGTAGAAAATCAGTAAGGACATAGTAGACTAGAACAAAACTATACACCTAATTAATCTAATTGACATTTATAGAATGCTCACAGAACAAAGTAAAATACACATTCTTCTAGACTTCAAATGGAACATTGACCAGGAAAGACCATAGTTTGCACCATAAAACAAACCTTAACAGATTTAAACGAATAGAAAGCAATCAGGGGGTGCTTGGGTGGTTCAGACAGACGTCCCACTTTGGCTCAGGTCATGATCTCACAGTTTGTGGGTTCAAACCTTGCATTGGGCTCTGTGCTGACAGCTCAGAGCCTGGAGCCTGCTTCCGATTCTACGTCTCCCTCTCTCTCTGCCTCTCCCTCCCTTATTCTCTCTCTCTCTCTCTGTCTTTCTCTCTCTGTGTCTCTCTCACAAAAATAAACAAACATAAAGAAATAGAAAATAATCAAAATGAAAAAAAAGAAATAATTAAAAATATGTTAGTGTACCCAATAGAATTAAACTGATAAAATATAAATGGTGAATAAATTTAGATAATTTCCAAATATTTGGAAATTAACAGCAGTTTTGTAAGTAATCTATGGGTCAAAGACTGGAAGGAATTAAAAAAATATTTCTACTGAAATCAAAATAAAAATACAACATATCAAAATGTGTGGGATCCAGTAAAGTAGTGCACATAGGGATATTTACACCACTAAATGCTTATATTAGAAAAGATTAAAGATCTCAAATCAGTAATCAAAGAAGAAGGAAGAAAATAATAATGAGTGGAGTGAGGATAAATAAAATAGAGAAAAACAATACAGAAAAGCAAAGTGACCAAGACATTTTTTAAGAGATTATCAACATATTTTAAGATAGATAACTAGGAAAAGAAAGACAAGACACAAATTTCCAATATCAAGAATGAAAGAGGAGACATCACTACTGATCCCACAAACATTAAAATAAGAAGAAAATATGAGTGACACTATGCCCATGATATTGAACACTTAAGTAGATGAGTTCCTTGAGTGGCATAAACTATCACTATAAAAGAATTAAGGGATCTGAGTACTGTATTTATGAAAGAAATTTAATTCATAGTTAAAACTTTCCAGGAAAGATAACTCCAAGCCAAGATAATTTTAATGGTAAATTCTTCCAGATATTTAAATGGGTAATAAAATCTATTTAGCACATAGTCTTCCAGATAATACAAAGTGAGAGAACAATTCCCAACTTATATTTTCAGGCTATTATTAGCCTATCCTTAAAATTAAATGAGGAAATTCCAAAAAAAGGAACACAGAACAGTGTTCATGGTAAACATTGGCACAAAATTGTCAACAAAATATTTGCAAATAAAATCTATCATAACATGGATAATATAGAATGATCCAGCAAGTTTCATCCCAGAATGCACGGTTGGTTCAACATTTGAAAAGCAATCAATTTGGTTTTTCACATAAATAGACTAAGAAAGAACAAATACGATCCCAGTAGATGCTGAAAAAAAAATTCAATAAAATTCAGTATCCATTTATATTTAAAACATCAGCAAATTAGAAATGGATTGGAACTTTCTGTACCTTATAAAGGGAATCTACAAAAGCCTTTAGCTAATATCATACTTAATGATGAGAGACAGACTGCTTTCATCTAAGACCAAAAATAAAACATAGTAAATGGGGTACCTGGGTGGCTCAGTTGGTTAAGCGTCAGAGCTCTGGTTTTGGTTTAGGTCATGATTTCATGGTTTGTGGGTTCGAGCACTGTGTGGGGTTCCAAGCTGATAGTGTGCAGCCTGCTTGAGATTTCTCTCTCTCTCTGCCCCTCGTCCACTCATGTGTGCTGTCTCTCAAAATAAACTTAAGTAAAAGGATAATAAGTAAAAGAGCAAAATAAGTGAAAGTCATAAAGTTGGAAAGAAAGAAAAAAAAATTTCATATTCACAGATGGTACAGTTTTCTAGAATACAAAATCCTAAAGGATTTACATGTTATAATAATGACAACCACATAACTAAATGATATTAGTAAGTTTGCCTAATACAATGTCAATATCCAAAAGTCAATCATCTTCCTATATGCCAATAATGAATATTTGGAATTTGAAATTTAAAACATTGCAATAGGGTATCATTCCCCAAAATGAAGCATTAATATATAAGCCTAACAAAATACCTGCAGGCTATAAATATGTTGAAAACTATAAATTCTGTTGAAAAGAAAAGTTTAAAATGATCTAAAAAGTGGAGAGGTATATCAATCATGTTGATTAATTGGAAGATAATTGTGAAGATGTTAGTTGTCTTCAATTTTCTCTAAATAGTATCAAGATTCTTTTGTGTATTTATGTGGAAAGACAAAGAAATAGCTAAAATAGTCAAAAATAATTTAGAAAAAGAGAACAAAGTTGGAGGACCCACATTATATGATTTCAAGACACAATTATTAAGACATTCTGGTTTTGTTAAAAAGACAAAAATCAATGGAAAACCACAAGAGACCATTTTTGGAAAGATGTTCAAAGACATTTTAATGAAGAAAATACAGTCCTTTCAATAAATGGTGTTGTTAACAATTGAACATTCACAGAAAAAAAGGAACCTTGCCACATATCTTACACAAAAATTCCAACATATCAGAGACATAAATATAAATTGTATAGCACTAATAATTCCAGATGAAACAGAAGAATTTATGTAATGCTGGGTTTCATGGTGAGTTTATAGATATAATGACACCAAGACATCTAAACTAAAGATGTTGCTTTAGAAAGACATTGCTAAACAGGGAAGAAAAAGTAAGCCAAAGACTGGGAGATTATATTTTTAAAGCACATATATGAAAAAGCACTTATATCAAGAACATATAAAGAACTGTTGAAACTCAAGAATGAGAATATAAATAATCCAATAAAAAATTGGGCAAAAGATCTGACCAGACATTTCACCAAAGAACGGACGCGTATGGCAAAGACACTTATTAAAAAGTGCTCAACATCATCATTAGTCAGCAAGGAAAGAAAATTTACAAACACAAGGAGATAATACTCCACACCTTTAGAATGATTGTAATGATTCTGAAAGATAATTCTAAAAAATAAATTAAAAAATAATTCTAAAGAATAATTCTAAAGAAAATACAGATACACCCAAATGCTTGGCAATAGCACTCTTAATTGCTGGGGACAGTTGGGTAGTTAAAAGTACACTTATCATGTGACCCAATAATCACATTTGGAGGTATTTACTGAAGTGAATTGAAAGCTTACATTCATACAAAGCCCTGTATGTTAATATATGTAACAACTTTATTCATAATTGGCCAAAACTGGAAACAATCCAGATGTCCTTCAACAGATTAAGATTTAAACAAATGTGTTACATCTATAAAATTGAATACAAGTGAGCAATTAAATAGGGCCTACTATTGATTTTTGTAACAACATGGATGAATCTTAAATGTGTTTTGTTAGGTGAAATAGGACAAATGCATAGAATCCATATTTCATAATTCAATTTATATGACGTTCTGAAACAATGCAAAACTTTAGGACCAGAAAATGATAAGTTGTTGCCAGTGGGTGGCAGAGGGGAGACTGACTTTTTTTTAAAAAAAGGACTGTATAAGACATTTTAAGGTGATGGAATGTTTCTAAAAAATATATCCACCACTGTGGTGGCAGATATATGACTCTAAACATTTGTCAAAATCCATAGAACTGTACATATCAAAGGTTGAACTTCATGAAAATTGAAAAAAAAATTATCTAGGTTATCCAGTGATCCTGGGGTGAAATGTAGACTGTGACAGATGGGTCTAGCTATATTATAAGTGTATAGCATAACAGAACTGAAAGGGGTCGCTGGAAAACTGACCTAAGTAACTTTGAAAAAACAATGATTTGATAAATATTATAAGGCTAGAAAGAAAAACTCTTCATAAACTTTGTATCTTAGTTGCTAACTTCATTTCTCACTGGAGTATGGGAGCAGAGCTTAGCAATTCTTAAACTGCTTTACATGGGTACCACCAACTAAAGTGTAGCTAATGAGGGCCAACTTTCTCACTGCTAGAGTTAGGAGCTACAAATAAGCAAGGAAGAATACTAGCCTGAGCTCTGATCTGCTCAATCAGTTGGAGATATTAGGTGTGTGTGTGTGTGTGTGTGTGTGTGTGTATTTCCACACACACCCCCACTCCCAGAAGCAGTGACACAGCAACAGCAAGTACACTTAGCACTCTTTTTAAATAACTTCCTCTATAAAAAAAAATCTAGGATTTCTTGGAGAAATAACTGCTTCTAGGTCTAGACTATGGGAAGTTATGGATGTGCCTGAAGAAACTTCTAATGACAGAAAGTAAGAAAATAAGAGGCGGGGGTGGGGGGCGGTGGAGGCATATCAAAAGGACACAGGTGTTAACCTGAAAGAGCTGCCAAAGGCCAAAGCAGAAAAATCATTTGAGAAACAATGACAGTAGCATTATATGCAACCTGCAGTATGAATTAAACAATTATTTATATGATTTTACATGCACACGCACGCACACACACACACACACACACAATAGGATGCAGACATGTAGGGAGTAGAATGGACAAATCATTCTTGGAGAACTCCTTACAAGAGTGAGGACACTAAAACATCACCATTTCAGTACCACGGTAACAATTGCTGCAGGCAAAATCCACTGGTAAAATTAAGGAGTGAAATTTTAAGGAAGAACAGGAGAACTGTATAGCCTTAAAAATCTCCCCCCCCCCCAATTTTTTTTTTTTACTGATTGGCTTAAACAAATGTCTACAGATTATTTGATACTCCTCCTTCTAGGAGGTAGAGTTTAATTTTCCTCTGCTTTGTGTTGGCTGGACTAAGTGACTTGTTTTAAATGAATGGTGTTTGGAAGGAGAAAAACTGTAACTTTACAGTGGAAAATTTCACAGCGCCAGACATCACCTTAGTCAAGAGATCAAGTTTAACGTCATCAATGATATCACGTCCCCTTGATGAGATGGGGAGGGCATTTCACCTCCATTGTGTTCTTCCTAAATATCCACAACCTATGAGAAACATCATACAATCTAAATGTGAGAGATGCTCCAAGTGTGTAAAGATCATGAAAACCAAGGAAAACTGAGAAACTGTCAAACAAGAGGTTATTAAAGCGACATAGTCACTAAATGCAATGTGGTATCTTATATTGGATTGTAGACTAGAAAACAGATATTACTATATAAACTGATGCAATCTGAATAAAGTCTGTGATTTAGTTAATACAACTTCACAAATGTCAATTTCTTAGATTTAATAAATATCCTGTGGTTACATAAACTATTAACATTTGTGCAAGTTGGGTAAGGGACATACAGGAATTTCCTGGACTATCTTTATAAAACTTCTGTAAATCTAAAATTATTTCAAAATAAAAATTATAAATTTGTATTCTTTCCTTGTTTCTTCCTACTCTGAAATAGTTTTTATTAGTAAGCAATCTTGGTGTAATTTTTCTTTGTAGGAAGATTTTTATCTACTGATTTATTTTCAGTGGTTATAGGATGGTAGTTTCCTATTTTTTAATGTTTATTTCTTTTTGAGAGAGATAGAGAGAGAGAGAGAGAGAGAGAATGAACTGGATAGGGGCAGAGAGGGAGAGAGAATCCCAAGCAGGTTCTGTGCTGTCAGTGCAGAGGCCCATGCAGGGCTAGAACTCATGAACCGTGAGATCATGACCTGAGTGGAAATCAAGAATTAGCTGCTTAACTGACTGAGCCATCCAGGTGCCCTTCCATTTTTTTTTTTTGGTCAGTTTTGATGTTTTATTTTTCTGAAAATTTGTCCATCTTCAAGTTTATAAACATAAAACTATTCATTATATTCTCTTATTTACTTTTTCATCTTACCAGCACATTCAAACCATTTAAAAGATAGAATATTATTTATTATATTTATTATTTATAATAATATTGTTACTGTGTTTTTGCTCTTTTTTCTTGATCAGTGCCATGAGATGTGTCTGTTCTGTTGTCTTCTAAAACACACAAAAACACACACACATATCCATACACAGTTATCTAGCTCTTTGGGTCCTTCCTACTGCATCATGGTTTTCCATTTAATTGGCCTCTTTTTATTTATTTTTAAGTTTTTTTAAGTTTGTTTATTTCGAGGGAGACAGAGAGAGTGAGTGGGGGAGGGGTAGAGAGAGTGAGCGATATTCCAAGCAGGTTCTGCACACACTGTCAGTGCTAAGACCTATACAGAGCTTGAACTCACTCACCAACTGCAAGATCATGACCTGAGCTGAAACCAAGAGCTGAACACTTGACTGAGCCACCCAGGAGACCCTATTTTTAAAAATTACATCTCTTTACTCTCTTTAGAATTTTTCCTTTTAACACGCATGCTTGTCTTCCTGTTTTGATCCTTCTTCCTTTCAAAATAACCATTTAAGGCTGCACATTTCCGTACAAGTCCTAATTTGTTTTAGTAATTGTATCCCACAATTTTAGGATATGGATAAGCTATAAACATTTTCCAGTCTCCGTTATTATTCCTTTTTTGAACTCTGCATTATTTCAAGTATGTTTCTTAATTTCTAAATATATGTGATTTTTCTGTTTAGTTTTTTGTTATTGATTTCCAAGTCAATTGCTTTTGGCAACAAAAGCAATTTTTATTATATCAATCATTCTAAATTTGGTGCAACTTGCTTCACAGCCAAGTATGTGGTTAATGTTTATAAATGTTCCATAGATGCTTGAGAAGTATGTGTTTGTGTTTTCTGTGGTTGCTGGGTGTGCTGATCTATATATACCCATTAGACAAATTTTGCCAAGGCCTAGTTCAAATACTCTGTATCCTTCCTGATCGAGCTATTAATTACTGAGAATGTTATGTTAAAATTTCCTATCATAATGGAAGACTTTCAAAATTTCTTCTCATTCTTCTATTAATATGTTTTTACTCTTAATTCTGACATTCAAAGATGTTTAGAAAATTTTTCTTCCCTAGCGAATTGATGATATTTCCATTATGTGATTATGTATGAATCATTTTACCTCTTTGCCTATACATGGATATTGTCTGATACTGTTATTGACACACTGTATTTTCCTCCTTTAACTTTCTCTCTTTTTCCCCTTATAATTTGTGAATATCTGTTTTGCATAGAAATACATTTTCATCTCATTTGCATAAATACAAATAGACTAAATACAAATAGACAAATAGACTTTTATTTTCTATTTATCCTAAAATTTCTATATTAGTCTCTCTCATTTGTTAGTATGCATTTTTCAAGGTTGATTATTTTGCTCCAAGGGTTTGGAAATTATGTTCTATAATTATATTCTTTAAGTATTCTGATGGAAAAATGAGAAGTTCTTTAGGTCAGAGTCTAAAACTTACAAATAATATCATCTTTCTTAAAAATACAAGAACTTCATCACCTTTTATCTGATATCACTGTACTCTCAACACACATATGATCTAAGTACTATAGTTAAATGTAATGGGTTTTAATATATAGCATTATAATTATTTTTGGACTGGCCAATATTTGTTTACATTACCCATATATTTACATTTGTACTTCATTTATTGTCTTTATTTTTGCTGTTTAAAACCCCTGAAAAGATAATTGCCAGTTTAAAGCAAAAATAATAACAATGCACCATGGGTTTATAACTTATGTAAATATAAAAGACATAGCAGCACTACAATAAAGGCCAGAAGAGAAGAAATAGAAGTATACTTCTATAAGGTTTTGACAGTGTAAGTGAAGTGGAATAATATCCCTTAAAGGTAAATTTTAATAAATTAAAATTATAATCTATACTTCCAAAAGGAAATATTTAAAAAACACAAAAAGTTATACCTAACAAGCAAAGAGAGGAGGTAAGATGGAATCATAAATAATACTCATGTAATTCAAAATAATGCATACAGAGGAGAAATACTGAACACAAGACAGATGAGACAAATAGAAAACCAATAGCAAAATTATAGATTTGAACTTAACTACATAATAATACCATTAAATATAAATGGTCTAAACACCCTAATAAAAACATAGTTGATCAGATTGGATTAAAAACAAGACCCAACTATATGCTGTTTGCAAGAAACCTATTTTAATGGAAAAACAAAAACAAAAACAAAACACAAAGAGATTACAAGTAAAAAGATGGGAAAGGATATATCATGCTAATGTGTTTTTAAATATGAGAGTACTATAGTAATGGTAGGTAAACTTGATATCTGGGTAAAATTTTCACCTGGAATGCAGAGATTCATTTCACAATAATAAAGGATCAGTTCAATAAGAAAACACAATAATCATAAATAAACATTTACGAGCCTCATGAAAGAGCCTTAAAATATGTGTAACAAAGATGAATAGAACTGCAAGGACATAAATTAGCAAATTCACAACTATCATAAAAAATTTTGGCACCCATGTTTCAATAACTGAATGAACACTAGATAGAAAACTAGTATTTTCTAAAAATACTATCAATTTAAACAATACTATCGATTGATTCAATATAATTGATTATATGACATTCATCTAACAAGAGCAGAATGGACATCCTTTCCAAGCACTCACAGAACATTTATCAAAAGAGAGCATAAAAGAAGTTTCAATAAATTTAAAGATGGAGTTAATTCAAAAGGACACAAATCATTCAAATTATGTTGTATGAACAAAATGGATTTAAATTTCAAGTTAATAAAAGAAATGTGTAGAAAATATATACATATTTAGAAAATAAGTATTCCAAAATTATGACGTATTTTAAACTGAGTGAAAACATCAATTTTTTAAATCTAGCTGAAGCGGTACCTAGAGGAAAGTATAGATCACCAAATAAATTTGTTAAAAAATGCATAAATGAGTTCTTAAATGCTAAAAATAAATTCTTAAATCAATGACCACAACTTCCGCTTGAAGAATTTGAAACATAATAGTAAACTAGAGCCAAAAAAAGATAAGGGATAATAATACATATCAGAACTAAAACCAATGAAATGGGAAGCAAAACAAAACAAAAGAGAGAGAAAATGTAATCAAAAGCTGGTTCTTATGAAAAATCAAGAAAGTGATATATTTAGTCATATCAGTCATTTAAAAAGAAGAAATGGGGCACCTGGGTGTCTCAGTTGGTTAAGCTTCTGAATTTTGATTTTGGCTCAGGTCATGATCTCAGGTGGTGAGATGCAGCCCTTGCTTCTGGCTCTGTGCTGGGTGTGAAGCCTGCTTAAGATCCTCTCTCTCTCTCTCTCTCTCTCTCTGTCCCTCCCTTCCTCCCTCCCTCTCTTTCTGCACCTCCCTTGCTCATGCATTCTCTCTCTCAAAAAAAAAAATTAAAAAGAGGAGGCAAATTATTAATATCAGAAATGAAAGGAATACTAACAATTTTATGTCAATAAACTCTCCAATTTATGAGAAATGGACAAATTCCTTGTAAAACATGAACCACAAATACTTACTAAGGAGGAAATATATAATATGAATATATTCAGGCCCAGATGACATTAGTGTGAATTATACCAAACTCTTAATTAAGCAATAAAACAAACTCTACACAATTTCTTACAAATGAGGACAAGAGAGTCTCCTCAACCTGAAAGATGGCATCTATGAAAATTCTACAGCTAATTTCATACCTGATGAAAGACTGATTGCGTTCCACTTAACAAAAGCAACAAGGCTAGGATGTCCACTTTTACTAGTTTTATTTGGTATAACACTTAAGATTTTAGCCAGCATAATTGGCCATTGAAATCCAAATTGAAAAAGAAGAAAAACTTGACTTGCAGATGTCACGATCACCTATTTAGAAAATGTCATGGAATCTACAAAAAGCTAGTAAGAAGTGAGTTTGGGAAATTTGTAGTACACAAGATCACTCTACAAAAATCAACAGTGTTTCTGCATACTAGCAATGCACAATCAGAAATTGAAATAAAAAGCACCATTTACAAAAGCATTACATGTGAAATAATGATAAATACAACAGAAGTTTCCTGGACCTACACAATGAAAACTACAAAACATTTCTGAGGGAAGCTTAAAAAGACCCACGCAAATGGAAAGTTACACTATTTTTGGGGGGGTCAGAGGACTCAAGAGGACTTAAGATGTCAATTCTTCCCAAACGAATCTGTTTATTCAATGAAATTCTAATCAAAGTCTCTTAAAGTCTTGGGTCTCCCACCCTTGGAATGGGGGCAAAGCCAGGTGAATTCCCCAAACAACAGAAAAGAAGGTGAAAAGAAGCCAATCTATAAAGCAACACACAGATTGAGACAGGACAGTGTTGTAAAAGGCCTCTAGGTGCATATACAGGATTTATCCTGAACAGGGAAAACTTATCAAGTGGTCTCAGGTATAAATATTGAAAAGCTTCCTAAAAGGTTAACCCCTTTGCTAGATGTCAAGATGTTCTTTTCAAGATTCAGTTCAAAGTAAATTGCCTATGAATGGGAACATGCGGAGTGCAGTCTGACAGAAAACCTTCAAGCAATTTTTCTTCTTGTCTTTTCAGTGCTGCATATACTTAAGTAGAAGCACTTATAGGACTCTGTAAAGCCGTGCTTATATCACGCCCACTTCTGCCTTCAGATGTGATTTACTCTGAATCCTGCCTCACTTGCTGTAAAATGCTCTGTCAGTAACACCTCAGTGAGATCTCTTTGAAGTAAAGCATTCTTGCACCTAGGCTGTTGCTCTGAAAGCTGGCATCTGGTCTAATTCAACTCCGTTTTGAGCTTTTGAATCACATGACTTAAATCCACATAAGTGTTGATTGTACATGATTGCCTTTATTGATTCCTGCTTGAAATAAACTTATTTCAGAGTCTCCATCCAACTTTAGCAAGAATTCTCCATTTTTTTGCTCATTCTCTTCCTCTTGGGTTTCATACTGCACCTTTGCCTCTTCTTTTCTAATTCTATGTCTACAAAGATATTGAGGAGTTGAGTCATGTGATGATTACCCTGGAAACTTAGTTTCTTCAAACTCTAACATATCAGAGTACATCTCTCATTGCCCCACCCCTCTGAGATCAGCTCCACTTCTTAACTGCCTAATAGCTGCCTCATTGTTACCCTATATCTCAGGATCTGTATTAACGACATTGGCATTTTTTGGATTTCTATCAGACATCCAGCCTATCCATTTTTCCTTCATGCTTTTCTTATGTCTGCCCTCTTTTTGCCATTCATTTTCCTGCCTTCCACTCAGTATAGGTTACTTTACTACTGTAGCTGGATATTTCTAGAGACAGCCTTCTAACTGGACTCTGGATCAATCCCAGCGACACTGAGTTAGAAACTCCTAGGTGAGCCCCAGGTACCTAATTTTATGAACAAGCCTCCAATGATTGTGAATTATAGCCAGTAAAACCATTATTCCTATGTTGTATTTTAAAACTTTGAATAATTATTTATTTTGTGATCTCCTTATTAAGGGAGATAGATTCTTAAAGACCGAAATTGGCCTTATTCTTTTATTCTTCAGTACCTTGCATATGGGAGATGTTCAATCAAGGTAACAGAAACAGGTCAAGATAATTTAGGGTCACCTTACCTCAGCACGATTGTCCCTGTCCCTTCATCTTTCATCTATTGAATTGTTCATTCAAGGTTTCCTTCAGGGCCTACTTTCTCATTGTCGTATCTCTTATTCACACTGTTCCTTAGCCATGTCCCTGTAGTGCACATCGTCTATGTCAAGCACTCCAGAACTCAACTTAAAACAATTCTTCATAAATTAGTCATTGTTTTGAACTAATTGGAAGGGTTATAATGTTTTCTTCTTCAGTTTTTACAAAGGTCTCTAAAATCGGCCTGAACATTCAAACGGTACATAATAAATATCTGTTGCTTCCTTTCTCAATTCATATGGCTAGGACTTGCATTTTATTCAATATAATGATCATTTTACCGAATACCAGATATATGCAAAATATTGCTTCAGGTGTTGTGTTAGTATGAGCATGCCCTTTGAAATGTTTAGAGAGGATTCCAGTGCCAAAAGCAGATGATGTATAAATTAGCCCCCAAAGGGTTTTATCATTAAGAAAATTGTATCTACCACTGGGAGTTAATCTGTCTGTCTGCTGAGAATGTTGCCTTGTCCAACACTTGCAAATAAAGAACACTTGTGAGAACAAATTCTACTGTGCCAGAGTCTAGGGAGACAATATACTATTTAGGTTGATTTCCAACCTCCCAGCTCAGAAGGAATCTCCTAACCAATTACTTATGATGGTCCTCGAAGTAATCATCCATGCTTCCCAAAGAGTTGGCTATTCTTTTGAAAACAATGGGATGTACCAAACTTTTTGAATAAGGGGACTTTCTAAAACTTTTAGTAAAGTATTAGTGTTCAGAAATACTGACGTGAGACTGAAGAGAAAGGAACTTAGTCATGACTTTGCTACTCACTGTGTGACACTTCGCTGAATGGCACTGGTTTTCAGTTGTCTCATTTGAAATGGGAGGGGAAAGTGTGAAGTATACGACCAGGCATAGATGATAGTTCTCTAGGCCTCCTTCTTCTCTTCTTCAGGTTACACTTCTGTTATTCCTATGGACATGTCAACTAGGCTGGAGAAAATACATCCTTTGGCTGTTTCCAGGAACCACTAAGAATCTTCTTTTGGGGAGATTTTGGGGGCACAGGAATGGTGATGAAAGGTCAGAGGTCTTGGTGCCCATGGTTTTACCTTCATGGAGGAATTGGTGGCAGAGTGACAATGGTAAGCTGAGGTAGATGGAGGTAAAGGTAAGGTTTTGTTTTTCTTTAAATCTTTACATTTTCTTTATTGTGCAAAAGAAGCAAGACCAAACAGTGTCCATTAGATACGATTCCATTTATATAAAGTTATAAAACAGGAACATTTAAGCTACGTGTTGGAGATGTATAAAAGCTGTCAGGAACATCCAGTAAATGATGTCCTAAAACATACAGTGTTGGGGTCTCTCTTGTGTCTCTGGAAGCCACACAAGATGCAGATGGTGCTGCGTGACATCCTTCTGGTCATTCAGGATCAGGATGGTACGTGTGCCTCTGGTCTCATGAGAAGGTCTGGGGAAAGGCTGTTGCTGTGCATATGTTAGACTCCCTGCTTGGGTCTGAACAGGACAAGGACCTTGAAGCCAGTCTCAATTTCCCAGGAAAATGGGAATCATGATATCTGGAAGTATTAGTATCTAGGGTCATTGTAAAGTTGAAAGAGGACCATAAAATTGCTTTGACTTGTGCATGCTTTGAAAGTTGAGGTGTCCCTACAGTTTACCTATGGGTAGAAAAATGAATGAATAATTAGATATCTAAGTAAGGTAGTGCCGGCGTTTAAGAGTTTGGAAATGTGTCATTCAGTGATATTTGAGATTTTCCTGTTACCCCACATGCTAGCTGTGTGCTCTTACTATCACTTCCTATTTATGATCTTCAGTTTCCTGTATTCTCTAATGCTAGTATTTCAAGGGGAAAATGTAATGATCAACTGAAAAGTGTGAGTATAAATTGGAAAGCACTAAGCATTTAGAAATAAAGTTCAAAATATAAATACCACAAAGATAGCAGAAACTAAATTTCATATTAAAGTACAAAGTACTTATATTGCAATATCTTTCCTAAGAACAGATTTTTATAAACAAATATTACACAATTTTACCTTAACCGTATTAATGTGTGTGTGTGTGTGTGTGTGTGTGTGCATGACATAGATGGTGGGGTATCAAACTATAATAATGTCAGAGGAGAATCTCTCCCTAATCCCTGTAATGTGTCTATAAGACTTTTTTCAAAGTATGTGTACATACATGTGTGCATACATACATATACTCACATACATCTGTCAGTCATTCTTATTTAAAACATGCTTAATGGACAATATTTATGTAGTTAATTCCAATTTTCTCTTTAAATTCAATATTACATCATGAAATTTATCTATGGTGATGTCTGTAGCTAGAGGTCATTCTTTTTCAGTGCTACACCAGTATTGCATAGTATATAGTATAGTATTGATATAGTATTGTATTGTATGAAAATACCACACTTTTCTATGGATACACTTTTAGATTTTCTGGTTTTCCTATTATGAAATATTTTGCTAAGAATTTCATCAATATGTCTTTTGAGGAGATGTGTTTTTAAATAGTATATCCAAGAAGTAAAATTGCAAGCTTGTAGGATAGTCTTCTTAAACTAGGTAGATATTTCTGGTAATTTTATAGAGTGATGTTAGGAATTTATAAAACCAATAGTAGTAGATATGATATCCCAGAGTCTCTGCAGTTTAAGCTGAATACTTTGATTCAATTGCTATATATACTTAAAAATGCTTGATATTTTCAGGCTTTTAAATTTTTTGCCAAGGTGATAGGCCTGATATGATATCTCGCGGTATTAATTTGGAATTCACTAGTAACTAATACGATTAATTAACTTTATATATTTACTGTGTTTCTCTTTTATATAGAGCTTTCTTTTTTCCAATTTTATTGTTTTTTGTTTATGACTACCTTATTTGTCCTAGATGATAACTTTTTTAGTTTACATATGTTGTAAATGAGTTCTTCCAACACTTGAATTGTTTTCTCATTGTCTTTAAGACACATTTTGGCTAATGGAAATTCTTACTTATAACTGAATATATTAATATTTTCCCTTTTGGTTAATATTTTTGTGTCTTGCATGAGAAATCATTTCCTGTTCTATGATATGAAAGGCATTCTCTTATATTCTGATTCATTTATAGTTTTGAATTTCATTATTAGAACTCTGTTCTACAGAAAATGGATTTTGAGGATTGGTGCTAGGAAATTTCATTATTTTCTATAGGGATAATTTATGATTTATTGACTATTTCTTCTTTTCACACTATTTTGAATTTCCACTTTTCTCAAAGTTTTATTGAAATATTTGTCTGTCTCTATTACTGTCTAACAGTCTTAATTACCATATCTTTGTCTTGATATTTAGAAAAACAAATTTTTCTACCTTCTATTCTTCCAGTGTGATTTAGCTATTCTTTCTATCATTGCTTTTTCATGTAAATTTTAGAACTAGCATATCAAGCTCCATACAGGATACTTTGATGGGGATTACATTGTCTCTATACATCTATACATCAATGTGGGTGAACTATTTGAAATATTAAATATTCCAATCCATGAATATTAGCCATATCTCTCCATTTGTTTCACTTTTTAAAGAAAAAACTTTGGATAATTATCAGTCACTTGCATGTTTTTGTCTGATTATGTATTCCTTCTCCTTGGACTAAATATATTATTGCTAAATTGATAGATTTTAGAAATCAGTTTTCCAGGTAAGAGTGATTGCAATCCTAATCTAGTTTCTCTGTTTCAGATGCAAATATAAATCCCATTTATTCCTATTTAGTTTGTTTTTGATGTCTTTCCATAATGCTAAAAAAGAAAAAAATCTAGGATGATCTTTCATGTAGTTTGTTAAACTTTATTTATAATTTATTAAATAACAAATTTATTTAACAAATGACATTTTAATTACATTTTTTCTAAGTGCTTGCTGCTGTCATGTAGAAGGGCAACCAACTACAGAGTATTAATTTTCATCCTAGCAATGCTTATAAACTTTCTTATGAACTCAATAATTTATTGAAGATTTTTTGTTTTAGTTTTCTAGGTATTCAGTTATATTTTCTTCAAACAATTTTAGGTGTGTTTGCTCCTTTGAAAACTTCATATATGTTTTTCTTGCATATTTGTGCTAATTAGTCCTTCTAGGATAATATCAGATAGAGGTAGTTAGAGCAGACAAATTTACTTTTTTTCTTGATTTTAAAGGAAATGGTTTAATCAAATCTTCACTTAGTACAAAGTGTGTGTGTGTGGGGGGGGGGTGGGTGTGTGTATTGTCTCAGGTCTTTGAATGGCAACTTGTCTGCGGGCCCCTATGTGACATAATTTTTACTGTAGTCAGGCCATATGATAATACTTTTCTCCATTTCTATCATGTGTTCACATTAGTCTTAACTTTACATTTACACATTTAACTAAAAGTTCTGAATTTTTCCTCAGTTTATACTTCCTCAAATTACTATCCACTTTATACGAAGTGGGAATGATCCAGTGGAAAGTAGAAGTACTAAGATGTAAGTGTACAAAGCCATGTAGAAGTGAATGCCATGTCAGTGTGACACGGCATAAAATTGTGCTACCTCACAGGCCTCTGTCAGATAACCACAGCTGAGGTTTTGCCAAATGATGAGCATAATTTGCCCTCGAATGAAAAGTCAGAGTCTCAAATAAAATAAAACTAGTGACAAGTCAATCATTAATTAAAGTTCCAGAAGCTTGATTTTAACAAGCAGCTAAATGCTTGTTAAACTCACTAGGGTTCAGTCTACACAGGCCAAGTGATGTGGGAAGGTGGCACAGCATAATTCAGTCAGTAAATTAACATATCCTAGAATGGATTACATAGATTCCAGGAATGGTCATTAAGACCTGGAAAATACCTCAGAGGTCATGCGGTCCAACCTTTCATCTAATGGAAGAAGCTATCTTTTGTAGTCATCACTCCCGTAATGATCTTTTCCTCTATTCTCTTCTAACCTGGTGGATGTAACCAAAGTTACAGCTTTGGTTCCAGCTTCTGGAAACTTAATTTTCAGTTGCAAGGGAAACAGACCAAGTGTAGTCCTTATACTTCAAGAAATTAACTTCCAAGTCTGTATAAGAAGTGTACACAGAACAGTAAGCTCCGGTGAGAATAAAGAAATGGAAAAGAAAGCATAAAAAAGTAAAAGTGAGAATACAAGAGTTTGGATTGGTGGCTGGAGCCAAGAGGACAGCTATAGAGTGTGCATGGGGCAGGGGAGTTTATTATTCCCAAATCAATGCCCAGTTTACTCATCCTGAATGATTGCTCTGGTGTGCATCAGGAAAGAGCATTACACAGAGCTGGGGGAATCATATATCCACGTAAGGTGACATGTGGATTGAACTCAAGCTAAAGACACCAGGTTATGAGAGATAGCCCCTATAAGAGAATACATAAAGAAGATGATTTCACGGACTTCTGAGCTCCAGTTTTTTCATCATTCACTTTCTCATAGGTATGTGTCAACAGTGGATAACCTGCGGGATGGTTTTCTTTATAGACTCCAGTTTTCATCAGCATGAAAAATGTTAACTTTTTGACTTTTGGGGCTCTTTCTGTGGTGTACTCTATGGTAAATCAATATCCAATATGTTAAAGTCACATTTTCATCCTAGAGAATTCTGTAAATATGGTAATAATTTATGGGTCGAATTAAAACGTGAGAAACCGCCAGATTGTTTCCAGAGTAGCTATATCATTTTGTTAGGGGTATGAAGAGATGGGGGGTGACTACAAAAATTCAGCAAGAGGGACTTCTGGAGGATGTTTGAACTATTCTCTACCCTGTTTGTGGTGGTGGTTATAAGAATCTATGCATATGTTAAAACTCATAGAACAGCATACAAAGAAGTCAGTACCGTTTACTATATGTAAACTTATACAAATAAATAAAAAAACGTACTGAGTTTTGGATTAAATAGCCAGCCAACATGCTTCGGGAAGAATCATACTCAAGATTCTCCAATATGTTAAGAGTTTTCATTTAAAATGGAGGAAAGCAAAACAAATCACTGTCTGGGAAGCCATTGACTTTATTTTGTTGTTCCTCATCTCTTGTACTTATCTAGTTTGAAGATTACATTTTCAATTCTTTAAAAAAATTTTTTTCAACGTTTATTTATTTTTGGGACAGAGAGAGACAGAGCATGAACGGGGGAGGGGCAGAGAGAGAGGGAGACACAGAATCAGAAACAGGCTCCAGGCTCTGAGCCATCAGCCCAGAGCCTGACGCGCGGCTCGAACTCACAGACCACAAGATCGTGACCTGGCTGAAGTCAGACGCTTAACCGACTGCGCCACCCAGGCGCCCCTACATTTTCAATTCTTTTGTATCCCTTTTAATTCTAATTCTGCATTTAAACTGTTTTTTTTAATTGCCATTTCCATCGCTTCTGAGAGGTACAGAATTGTTCTACAATTGTTGACTGTGCTCATTTGGTCATTCAGAGACAGGTATGGCAGTTTTTTCATGAAATAGTTTCCACATATGGGCCACATCAGGATCTGAATGAAGGGACTAGGTAGTGGAAGGGGATCATTGTAAAAATGTATTTTCAATATAACTTGTTTGTGTTAAGGTCCACAGAAGACAATGCACATATACATTTAGGCCCTTTTTATGGCAAGGATCCTTGTTGCCACATTGTCAGTGTACTATAAAAACAGCAAGCCACATCTACTCTGTTCCTTTAGTAATGATTCTAATGCAGTGTGATAAAAACACATGCTGTGTCATATGTTATATGTGATGTATTCCTAATTGGACATTTGTAAGATGTTTAATAATGACTGAAGCTCCACTGTGTCTAATATATTATGGAATAAATGTGTCAAAAACCAGTGGTATGCTCTAAAACTTTATTTTAAAAGAGACAGATCATACAGCTCAGATGCTGTTGTTTGTGCCTGATTTGGGCAGCAACAGCATTCACTCAGCAGATGATACAAAATCATGCAATTGGGACATTGTCTTCCTTTAGAAAAAGAGGCTAAATAAAAAAATGTTAATCTGATTCTCTGCCATTTTTGTAGCTCACTCTGCTTAAACTGACTTCAAATGGAGTTACACTGATCAAATAGGTTGGTGCCACCATTTGCTGGTCAGAGAGCAGGAAGCAGATTTTCTTAAAAAAATCTAACCTGTGACTAAAAATTGTTGCCACATAAATAATGTCAAGGAAGAACCTGCCCTGTTGATATAGCCATGCACGTGAACTCTTGGGCAGGATGGGCAGACCACCCCATAAGGAAGCCATGGGGGAAGCTCATTAAACCAAGGGATGATATGTGTACTGTCAGTGGCTTCATTAAATTCTTCTTAAGATGTAGAAACATAATGGATATTTTAGGAATAAATCTGTAATAAAAGATGAAATTAAATACACTTGTATGATGATACTTATCTTCTGTCTGATTTCTAGACAAATGCATTTTTATCTTTTGATTTGAAACAACTCTCAAAATGTCATTTCTTCATTCACCAAATATATATGCAGTGGGCCCTCTCTGTCTTCAGCATGGTACGAGGCCCTGGAAAGACTCCAGTGAACTAGTTGTACTTTGAACCAAAATGCTTCATTCCTGGGAAAACTCTTAGTTCTTAGAATTTGGCCATCAAGACTGAGGCATTTCTTTCATATGAATATATGAATCTACTTGTGCTTTCATACATTCAAATATTGTTTTTAACTCATGGTTACTGATTTTTTTTTTATCAAGCCCTTCTAGGACTTCCTATAGATTGTATTCTAGTCTCTACATTAATTCCTTGATACTGACCCTTAAGTTTAAGTGACTACTTGTGCTCTTTGTCCTTTTTGTTTGTTTGTTTGAGAGGGAGAAGATAATTACATTCTTCCTTGCTGCTGCTAACCCATTTATGTTATGAAAGTTTCTATTTGCACATCTTTTTCCTGAAATTCCTGGGTTCAAATCTTGCACATGGTCAAGACCAAATCTTTACTAAAACTTGACTAACTTTAAGTTAAATCAAACAACTGTACTGGTAAATCAATGGAGCTCAGTTGCTGCAGTGATAATCAACCTAGGAGTTTAGTTAGGTTTCCAATTGAAATTATACTTCTCATCTTCCTTCTGCCCTCTCAGCTATAAGATTATTATCACTAAATATGAAGGAAAGTTCTGGGAATAAATGCTGTCAAGTTATCACTTATTTAACTTTATCTTTGTCCTAACACACACAGATGCAATACTGGTTTTTAGATGTTTTCATTTAAAAATATAGTCAAGGGGTGCCTGGGCGGCTCAGTCAGTTAAGCATCCGACTTCAGCTCAGGTCATGATCTCACAGTCCATGAGTCTGAGACCTGTGTCAGGCTCTGTGTTGACAGCTCAGAGTCTGGAGCCTGCTTCTGATTCTGTGTCTATCTCTCTCTCTCTCTCTCTCTCTGTCCCTCCCTCACTCAAAAAAAAAAAATAAATAAACATTAAAAAATTAAAATAAAAAATAAAAATACAGTAAAAACTGTTTCAGACATAATAGAATATATATTACCTAATGAAATAAACATATCTCTCAATGTTTTACTCATTAAAGTTTTTCATAAGAATTTGTGTTTAAAATTTTATATTATTTTGAGTAATTTTCTGTATTTTATTCTAAGAATAAATATGGTTACGCTTTCTTATTTTTCTTACAGTTCAGCATTTTGGCTAGAAAGTTTGGGGTGGATTTCCTTTATTTCAAGATGAAATATATCATCACTCTTAATTGTTCACATCTTTATGTCTTAGTGCTAAACATGTCTTTTAATTTTTTTTAATAAAGGGACAACTGTTCTCCAGAGGTTACCCATCAAATACTCCTCTCTGTATGCTATTTCAGACTCACAGGATAAGAAAGCAAAACAATGAGTGTTTAGGGTTTAATTTTTAATAAAAAAGTTCCCCAAACTCAATTAAATTCTTACTGAGTGAAAATAGCAAATTTCATTTGAGTGAAAATGAAATATATTAACCCCCTAGAAGCAGCCGCAAATGTCTAATACATTGGATAACAAGGATTAGAACACTGGTTTGGGATTGTATGCCTTCATTTGGTTATTAGACGTTAAGAATGGGATTTTAGGAAGCTCTCTGAGATGCATTAGTCCCAGTAAAGTACTTACCAGATAATTCATTATGTCTTTTTTTTAAGGGGGGGAGGGGTTGTAATTTAGAAGAACGCAATTAAAACTGAACTTGATAATTAATTCTGAACTTGTGAGAACTAGTTCCAGAGATTATGACTATAATGCTGTGTAGTCATTGATATAAATATTCATGAGGTTTCATTGTTTTATGGTTTTCTCAAGCACACAGCTTATCTGAAGAAGTAAAATTAAAGTACCATTATTTAACATTACAATGCAAATAAGAATCAATGAAGAAAGAATAGTTAATTCACTAGAGAATGTGAATGCATGTAGGCACACATAGAGGCTGTATCATATATGTACAAACAAAATGTCTTTTGAACATATGAATTAAAACACTGGGAAGAAAGAAGAGAAAAAGTGATATGGGTAAACAATTTTGGATCTTAATCTGGTCAACCCTGGGTGAGTGAAATTCATTGAAATCGACTTAACCTACCACCAAAAATCAATCAACATATAAAACTAATCGTGTGCAGCAGAAGAGAGAATGAGAAAATGGTCTTTCTTATTCTATTTCCATCTTTTACTGAGCCATAATGCCATCATATCTGACCTTGAAGCAGATTCATCTATAACATGAAATTTTCAAGTAATCTGATAGAATAAACAGGGTATGATGAATGGATGAATGGATGGAAACTACAAAGGGAAAAGTAGCCAGAAAGCAGCCAGCTAAGAACATTGAAATAGGATGGGAGGTGGGAGAAAGGAGTGCAATTCAGAGCACAGTCATCAATGTGATTTACTTTAATTTTAAAAACTCAGTCTTAATGGGATCCTTATAATCGCTATTTGTTTATATCCTCAAACTTGATGAAGAAGGAATCAGCACAAACAGTATATTCATTGAAAACTTTATACAAATTTGAGGAAGATTTAAGCCTTCTGTACTAGTATGCTCTCAGTTCATTTATTGTTAAGCACCACAAAGTCAAATTCAGTATTATGTGATTAAGCTGCATCTGTCTCTGTGCAAGCACTCACCATATTTCTTTAAGTTCAGCAGGTGTTTTGCAAAGAATCTAAAGGATTTTGCACAAAATTAGTGCCTATAATAAAGCAATGCTGATGAAGAGACAGCTTTTTATATCACTGATATATTATAGTTTCTCTCTAATAAATGTCATTGCTAGATATTTCAAAACCTGAAACAGATTTGCTGACTGCACTGTTTTGAAGCATATTTGCTGTGCCTTATTTCTAAGATGTTCTTTTATAGACATACAGTTTAGAAATTTTATTTGACACTGTTGACTACTAAATTAGCAGCTTTTCAACTTTGCAAGAGGACTGTCACACAATTGAGATAAAAGGTAGAACGCACCACTTTTGCATTAATCTTTTTTGGCACTGTCCTGAGGCAATTTGAGATGTATTAATTGAGGCCCTAATTTGAGAAACAAATAAAAAAAAGGTTATTTGCTGTGTTATGTTTTTCAGGTTTTCTCTTCGCTGCCCCGTTTTTCTCTTTCTCTTTTATATACACACACAAAACTGGTGAAGAGTCAAACTATAAATACATACGTAATTTCACTTTAATCACCTGGATTTGATGGTTTAAGCTAAAGGCATTCTTCAACTGGAAGGTTTACTTGGAGAGCCCATTTGGCCTCCAACTGTTCGTGTGCTGCTATGTTCTCTGAGTTGACACATTGGTGGTGATCTGGTGATCTATTTGGGAAACTATTCTTTTGGTTAGAGCTCTGGGTTAGTGAATTTCACACACAAAAAGGTCAATTTAGCTAATAATCTGAATTTGCTCTTTTCAGTGGGCACCAAAAAAGTGTCATGTCTCGACTCCAGCCACAGATCACAGAGCTGACCCAGGTATCCTTACAATAAAGACAATAATCCTATCAACAGACAAAAATTGACTTCAGGCCAAGTTACTAGTGGAGCCCTACTCTGTGCCGTCTCCACTAGCATGGAGACAGACTAGCTCTCTGCTCCTAAATATAGCCCAAATCTCGCACCCAGAACGTGGGAAATAGTAAAAACACCCCAAGTGTTATTCGGTCACCTTTAAAATTTAATTCTGTGAGAAAGTCTGATAGTAGCGAAGAGAAAGAAAGCAAAATATTAGCCACAATGCCTATTCTGATGAGCTTTGTCCAAAAATCTACATCAATTCAAAACAGTTTCTATATGCTGTGAGCCTACTCTTATTTAAAGTGGCCTGGGGAAGGCTATTATCAGTAAAAATGAGTTCTGTTATCAAAGAATATGTAGTCTACATCAGTGTCACCAATAAAGAAATGACACACATGTATGGGTGGTAAATGCTAACTGACAAATAATAAGTACGGGCAACATTCAATTTCAGGGAGAGGAAAAAGTCAAATATTCATGAGTGCAGAGTCTGTATACACGGAAAGGTGAAAAGGGATAGGAGGTACATTTTGAGCAGAAACAATGTTAACATCATTCTCAAAAAACTGCTTTTATGTATATATTTTATAGTCATGTTCAGTGAGAAAAAGAGAATAGAATTTTCTAATTCTCTCTGACCTAGAATTGGAACTCTAGAAAATATTTTTATTGGTTATAAGTCAAATCACAATGTACAAAAATGCATTGAGTGTGGCTAAAATGGGATAATTTATACTAGTAAATATTTATATTAAATGCAGTAAAGGTCTCAAATCAATGTTTTAGGCATCAACTTAAACAAACAAAAGAACAAATTAAACAAAAGTAAGTAGAGGAGGTAAATAAACAGAAGATTCAAAATTACTAAACACCAAAACAAGAAAGAAAAAGAAAATGGGGGAAAGAAATGAAACCAAAATCTGGTTTTCAAAACAAAATCAATTAAATTGATAGTTATATAAAAAATAATCAGGAAGAAAAGGCCCAGATGACCAGTATCAGCAATAAATGAGGAGTCATTAGTCTTAAATATTTAAAAGGAAACATTATCAACTTTAAGCCAATACATTTAAACTTGACTCAAATAAATTTCCTTGAAATAAACAAAATACTAAGTTTCAATCAAGAAGAAATAAAGTTTAAATTCCTATATCTATTTCAAACTTTGAATTTATAATAAAACATCTAACCACAAAGAAAAATCCACACTCGTGCAGATTTACCTAAAAATTTTATAAAACATTTAAGGAAAAAGAAACCAATTCTATACACATTCTTCCAGAAATACAAAAAAAGGAACTTCTCAACTCACTTTTATGGGTCTGCCTTCTTCTAATGTCAAAGATATTACAAGAAAAGAAAACTCATAAATGTAACTCCAAAATCACTAACAAGACATTAGCAAATAGAATCCAGTAATATGTGAAAATAATACTATAGCATAATTAAGTGGTTTTTTAACATGGAAATACAATGTTAGACCAAAGTTAATCAATGCAATTTTCCATATCATCAATATAATAACAAGAAAACATATATTTATCTCAGAGGCAGAAAATTTCACAAAGACAACATTTATGATAAAACAATAGCAAATATTAGAAATTAATAAAGAAGTTTTTCAAGGCATCTCCAAAAAAACCTGTTGCTAGCCTCATACTTAATGTTGAAAAACTGTTTCTTCTTCATATGAGGAACAAAACAAAATGTCTGTTCACATCATTCTAATTCAAAGTGTGGAGGTTCTAGTCAGTGAAAAAAGGCAAGAAAAAGAAATAAAAGGTATATTGATTGGACAAAATAAATAAAATGATCTTTATTTGCAGACATGATTGTCTACATAGATAATCCTCAAGTATCTACCAAAAAAAAAAAAAAAACCCTACTAGATCTAATAAGCAGGTTACAGGCAAGAAGAGATGTGTTTGTGTGTATGTGTATGCATTAATATATATATATGTTTAATAATATATATATAATTTTTTCTTCTACATAGTGTCAAAAAACAATTTTTAAAAAATTTAGAAAGTACTATTGTTAATAGTCTCAAAGACATGACCTAGTTAAGGATGAATTTAGCAAAATATGTGCAGTATTTCTATAATGAAAAGTATAAAACACTGATAAGAAAAACTAAAACCTAAATAAACACAGTGATAATTGTGATTATGGTGTGGAGGTTTCCAATGGCAAATATGTCAATTCTTCCAAAATTGATCTCTATGCTTAATGCAATCCCAATTGTAATCTCAGCAGTCTTTGTTGGAGAAATTCACAAATTTATATTAGAATTTTTATTAATAGCAAAGGAACTAGAATGGCTGAAATAGATTTGAAAGCAAGTTGCTATTATTATCCTAAAACAAAACAAACTAAAATTTTTTCTCTCCTGAACTGTCGCCTCATATTTTGGCTGATATGTCAAAAAAATGAAAAACAAAAAACAAAAGCCCACATAAACATTATTTTCAGTTGCTGAATTACAATCCATTTGAATTCATATTCTTGTCAGGTTTCCTACATGAAAGCTAAGAAATGGAGTATAAAAGAAGTATAAATCTAAATACTGGAAGAGGACTGTTTGGAAGGATTTATATTATCTTTATTACTAAGCCCCCAAACCCCACAGAGTTTCCATTACAGCAGAATCAGTATCAGTCTTCTGTCCTTTCTCATACAACAGACCCTGTAACTACCTTGTCTGTTAGTTACTTCCCATGGGGCTGCCAACTTCCTTTAGGTCCCCCATCACCCTCCAGTGAAGAAGACACATAACTAGGGAACAGGCCCTGCATGGCCTAGGCTGCCAATTATAAAGTCAAATTTGAGAGGAGACAGCTTAATCACAAAATAAATGCTCGTTTTGCTACTTGTTATTAAGAAAGGTTTGGGAAAAAATGCCGAGGGTAGTATACATCTAGAAGGAAGGGTATGGTCAGGACAAATTTACCAATGTAAGTATTTTTAGCAGAAATTCTGAGGAATATGTGAGTGCAAACAGCTGCATGAGGTCTCCCCCACATTTTTTTCTCAGTTCTATTGATTTGAAATTTGGTGGCCTCAACTAAATTAATATGCTACACATGTATTTCTTCACTGAATACAGAGAAAGAAATCTGAAGATTTGGCAAGATAGGATTTGTAATGTGTGACCACCCTTCTGATTGCTTCTCCAAGAGAGCCCAGAGTATGTTCTCTTGACTATGGTATTGGGGAAAACCTCAGAAGGAAGCCTCAGAATCCGTGAAATGGCTGGGCTGGTGTTGGAAGAGGTCACTGAGATGATGTGACTACCGGTTGACCCAAGTGCTGGACCTGAGGACTCAGAAGTTCCTCATTCACTCTCCTGTCCTTGGAATGTACGTTCTTCCCACCACACCCACAGTAGTAAGAAGCAGCTTTAAGAACACAACCTTGAGGGCACCAGGGTGGCTCAGTCGCTTGAGCATCTGACTCTTGATTTCAGCTCACGTTATGATCCTGAGTTGTATGATTGAGCCCTGCATCGGGCTTTGCACTGAGTGTAGAGCTTGTTAAGGATTCTCTTTCTTTTTCTCCATCTCTCTTTGCCCCTCTCCCCCACTGGTGCTCTTTCTCTTTCTCTAAAACAAAAACAAAACAAACAAACAAAAAAAAAAACAAAAGCAAAAACAAAACAAAAGCAAAAGCAAAACATAACCTTGAGAGATCAATGTGTTGAGACCAACTGGATTGTGTATGTGACTGAACACAGTTAAGCCCATTATATAATCTTTTAAGATTCTAGTGGATGGGTGCAGAGATCTACTCTTCAAGCCACTCAACATAAACCTTGTGTGTAAGTTAACTTGCTTATTAAACCTACCGCCTGCCAATCTAGAGTGATCTGGCTCTTTCTCTAGTCTCTCCTCACCCTCATATATGGGGGCCAACTTCAGATTTTACCTGGAAATACCTCAGGTTGGAGAATGGGAGTGAATGTGATAAATACAGCCATTGACTTGAGCTCAGTTACTTCAGTGAATCTGAGGGAACCCTGGATGGCTGAGATCAAGTGCCAGCACTAGGTGGACATGGTTAAAAAAAGTCACTGGTTGGAAGAGGTTATCAGAGTAGACTGATCTTTTCACAATGGCTAATTGATGAAGTCCCAAAGCAAAAACAAATGGTCGTGTCACTTAGTGCCTAGATGGACTGAATGTTTGCCTCTACCCAAAATTCATATGTTGAAACCCTACCCCTCCATGCAATGATATTAGGAGGTGAGGCCTTTGGAAGGTGATTAGGATTAGATGGGGTCATGAAGATAGAGCCCTCATGAATGGGATTAATGCCCTTATAAGAGACATAAGAGAGCTTGCTTCTGTTCTTTACTCTCTGCCACATGAGGACACAATGAAATCATATTCAATGAATTAAGAAGCAGGCTCTCACCAGACGCCACATCTGCTAGAACCTTGATTTGGGACTTCCGGTCTCCAGAATTGTGAGAAATAAATGTTTGTTGTTTTAGCCATTCAGTTTATGATATTTTGTTACAGCAGCCAGAACCAAGAAAATTTGTGTCAACAAAAACTTCTATGTCTGGTGAACAGAATCCTTAAGTGAGCTCACATGATTGAGAATAATGGCCCTTTATCATTCCCGAGTCAGTTTACAGACCCAGAGCTTCTTGAATTAAAATAGGAACAAGTTCCTCTGAGGAAGTGTCACACTTAAATCTTCTTCTTAACTTTCCACAAGATAACCTTTAACAAATAGACATTGATTGGGAAAAGGGAAACCCCCAGACGTTTTGGGTGTTTAGAGGCACTTGTTCTGAACCAACTAAAGTCTCCAGGGACCTAGTAAACCACTGAAATCCATCTGTCAGATGTGACTGAGTGATGAATTAGATGTTGCCCTGAATTCATTTCATACTGGATGTAGTCAAAAAAGCAATTCTACGGTTATTTCACCACTTCTTGAGACAATTCTTCTATAAAGACTAAAGCAAACCAAACTCTGCAAAATCTGTTTGGATCAAGAAATTCAAGCACTAGCAATGCTATTGAGGAATATGGATATAGATACAGATACAGATAGACGTATATACATTTAAAGCTGAGTTTTCATCGTGAAATAGGGATGTAAATTGGAGACAAAGTAGAACTTCCTGATTTCTATTTGGTTTTGCTGTTAAAGAGAATTATCATCCGTGTCATCTCACTGGAGGGGGAGCAAAGTTAGGGTTTTCAAGCATTAGATGTGTGATTGGCAGGAATGACCTTTGGGGTTCCTGCCAAACCTGAGATTTGATGACTCTATGACTGCAAAATTATCATAAAACTTCACCTCCATTTTTTATTCATTCATTCTGCCCTCTGTTCCCCTTGTCACTGTTTTCTTTCTATTTTGTTTTCAGCAAGCCTTCTGAGAAATCTGTTTTGATTCATTTATTCTAGACATTCAAATTTAAGATTTGACCTCTCAGTCAGTGGTTACCAGCTTATAGTAGCACCAAATTATTTCATTTCTGATTTGATTTCATCTTGTATTTCCCAAGATGCACCCAAGGAACTTTGTTTTCATTGACTCACTACCTTATTTAAAAACACATGTGTTTATTGTGTGTCTAGAGCCAACAAAGCATTATAGGAATAGGAGGGACTTGGAGAAAAAATACATTGCCTCCTGCCCTCAATCCAGTTTGCCTGTGTCTCATTATGTCTCTGATGGGCTTCTGATTATTTCTTGAACATTATTCTGAAATTCTACTAAATACCATTCCTAAATATAATGTATCATGCTTTATAAATTCATTTAAATCTGAAGCTGTAATATTACAGCTCATCTAATACAACTCATATTTTTCATAAGAAAATAAGAGTCCAAGTACATAAAACCTTCAGAGTCAATCTCTCCAAACTCTTTTTTATTGTGTTCTGTGAAGTTTCACCTAATGCAATTGGCATGAAGGCAGAGAAGTGTCTTTTCATCCAATGGTCTAGAGTTGCTCTAGAAAATGTGGGCAGCAGGAGTCAGGGTACTGATATGCAGCTTGCTGCTTATTTCTAGCTTCAGGAAGAGTCCTCTAAATGAGTGGTTCCCCCAAAGTCTACCTGCTGATTAGTCTCTTGAGAATCACCAGGCAAACTTAACAAAAGCTCAGATTCCTGCATCTTTTTGCAAGAAGTTTGTTGCAATATGTGTGTGGTTGATTTTGGAATTTTTGTTTGCACGTTTTTTGCACACCATCACCACGAAAGAGACATTCAAAATGTGTTTGGGTGCTTCAAGCCTCTCTTACAATATTGTTGTTTTAATGATTTAGAATTTTTAGTTTCACACTATTCTTGAGTCACTTCAGTAATCCTTCCTTAAAACTTTTAGTATAATTGCCTTTCATATTATCAATATTCACTTAGATTTATTATGCATTGCTCAATATTCATTCTTACATTGAGAATTTTATTCTGATTTATTTTTATTTAGTCACAGTTTTTTGTAAGCATTTTCTTCATTCATGATACCATGTGGATGGTATTGAATCTGAGTCCAAAATGCCTTTATTTTGTCCAGAATTCTGGAATCTGAATTTCTTCAAAGCTCCCCTATTGATTTTAATTTGCAGCTACATTTGGGAACCAGTTGTAAATCCTCTGACCCATAGCACAGTTACAAATCTCAGGTGCGAGTATCCTACCTAAGAATAATTACCTACTCTCCTCTTTCTTTCTCATGTAGGCTGCTATTGGTAGTTCATTAAGGGCTGAAAATTGAAGTCCGATGAACATCTATACCTTTCTTGGGCATGCGTTGAATGTTGCTTGAACTCCAAATTATATCTGACAATGTGTTAATCTTGTCACTGTAACTATATTGTGAAACTCTGTAACTATATTGTGCCCTCCCACTGTGGCTAGTACTGTGGTTTATTAAGACTGAATTCCTGGGAATTCAGAAAATTTGTGTGGAAGTGTATTGAGTAAATTTTCTCCCCTTATCACATTGCTATAGAAAAAAGAGATATCTGCTATCTCCTAGTAGTGGCCAGTTGGAGTATTCCAATTATTCTAGTCTCCTTCTTATTCTATTTTCTAAAAGAATATTTGTACCAATGGCTGAGCCAGGCGTCAGCAGTTTCTTCATAATGACCATATGCCTGTTCAATAGTCACCCTAAGGGAGATATTACAAGGAAGGTCCTTCCAAGGTCAGAGTTAGGTTAAAAATGTTGCCAGCACCATCTTGGAGAGAGCAAAGGGGACTTGGATTGAGCTAGTGATTGTATGATATTCAATGATATCTGGAGTTCAACAAGCTGGATTCACTCTTTGTTTTAATTATCACTTTTCTGATTATGTTGTTTTAAATAATTATTTTTAATGTTACAATTATATAAGTAATAACTAAAGAAGATCATCTTGAAAAGATTCTAAACCTTATGGGCATGACTATCATCCATCAAGTTTGCCATCTTCCTTCAATATAACTAGTGTTGTCAGTTCATGTCCTTCCTACCTCTAAGATTTTGGGCAGGTTACTTAGCCTCCCCAAAGTTAAATTCCTACAGGAAAAATGCAGACACTGTGTTCTGACCTGTGTCCAAGACTTCTGAGAGATGTAAACGAGGTAACTAACATATACAAATGCTTTGAAAAGTTCACAAACATATAAATGTATTGTAATATGGGTTGATATTAATAACAATTACAAATATGAAATAAAGTTAAATGTACATAAAATGATTTAAACAATTATTAAATTATTAAAAATTCATAAAATAAAATCAACCCTGATGTAAAAGTCTTGAGGATAAAGACCTTATAGCAAAAGTTTTTGGAATCTAACGTCACAGAAAATATATGACTGTTCAAAACATAGGTACTCTCAGTGATTAATTATCTTCTTAATTTCCTTTTTATAAAAAATCTTAATACATTTATATAATATCCAGCTCCTGATTTTTGGGAGAGGACTAAGACTGGACCTAAGACAAAAGCATGAATTTAGCATATATATTATTTTGTATTAGCTTACTAGGGATGTGTATTCGTCGGCTCAGGCTGCCATTACAAAATACAATGGACTGGTTGGCTTAAACAACAGACATTTATTTCCCACATTTCTGTAGGTTAGGAAGTCCAAGACCAAGGTACTGGCAAAGTAGGTTTCATTCTGAGGACTCTTCTTTTGGCTTGTAGGTAGCCACCATCTTGCTGTGTGCCAACATGGCCTCTTCTTTGTGTGTGTTCAGAGAGACAAAGCAAGAGAGAGCTCTCTGATGTCTATTCTTATAAGGACACTAATACTATCAGATCAGAGCTCCATCATTATGATATCTTAATTACTAATTACTCTAATTACTTTCTCAGAGGACCCACCACCAAATACAGCCACACTGGGGAGTAAGGCTAAAATGTATATATGTTGGGGAAGACATAAATATTCAGTCCATAACAGGCTACTATTACAAAGTACCAGAGACTGGGTGTCTTCACAGAAATAATTATTTCTCACAATTCTTCAAGCTAGAATTCTGAGGTCAAGATATTAATAGGATTGGCTTCTTCTTAGGCCTCTCTCTCCTCGGCTTGCAGATGGCTGTCTTCTCCCAGTGTCTTCACATGGGGTCTCCCTTTTGGGTGTGTCTGTGTTTACTTTTTTTTTTCATAATGACACAATTTACATTGGTTTAGTCATAGGATTAGGGTCAGACCTACTGACCTCATTTTTCACTTAATTAGTTCTTTAAAGACCCTATTTCCAAATATAGTCGCATTCTGATATACTGGGAGTTAGGACTTCAACATGTGAATGGGGGGGGGTACAATTAAGCACACATCATGTACACAATACTCAAGATTTGGTAAGTACTTTTTATGTCTAGAGGAGCTTATGATTTATGCCAATCAACACATACCCAGTTGATACATTCCCAGAAAATGACTATTATCTATTAATTTAAAAACTAGGTCTCCAAAGGACAGTCATTTGGTCAGTGAGTTCACGCTCTAGTATTTACTCTCATGTAATAAAACACATTCTTTAAAAAATATCCATAGTGAGTCCATGAACCTGCTTTATAAAAGAGCATGTCTTTTGTGCCCATCTAACCCTTAGTGTGTATAGACATTCTGGAATAAAATTTTCAAAAGATTGTTCAATAATTTACACTAATCACTAATTCACATGACTGTCCCTCTTCTGTTAGTTTAAATAAGTGAAGATGTTTTAAATTCCATCTTCCAGTCCCAACAAAGAAGCTTTGCCTGCCCTGGTGTGCTTTCCTTCAGTCAGACAGAAGTCAACCTGACTGGCAGCTTTCTAGCCTCTTTTTGTATGCAGAGCTGCCTGCATGAGGCCAGTATTATTAAGGTTGAGTTTTGACATTTCAAAGAAACATTGGAAGATTTTGACCTCTTATTCTGAAATTTGAAAGAGAAAGATACTGATGAGTCTCTATTCACCTTAGATAGTATTATTCTACTCCCTTACTAACCAGAGGAAATTTTTTGGTTATGTGCCTTTAAAGCAAGATTACTTCCTGTTCTAATTACCTGTCAAGAATAAACAAAAATAGTCTCTTCGATTTTTACTCTCACACATAAGTTTTCTAGCCGGAGGAACGACTTCACAAGCAAGGTCTCTGCTACTCACCTCTCACCGTCATCACCCAAATTAAGACTCATTAAGATTTTCCTCACTTCCATCTTCCAAGGACAAAAATAATGCAGGCTGTTACCATTTGTCTTATTCCAATAGGGAAACCCATGGGGGGTTTTATACTGAGAATATCAGAATTTTCTTTTAAAATCACAGGGCTGAGAAATAATGAGCTCCTAGCTTAATTTTCCTTATCTTTGTGTGTAGGTGTATAATGTTTATTCTGCTAACATTTTATATCTTTTTAGGCAAAGTTCACTTACTTTCCGATGTGGGCTGCTATAGTTTTATTCTAGTATTGGGTAAATGCGTTGCTACATCTCAGAAATCTCCAAATCACCAGCCTTGTGTTTAGGTATCTGAGTGCAACTGTATGTTTGGGTAGGTAGGTACATATAATGTGTATGTAAATTTATATATTCAAACACCCTAAGGTCATTATGAGCTAAATTTGCAAAAGCCAGCAGCTAAAATTAAGGAGTAGAAAAGGTGCTTGAAGACATTGTGTCAGCTCCTCCATAATCTATGAAATCTTATGATGATTTGATATCATAATTAACTCAATCTTAATCTCATTTGAAAGGCAATAAAACTTTCCAAATTATCCTATTTGCTTCAAGTGAATTATCTTGTTAACCTGGGAGGATGAAACTCCATGCAGAGTATCCACTTTAGACATCTTTTTAAATATAAATCACAAAGACATGCAAACATGCAAATACCTATAGTCATACACACAATTTCTACATACAAAGACTATAGAATTCCCCCCTGCCCGCTCTCAGGTAAGTTCTATTAAGTTATTTTTTCATTATTATTCCCCTACTCAACAAGCCTGAATAACTCTTCAATGCTTATAGAAGGGGTCTCGAAGTCTTTACAACAAGGAGCTAATTTTTATATCACTGAATCACTGAAATATCTCCATGCGTATGGATAGGATTTCTGAAAGTGATGTCTATAAGTTACGAATGCACCCATTATCCATATGGAGCCCATCTCCTCAGAAATATGTGGCAAAACACAGAAACATAATTAAGAGGAAGAAGATGTAGTATAACGCGTTCTGTAGGGATGAAACAAGATCATGCCTTGAGGTCTGTTGGTCTATTTGTCAGGGATTCCCAACTTGCAGGATTTTTAAGCATAACATTTACAGCCCTCCACAATGTAACTCTTCTGTAGGTCTCCATGCTATTTACCCCCACGGCTCCCAATACATACTCTGTCACCTCACAGCTTCCAGAGGGGCAGGACCCCCCCCCCCACCAATGTCACCCACACTGGGTTTTCCCCTGCTATCTCTTTTTGCACGTACCCAAACTCTCTCACCTTTCTTCTTTTTACCCCCCAATCCAATCCTTCTCAATCTATCAGTGGAACCCGGGCCTTTTGAGAGGTGCCTGAGTCTCATGTAGGATTGCTGGTAACAGAAGAAGTATTTGGGAGGAGGAAGTGAAGCCCTGGGCTCTGGGCCTTTTCCTCTACTTCAATAAGAGATGATCTGTTTAGGTTGGAAAACAGGAATGTAGTCTAAATAAAATTTGAAGAACCACTGCTTTAAAACTCATTTTAAATCCAGCCCACGATGACACTTTCTTCACCCAGGTTCTTATACAACTTTCTACAATTATGTGGCTCCTGTATTTTTATTTATATGTCTACATTTCCATAGGTTTTCTCTCCAATTAAAATGAAGGCTTTTTTTTAATGCCACTTGTAGTATTTGCTAATGGCACATTACAGTGGATTTTAAAGACCTGCACTTAGTGCAACAGTTTGGATAGCTATAGCATACAGCCTCCTTAGGTATCACACAAGAAATCTGTGCTTTCACATTTTCTGCTCCATCCTTGCCTTTGTTGTGAAGTCAATCAGTCTGTTAGCAAGTCAAATGGTCTTACTTTAATTACTGAACCTGTTAGATGTCCCTCTTGTCTGGAAAACTGTGTTTATGTGAGTGAAACAATTGGATAGCAAGGCAAGATCTTATTTTTAAAAAGTGGAAGAGAGGATTAGGCAATAAGCTATAAACAAGCACAAAGAAGGAAATTACACATGCTTAGTGCTATGGAGTTTGCAAAATGTTTTCATGTTATATCATGAATCAACTCCACAACTATTTCAGTGAGATATTATTATCCCCATGTAAAGTAAAGAAAATTATTTTATCAGAGAGGTGAAGACTGTTGTCCAAGACCATACAAGGGTAAGTAATGATCTGGACATAAGTCATAATTTTAAAATCTCCAAATCCTCACTACAAACAGGCTGAGCTATTTAGAGAAAAAATACCATAGTAGGAGTAGATCCTGAGTTGAAATAGATGATAGACTATTAAAATAAATGAAATCAATTGAGGAAAATCTTTAAAGAATTCTTAGTTCTAATATTCTGCAAGTTTATTCGCAAGAGCTTTTCTGTGAAGGTGTTTACGTAATGATACCAACACACGCACACGCAGCTCTTTTTTTCACTAAGTTAGGATGTTCTTAGACATGAACTCCTCCTTCAACATCTCTCCACTTGTACACTCCTTCTTTGCTATTGTTCTCTTATTTTGGAAGAAGGCATCATTTTTTGCTGATTCTCCTTTTACCTATATTCTTATTCCTATTATCTTGGTGCTTCTCCAGAACTTCACTTTGCTAATTCCTTTCTCATATTTAACACCTTTCTCTCTTATTCTCTCCATCTCTTCCTTCTCTAGATTATGCAAATCTTTATACAAAAAAAAAGCAACCTTTTTTACTTCCCAAAATACTATTTGATCTCTATTTCACTTTATAATCTAAATTCTAAAACTATTCTTCTTTCTCAGCATCTACTCCATCATCAAAACTACTCACTGGCTCCCTTGAAATCTAATGCTTGATTCCTCACTTTACAGAATTACCTAGCTAAGCATACACTTATGATCAACAACAATACATTTCTCAATATTCTTAACATATACAATAGTCCTCATTTTTCACCATTTGCCAATTTTTCAGATTTTGACTCAGGTTATAGCTCCAAATTGAGGGACAAATAAGTTCTAGCAGTATAAAAAAAGTGATTTCAATATAATTATTTGAATATAAGTTCAACGAAAGTATTAACTACATAGAAAATGTTGATAGTACCTATTAAAATTAAGGATGTGCATAACCTGTTATGCCCGAATTTCATTCTAGGTTTCTACTCTAGAAAAATGCAACCAGGGGTATACATAAGAATGCTCAGTTTTAAGAGCCCAAATATCTCCAGCAGTAAAATGGATAAATAAATTATATACACAAAAGAGAATATACAACATGGAATATACAACATGATTGCTATTACAATCAGCAATTATTTAGTGCTTGCCATTCTGTAACCAAGTCCTAGTCATTTTGTAACCAACTCGTTTTATCCATAGTTTCTCTTTCATTAACAGTTTTATTAAGATATAGTTCATATATCATATAAATCACTCATTTAAAGTATACACTTCAATGATTTTTAGTATATTCAAAGAGTTGTGTAACCATCACAATAAATTTTAGATTATTTTTATCACCCTCAAAAGACATGCTGTACCCTTTAGCAATCATGCTTCCTTCCATTTCTCCTCAACATTGCAACAGTACTAGGTAATCAATAATCTATTTCCTGTCTAGATAGATTTGCTTTTTCTGGATATTTCATACAAAGGCAATCATACAATAGGTATCTTTTGTGGCTGGCTTCTTTCATTTATTGTAAAAGAAGATTTGTCTGTGTTGTAGCATGTATCAGTTATCCAAATAATATTCAATTGTATTGATATACCACATTTTATTTATCAATGCATAACTTGGTGAACATCTGAGTTATTTACACCTTAAGGCTGTTATAAATAATGCTTCTGTAAATGTTTGTGTAAAAATTTTTATGTGGATGAGTTTTTGTTTCTATTTCATTTCTCATATGTATCTAGGAGTATAAGTGGTGGGTCATAGTCAAATGACAATTTTATATTTAGCTTTCATGGAATTGTTGGACTGTTTTCCAAAGTGACCGTACCATTTTACATTTCAACCTGCAGTATATGAGGTTCCAAATTTTCTACATCCATGATGACACTTGTTATCTTTTTGAGAGAAGAAGAGAAAAGTAGAGAGAGAGAGTTGGGGTAAGGATAGAGGGAGAAATTGAGAGAGGGTGTTCTCAACGACTTGAAAACTGAGGACTCTGGGAAAAGTTACCTTCAACACAACTTCCTTCTCCTCAATCCCAACTCCAAACTATTTGTTTCTCTCGAGCCACCGATCACTGGAAATTTTTGCAACCTAGGATTAAGATCTTGGACTGTGTTGGGGTCCCAGCTGAGGGAACTGATGCAGGACTATCCCTACTTGGAGAACACCTGGAACTGAAATCTAAAAGCAACATATCTTGAGAAGAAATAGATCTCCTGAGATCTGTGGACCTTGGTGGACAAGTCTCCAACAGGAATCTCTCAGTATAAGAGGACTGAGCCTTTGAAGTAGGAAAACACAAAGATGGGGGTCCTGGATGGCTTAGTTGGTTAAGCATCAGACTCTTGATTTAGGCTCAGGTCATGATCTCACAGTTGTGAGATCAAACCCCACCTCCTCCACCACCCTGCATGTGGAACCTGCCCTTCCCCTACTTGTACACACTCTTTCAAAAAAAAAAAAAAAAAAAGAAGAAGAAAAGAAAAGAAAAAGAAAAAAAAAACAAAAAAAACCCACAAGGAGATCTGAGAGCACAAATGTCCTCCCGGTATCTTAACAGAAGATGGACAGATTTCTGACTACACAGCACACCAAGGTGATAACAATGCATGTACCCTTCAGAATTTTCAGAATTTGAGAGAGTTAGAGAACTAAAAGTAGCAGCTATAAACCTCAGTATACAAACCAAGTAAAAAAATCTGCATCTCATCCCAGAGGGAATGCAGGATACAGAAAGAGAAAGTTAAGGCAGAAATTCAGAATAAACACCAATGGGAATAAACTTATCATATGAGTCAAATAAAATGCAAATTAAATTTTTTGAGACAGAGAGAGACAGAGTATGAGTAGGGGAGGGGCAGAGAGAGAGGGAGACACAGAATCTGAAGCAGGATCCAGGCTCTGAGCTGTCTGCACAGAGCCTGATGCGGGGCTCGAACCCACAGACTGTGAGATCATGACCTGAGCTGAAGTCGGACGCTTAACCGACTGAGCCACCCAGGTGCCCCTAAAATGCAAATTAAAAAATGAGGTTCATAAAGCTTCCAAGTGAAGCACAAAAATATGTTTCCAGAACTAAAATATAATTTTTCAACTAAATAATTCATTATGTGAATTGAAAGAAAGAATGGTTGTCATTAATACCAAAACTAATGACCTATATGACTATAAGAAATGCATCAAAACTCAGAGAAAAAAGGAGACAACTATTATGAGAGAACAGATAGAGACACGAGGCATGTTCAAATAGTAGTTTTAAAGAGAGAAACAATGAGTTTAGGGAAGTATCAATAACAAAAGAAATAATAGAAGAAAAATTTCCTGACTGAAGAAACTTAAGCATTGAACAGGCTCATAAAGTTTCAGTCTAAAATAATGAGAAAAAAGAAACAAACTAAAAATAATAAAACACTGAGATATGTCCTATGAAATTCTTCAACTATTTTAATCTTATAAGCTCATAGGCAAAATAACATGTTATTTACAAACGAAAAATAAATCAGATTACCATTGGATTTCTCATCTGCAACACTGAGACATGGAACACAGTGCAATATCATCTACAGATGAAATTATAAACTCAGTAGGCAGGTTAAAATGCAGATTAATTAATTAATTAATTAATGTGTTAATACAGGGAATTTGTAAACTAAAAGTTGAAACCGAGGAAATTACTCATTATGCAGCATAGATAAAGACATAAAGAGCAATGTAGAAACTTTAAAGCAAAAATCATAATTAATTTTATGAGATATGAATAAAAGAAATAACTTATCAGGAAACCTAAAAATAAACTTCAAATTACGTAAGGCAAAAAGAGCAACAGTTGATAAAATTTTAAAGAAAACATTACAAAATCATAACCAGACTGAGTTTAAAATACACTTCTCAGAAACAAGAATAATTAGAAAAAAATACAAATATATTAAGAATATGAAATAATTAAATAATGTATAATTTTACATATACCACAGCCAAACAAAACTATTCCTCTATCTCCATATCTAAGTAGCTACGTATTCATCTATCCATGTATCTATCTACATATACATATATGCATATACATACAAAAATATATGTGTGTTTATGTTATATAATATATATTATATATTAATACTTTAATATATATATTATACATATGTGTTTATACCTATTTGGTTTTATACATGTATATGTATTTATATTTCAAGCATGTATAGAACATTTATAAAAATAGAAATAGACTTTCAATAAATGCCTAATCACTAACATACAAACTATATTTTCTGGTCCATAATGAATTCAAATTGTGAGTCAACAAAATGAAGAGCTAAAAATTCCATTTAGAATTTTAAGCATCACTGTAAATATAAACCATAAATCAAAAAATCATACTGATAATTAGAAAATAACCTCAATGGAATGACAAAAAACAATAATACATAGTAAAACTTTGGGATTCATCTGAAGAGGTGTCAGAATAAATATTTATAGCCTGAAAGATAAAACTGGAAAATTAATGGTGGTTGCTTTCAACGACAGAATTGGAAAAAATAGGAAACTCAAAGAAAGAATAGAGTGAATAATGGAGATAAGAGTAGAAGGTAATACAGTGTAAAACAAAGATAAAATATAAAGTATCAGAAGAACAACAACAGATTTATAAGCAAACAAAGAAATAAGCCTTATAGAGCTTAATAAATTAGCAAAAAACCTGGCAATATTAATTAAACAAAAATTAAGTAATTTTAGAAATAAAAAGAGAACATGAACTGTAGATCTGCTACAGATCCCCTTCTCCCCCCAAAAAGACAATGTTATAAATAATTTTGTAACAGTACGTTGAAAACTTAGATGAAATGGTCAGTTTTCCCTAAAGAGTATAAATTACCAAAGCTGACTCTTAAAAATAGAAAACCTGAAATTGTTAGAGGCATTATAGTAGGACTTCACATTATGTTCTCAAAACCACCAGTCCCAGATAGTTTTCCTGGTACATTTTTATAATCCTCCAAAGAATACTGTCTGTTGTATACACCTTTTTCCCCAAGTGATGGAAAGATATGGATCATTGCCACCTCCATTTCTGATCTGGGATAACCTTGATAACACATCCAAACTAAATCAGAACACAAAATAAAATTTTAAAACAGTCTCAAATTTTTAAATTAAGTATTCACAAACAGTATCCAGAAACATAAAAACAATTTATGACCAGGTTGAGTTTATTTTAGAAATAATACGATGGTTGAACATTAGAAATTGTATTCAAATAACCCATAGCATTAACAAATTAAAAGTGAAAATACTATGCTCATATTAATTCATCTTAATAGATGGAAAAAAAGCATCAATAAAATTCAACACTCATTCAGCAAAACCTCTAAGCAAACTAGGACCATAAGGAGACTTCTTTTGCTAGGCAAAGGTCACTGTAAGAAACCACAGCAACTATCACCTATAATAGCGAAATATCAAATAAATTATCTTAAAAATTTGGAACATTGAAAATATACTGTTTAATATTGCTTTTTTTCCTACTTTTTTTGAAGTTTCTACAAAATGTAATTAAATAAGAAATAGAACAATTCATAAGGAAGAAACAAATTATCATAGAGCATATATAAAGAAGGCAGTATCAATCTTTGGTTTTCTAGTTTTCTACTATGCTGTGCTATTTTTAAGTATTAACTAACAGGAAATTTCGGTTTAATATTGTTAAGTATTTCATGAAATTCAGAGTATGAATTCTTTACATATTGAAATATACTCAATTATTTTTGGAAGATTGAAATTTGGAATCAAACAAAGAAATACTTAAAGGCTTCTGACTAAAACTCATCTTATAAAGCAATATAAAGCTTTAAAAATATTTCATATATCATTACTGCACGTGGTCGTTCATCTGCATGGCCCCTCAGATCCGACTACCCTCTGCCTTGAATCTTGTAGAGAAACCTTATAGAGGCCCCTGCTCTCTGGGTACCTCTGTTCCTCTCTAGGACACGTGCAATATATGTACTTGTGTCCCTCTGTTCTTGGGTTCTATAGACTTCTTTCTCATTTCTGCCTTTCTCGGTCACTGACCCTACAGTCTTTTCCTTGCTTCTTGCTGAGACTATTTGTTTTTGCCTTTAAAGCACAAAAAGCTTAGGTATTGGGATACACAGTCTAGAAAGGCTTATAATTTTCCATTCACGTATATTTCCTTCCTGAAAGAAAACGGCAGACCTGAAAGGTGGATTGAATCACTTGAATAGCATGGGGGCAGGGGCTAAATAAGGGTCAGTATAGATTAATAGATCAAAATACAGTCAAGGAATAGCAGACCTTGTTGGAGTCCATCATACCCCATGGTCTCCGCAATTTCAAAGTATGCTGGCCAACTTCCAATTGCTTATCTGATATTTGTATCTCTTCCTGAGGGCTTCTCCAGAACCTAGGAAGGTCATAATTACTCTGCCTGAAGTCCAGAAATGATGGCAAATTAACCCCATCCCAACAAGGAGCCTTCAATGACTCTTAAGAAGTATTATCAAATTTCCCTCGACACAAAAACATCAACATTTCCCCAAAGGATTTAAAAGAGACTGAGAGTCTCATAACGTGATATTCAAGATGTCCAGGACAAATCCAAAACGACTTGGCATATGTAGAACTATGAAAATCTTAACTCCTCTGGGAAAAGATGTCGAACAGACGCCCATGTGAGAGTGATATCAGCAATATAGCAGAATAGGAAGTTGCATCCCTAGTACCTCCCCACCCCACACAGAAATATTGATTTGACAATTATCTGTGGACAGACATACCTTCCCAAGAGCTCGAATCCATGTGAAAAATTACAGCATCTGGATGAAGCAATGGAACAAGAGAGGACACACTGAAGAGGGTGAAAGCACAATTTCAATTTATCCAAATTACCCCTCCCCCAACACCATGAAGCAGGGTGCTCAGAGAGATGTCCTTGGGCCAGAAATTCTCCTGTGGGGGGAAGGGAGTTAAACTGAATCTAAATAAACTGAGTGTCCATGTTCAAGCAGCAGCCTTAGTAAATTTTGTTTCAGCCATTCTAGTAAATATGTGGCAGTATCTCCTCACGGGTTTAATGTGTATTTTTCTAATGACTAATAATATTGAACACCTTTTTAAGTGTTTATTTTACATTTATATACATTTTTGGTGAATTGTCTTCTTATGTCTTTAGCCCCTTTATTAATTGTGTTATTTGTTTTCTTATTTTATGAGTTGGAGAGTTATTTATATACTCTGGATACGTGATTATCCAATATTTTCTCAGAGTTGGTAGCAAGTCTTTTTTTTTAAACATCTTTATTGAGGTATCCTTTACATGCCATAAAACTCACCAATTTTAAGTTTGCAATTTAATAATTTTTAACAAATTTCCAGAGTTGTGCAACCATGGGCTGCTCGTCCTTTTTTAATCTTATGCATGGATATTGGCACTCAGTATTGGTCCTGTTTCCTATAACTAAGCTTACATTTTGGACTGTAATTTCAGTACCCAGGCTTCTGTTTTAACTGCTCAATGGCATAATTCTTCCATACTTGGTGTGATGGTTATAGTTGCTATCACTGATGTGACTGAACATATAGCATCTGCTATCTCCTTGAGCCTTGCTTGAATGACCGGACGCTTTCCACCCACTATCAGGATATGAGCTCCTTATCCTTGTGATTGGCTTCTCCAGTTTCCTGTAGCTCAGAGCTTGCCTGTCCCCCTCACTGTTCCTCTGTCTTTCTGGTCTAGGGAATTCCATTGCTCCCTCAGTCTAGCAGGTCACAAAAGTCCTAATTTGACCTTCCTTTTGTGTCTTCCACAGCTCTGAGAAGACTAGATGTAAGGCAGCCCTGAGAATAACACTTGTTGTTGGGTAATTACTATTTTTAAACTCTTGGCATTCCTTTTATCTTTTCTCTTATGTGCTTAAAAGACTTCAAAAAGATGTGCAAAATTCAGAGAGCCCATCCTCTTCATTAGGCAGTCCTGTGTTTTTGAGTCATTCCCAGGGTGTATGAATCCTAAAAACTAGAAGTATGAATGCCAAAAAGTGCATGATGGCAAGATGTTTTATGAAAGCTAGGGCGAGGGCTTCACAGCTCAAAATGATGTCTTCAAATCCTGCTGGAAAAAAAAAAAAAACAAAAACAAAAACCAAAAACCAAAAACAACACTACTCTGACCCTGAAGCAACAATTTTCTCTCCAACATAAAGAGTTCTGTGATTAGAACTGTCCTGATTTGCTGCAAATACCTTTTGCAAAGGCTTTTGGTGTGCCTCATATTTAAGCATTATTCATGTTCGCAGAGAAATTAAATTCCTCAAATCCTATTTAAGGCTGGGATGGGGGGAAGGAGAGCAGGGGGATTTACCCACTGATGCTAAAGTAGAAAACAGAGAGCGTGACTTGCAGCTGTTCAGCTCTGTCTTAAACAAGAAAACAAACCTCCTAACCAGCCACCACCAAACACCTTTCACTTGGTTCCCATGGCAACACCTCTATCCTCTGGTGCCCACGAAGTCTCTAATGCCTCCGACTAGTTGGATTCATTGGCACCTGCTCCCCTTGCCAGCTCTTGTCAAAACTTATTAGAATGAGAATCTTTTCCGATAGCACTAGTGGGAGAAGAAAGCAAACACATTTAGTTCACCGGAGATCTCTTTCAACTCCCAGTCAAGCTAGCATCTTCCTAAGGCTTCCTAAGGAGGACAGTACTTGCCTGGGCTCATTGTGTCCTGCCTGCAGACATGCACACACTGACCTGCATGGTGAAGCAGTGACCCAGCAGGGTGTGCCCTTCTGAAAGGATGTCCTTGTTCAGGGCCTTTGTTCTAGTCTATGATACCCACATTTCTGATGCTTTGCAAGGGAAGGAAAGAGTTAGTCCAAGGAGCAGGTATTCTGATCCTTCAGGTACCATCAACCAATGGAAGCAGTCACTGGTGATGTAATGCTCTTAACTCCTCCAGCTTGAGGATTTATGGGTGGGGATTTGTGGGGGTTTGGATTTTCTCTGGCCTATATTGAACTAGATTTTTCTCTCCAGCTATTTATGTCCTGTCACTTAAGTTCAGGTTTTCTTGAGAATGCAAGGATGCTGCTTTTAAGACAGGATTCAGAGCAAAGCCAGGCAAGCCGGATAAAACAGCAAGTGTGACAGCAAACTTTTTGCCTATAATCCGGTGTTGTGGTTTTATGTAGCTTCCTGAGAGAGAGTTTCAAGTGATCCAATCCCTCCCTCAACTTAAGCTAACCTCAAAGTTGAAGCAGCATAGATTCCTTGACACTTCTTCATCTCCTCATCTCTTCGATCCAGTCCAAGATTCTCTATTAAAATTCTCCAGTGCTGATGTGGGGCCACGTGATCCTAGAGTTCTAGGGTGACCAACATTCCCAGTTTGCTCCGAAGTGATGGGTTTCTCAGAAGCAGCACTTCCAATGCTAAAATCAGGAAAGTTCCAGACAAACCAGTTTAATTAGTTCCCCAGAGCAAATCATATAATAAATATTTGGAGGAGGGTTGGGGGAAGGGGGGATGAAGACATTAGAATAAACTTTGTTGAAGAGAAAAATTCAGGGTCAAACAGATACGTGCAGTATCACTTGAGTCTAATACTTTAGTTCCTCCGAAAACCCATGATTTTAAATATATGCTCAATATTGTTTCAGTGGAGATGGAAACAAATCCATCTTCTATTCATTAAAAAATGTATATATACCTCTTTTCAATGAATATACCTCAAAGGTTTGTAGCTCTTATACTTACTACTCTCATATCTTTTTATATGTGTTCCCTAAAGTAAATTCTCATTTTCAAAATAAAATTAATATATGTTAGGGAATTTACTGAACATTTTATTGGGAGAATAGTGGAAAGCGTTTACATTGCATTTCACTGAAAAATAAAATTACATGTTATTTTGCCCAAGTTTCTTTTCTTGCTCACGAAGCAAGTAGGTCTGCGTATTCCACTTTCCATAGATTTTTCAGGACCAGTACCTTCCCAAGATTGCCACCTCATTTCTTCCTTATTTGTGTGAAATAATAAGCTTTTTCATTACTTCTTTTTCCACACTTAGGTAACCTTACCCACTATGTATATTTAAGAATGTGGAAAATATTATTTCCAGGATATAGATTTTGTTTGTGATCAGCAAACATAGGATCTGACAATAGCTAGGACTCAACCTTTTTAGAAAAAAGTCAGGATTACAAGAATTTTTTTTTTTAATTAAGGAAAAGGTAACAGTATTTTGTTTGGCTGAGTACTAGTTTGTACACACACAAATACAAACACACAGAGCTCTGGGTAATAAAACCTGAGTTAATTAGCAAAATAGTTCAGATTTGTCCCAGTCGTTATCTTATCATTTTTTCATTATCTTATTATTTTAAAAATCTTTTTATTAAGGTATAATTGACATACAACATTATATAACTTGCTACACAATTTGATACTTGAAAAAAAAATTTTAAGTTTACTTATTTATTCTGAGAGAAAGAGAGAGACAAAGCATGAGTCTGGGAGGAGCAGAAAGAGAGGAAGAGAGAGAATCCCACGCAGTCTCCACACTAAGCATAGAGCCAATGCAGGGCTAAAACTCACAAACTGTGAGGTCATGACGAGAACTGAAATCAAGAGTCAGACTCTTAACTGACCGAGCCACCCAGACGTCCCTCGATATTTTTATACATCACAAAATGATCACCACAGTAAGTCTAGTTAACATCTGTCACCATATATATATAGTTACTGATTTTTTTCTTGTGACAAGAACTTTTAAAATTTATTCTTTTAGAAACTTTCAAATATGGAATAATACAGTGTTATTAGCTATAGTTGCTATGCTGTACATTACATCCCCATGACTTACTTTATAACTGGAAGTTTGCACCTTTGACCTCCTTCACCCATTTTGTCCAACCTTCACCCTCTTCCTCTGACAACCACAAATCCATCCTCTGTATCTTTGAGTTTGGTTTGTTTGTCTGTTTTTTTAAGATTCTACATATAAGTGAGATCATACAGTATTTGTCTTTCTCTGTCTGACTTAGTTCACTTAGCATAATACCCTCAAAGATGATCTATGTTGTTGCAAATGACAAGATTTCATTTTTTTTGTGGCTTAATAATATTCCGCATATATACCATGGTTTCTCTATCCATGATCTACCCATGGACACTTAGGTTACTTTCATATCTTTGCTATTGCAAATAATTCTGCAATAAACATAGGGGTGTATATATCTTTTCTAGTTAGTATTTTCATTTTCTTCAGATAAATATCCAAAAGTGGAACTGCTGGATAATGTGGTAGTTGTATCTTCTTATTTATTAAGGATCCTTCTTATTGTTTTACATAATGACTGCACTAATTTACATTCCCATCAACAGTGTATAAGGATTCCACTTTCTCCATATCCTAGCCCGTGGTTGTTATTTCTTCTCTGTTTGATACTAGCCATTCTAACAGATGTAAATAAAAGATCCTCTGCTCAATTTTCAATTGGATTGTTTGCTTTTCTACTGAGCTAGATGAGTTCTTTATATATTTTGGAAATTAATCCTTTATCAGATATATTATTTGCAAATATTTTCTCCCATTCAGTAGGTTTCCTTTTTATTTTGTTGTTGGTTTCCTCTGCTGTGCAGAAACTTAAAGTATGATGTAGTCCCACTTGTTTATTTTTGTTTTTTCTGCCTTTGTTCTTGGTATCAAATCCAAAACTCATCACCAAGACTGATGCCAAGGAACTTATTGCCTATGCTTTCATCTAGGAGTTTTATGGTTTCAGGTCTTACATTCAAGTCTTTAATTCATTTTGAGTCAATTTTTGTGTATGGTATAAGATATTGGTCAGGTTTCATTTTTTTGCATGTGGCTATCCAGTTTTCCAACATCATTTTTTGAAGAGACTGTCCTCTCCCCATTATCTATTTTTGGGTTTTTTGTTGTCAGTTAATTGGCCATATATATGTGGGTTTATTTCTGAGCTTTCTATTCTGTTCCATTGACCTGTGTCCTTTTTATGTCAACATCATATTGTTTAGATTACTATAACTTTGTAATATAGTTTGAAATCAGGGAGCATGATACTTATAGTTTTATTCTTCTTTCTCAGGATTGCTTTGGCTATTTGGGATTGCCATTCCTTTATGACCTGCAAAGTTTCTGCTAAAACAAACAAACAAACAAACAAAAAAAACAAACAAACAACACTGCTGATAATCTTATGTTTCCCTAGTTTAAAACAAGTTGTTTTTCTATTGCTGCTTTTAAGATTCTTTCCTTGTCTCTTTATTTGTAACTCTCCAAGCTTCTTGGGTCTGGAGATATGTTTCATTCTCCGTGTTAGAAAAATTTTAAGTCATTATCTCCTCAAATAAGTTTTCTGCCTCTTTGCTCTCTTTTCTCCTTCCAGGACTCATAATGTAAATGTTAATCTGCTTCATGTTGTCCTGTAAGTCCCTTAAGCTGTCTTCACTTTTGAAAAATTCTTTTTTTCCTTTTCAGTGCTCTGATTGGGTGCATTCCTCTGTCCTGTCTTCTAGTTCACTGATTCTTTCTTTTGCTTTATCCAGTCTGCTGTTGAAACCCTCTAGAACACTTTTCCATTTGGTTATTATTCTGCTCTATGTCTTCTGTTTGGAACTTTCTCACATTTTCTATCTCTTAGTTGAAGTACTGTGTTCGTCCATTCTTCTCCCAAGTTCTATGAGCATCTCTATGACTGTTACTTTGAACTCTTTATCAAGTACATTACTTATCTCTATTTCATTAAGGCTTTTTTTCTGAGGCTTTATCTTTTTCTTTCGTTTGGAACATATTATTCTGTTTCTTCATTTGCTTGACTCTGTGTTAGTTCCTATGCACTGGATGAAACAGCCTTCTTTCCCAATTATAAAGGGTTGGCCTTGTGTAGGAGATGAACTTTATCATTCACCCTGCCCTAGCATTTACTTGTCTCTTAAACCTTAACCTTTGTGATTGTTCCAGCTATGTTTCAATCTGTCTAGTGTCCTAGGCATGGTAGTCTGCCAAGAACTGTCTCTCTAATTGTTACAATCTTATGGGACCAAAGAACACAAGCCTCCCTGGCCACCAGAGCCAGGTGACCAGGGAATATTCCTTGGGCAGCAGCTACAAAAACCAGGGCACCAGACATAAAAACTGGGGTACCAAATGCATATAAGAGCTCCCCTCTGGGAGATGTGGGAGCCCAGTGAGAAGGAGACATCTCCAGGTTGGCAACTGCAAAATCTGGGTCACTAGATATAAAACCAAGGCAACAGACATGTGTGGAAGCTCACCCCTGGGAGGTACCGATGATTTGGAGTGTGGCAGAGTTAGAGCACAAAGTTGGCCCCCACCAGATGAAGCATAAAGATGGTACTAATGGAAAATAAAAAATTAAAAAAAAAGTATTTACCAGCTTTAGCCAGGTGCAGATAGAGCAGGAAGATGGTTCCCATCAGCCTCCTTTCCTGGTGGGTATCATTGCAAGCCCTTGCCCCTTACACCTATGCTTTAAAATTAGGAAATGAGTCTCTTTCACACAGAGTCTAAGCATTTTCAAAGGGCTGCTTCTTTTGCTGGGCCCTGGGGCAGGTGAGTCTGTGTGCAAATCCTTATTAGAGATTTTCTTCAATTTATCACTACCATGTGGGCCTTGCGGGCATAAGCCCTGTTGGTCTTCAAAGCCAGATGCTTTGGGGGCATATCTGTCAGGTGTCAGTCATAAAAGTTGTGATGCCCCATGGTGAATATGAACTTTTCACTCCTTAAGGAGAAGCTTCAGGTTTTGACTTCTCTTCCTCCTGGCTGTTGATTATCCTTCTGGGTGTAGGAGTTTTGGTAAGATTATGTCTCAGCCTTTCCTTCTTGCTTTGATGAGGTTTCCCTCTCATTTGCCTGATGTAAAGGGGTCATTCTGTCAATTTTTAGTGTTTTTTCCCCAGAGGAAATTGTTCCATATATAGCTTTAGGTTTTGTATGTCTATGGGAGGAAGTGAGTTCAGGATCTTCCTGTGTCACCATCTTGAATCAAAACCTCTATCCCAGTCATTACTGAACATATTGCATAAGTGACTGAGGCAGTTGGCTGTCTGGTCCACTTCAACAACTGGTTCTCATTCACACTATATGAGATAATACTATATTATCATATTATAACCCATTCATACTATATGAGTGTAATTCATACTATATGAGATATATATCCTCAGAGGACTTAAAATTTTTTTCTGTAAGTAATGCACATTATGTAGTGGTTGAAAGGTCATACAAGTCAGTATTTGGACTTAAATGAGCAGTAGCAATTATGATGCCTAACATAAATGGTGAAACTATTAGGGCTCTAGAGGTAAGAAGATTCATGGAAGGTATCAGACATTATCTAGGCTTTGAAAATTGAGAAGGTATTGTTTCATTATGTGAAAAATATACACTAGAAATATATATTCTTCTATCCATATGCTACACTTTCATAAATATTTAAGAAATATTGCAAGTATATGGTAAAAAATTTGTAAGATATACATACAATAATATAACTATTACAATAAACAGCAGACTCTTGCTCCATGCAACACCCCCCCCCCCCCAGATTTGCTTTTATTGATTTTAGGTGTTTCTTCAGCTATTTAACACTATGTTTTTACAGTACAGCCTTATATCCTGATTTTTAAAAATTCCATTCTCTTGACTTCCTACTCTGCCACAAAAAGGTTTAGCACTTATGCTACCACCACTACACATGGGTGTGCAGGTGCAGGCGCACACACACACACACACACAAATTGCATTTCTTCTGTAGCATATTTTCTTCCACAAATATACAGTTGTGGCCTTTTTTTTTCTTTTTTTCTTTTGTTTTAATTATTAATATCTCCCCGAGCTCTCTGTCAGAGATGTAAAACATCTTTAATTTCAGTCTCATCAAGATTAACTTGTCATGTAAAATAAAATAGCAGTGCAAGTTTTTTGGATATTTCCCTTCTGGAACACTGTGTTTAACTGCTACTATCTGAAATGACTGCACTCAGGATCAGCTTCACAGTTGTCTTCCTGGAATCTCTAGCACTATTACCCTATGAATGTCCTCCATATTTCTTTGTGTTGCAATGATCCCAGGTATTCCTTCCTTTGATGATTGACTCCATTTGTAGAAACATTTTCCTTTGTTTCCAAATGTATTTTAGAGTCCTCTTGTAAATTTCTACAAAAAAAGCCTTCTACTGGGATTTTGATTATGATTTCTTTAAACATATAGATTAATTGGGAAGAAACTGACTTCTTGATAAAGTCAGGTCTTCTAATTTCTGAACATGGTATATCTCAACAATTATTTAGGTCTTATTTACCATCAATGTTTCAGTTTCCAGTATACAGATATTTTAATATCTCATAATATCTATACATAATATTTATAGCCCATGATTTTTGGAGCTATAATAAATGGTATAATTTAGTTAATTTTAATTTTCTATTGGTCATTGTAAGTCTGTAAAAGTAAAATGGACTTTTGTATGTTGACTTTGTATCCTGTGATCTCACTAAACTCATTGCTTAGTTCATCAGCTTTCTTTTACATCTTTGGGATTGTGTAGGTCTCTAAATATACATGTTTTATTTTACTCTCTCCAATCTATATGCCTATTATTCCCTCTTCTGCCTTAATACACTGGCTAGAATCCCAAGTATGATATTGAGTAAGAATAGTAAGAGTAAACTTAGTAATGTAAAAGTGAACATTTTGTCTTCTTCCAATCATAGATGGCAAGAATTTGGTCTTTCACCTTTGTTTTTATTATTTTTTAATATAATTTATTGTCAAATTGGTTTCCATACAACACCCAGTGCTCATCCCCAAAGGTGCCCTCCTCAATACCCATCACCCACCCACCCACCCTCTCCTCCCTCCCACCCCCCCATCAACCCTCAGTTTGTTCTCAGTTTTTAACAGTCTCTTATGCTTTGGCTCTCTCCCATTCTAACCTCTTTTTTTTTTCCTTCCCCTCCCCCATGGGTTCCTGTTAAGTTTCTCAGGATCCACATAAGAGTGAAACCATATGGTATCTGTCTTTCCCTGTATGGCTTATTTCACTTAGCACCACACTCTCCAGTTCCATCCACGTTGCTACAAAAGGCCATATTTCATTTTTTCTCATTGCCACGTAATATTCCATTGTGTATATAAACCACAATTTCTTTATCCATTCATCAGTTGATGGACATTTAGGCTCTTTCCATACTTTGGCTATTGTTGAGAGTGCTGCTATGAACATTGGGGTACAAGTGGCCCTATGCATCAGTACTCCTGTATCCCTTGGATAAATTCCTAGCAGGGCTATTGCTGGGTCATAGGGTAGGTCTATTTTTAATTTTCTGAGGAACCTCCACACTGCTTTCCAGAGCGGCTGCACCACTTTGCATTCCCACCAACAGTGCAAGAGGGTTCCCGTTTCTCCACATCCTCTCCAGCATCTATAGTCTCCTGATTTGTTCATTTTGGCCACTCTGACTGGCGTGAGGTGATACCTGAGTGTGGTTTTGATTTGTATTTCCCTGATAAGGAGCGACGCTGAACATCTTTTCATGTGCCTGTTGGCCATCCGGATGTCTTCTTTAGAGAAGTGTCTATTCATGTTTTCTGCCCATTTCTTCACTGGGTTATTTGTTTTTCGTCTGTGGAGTTTGGTGAGCTCTTTATAGATTTTGGATACTAGCCCTTTGTCCGATATGTCATTTGTGAATATCTTTTCCCATTCCGTTGGTTGCCTTTTAGTTTTGTTGGTTGTTTCCTTTGCTGTGCAGAAGCTTTTTATCTTCATAAGGTCCCAGTAATTCACTTTTGTTTTTAATTCCCTTGCCTTTGGGGATGTGTCAAGTAAGAGATTGCTACGGCTGAGGTCAGAGAGGTCTTTTCCTGCTTTCTCCTCTAAGGTTTTGATGGTTTCCTGTCTCACATTTAGGTCCTTTATCCATTTTGAGTTTATTTTTGTGAATGGTGTGAGAAAGTGGTCTAGTTTCAACCTTCTGCATGTTGCTGTCCAGTTCTCCCAGCACCATTTGTTAAAGAGGCTGTCTTTTTTCCATTGGATGTTCTTTCCTGCTTTGTCAAAGATGAGTTGGCCATACGTTTGTGGGTCTAGTTCTGGGGTTTCTATTCTATTCCATTGGTCTATGTGTCTGTTTTTGTGCCAATACCATGCTGTCTTGATGATGACAGCTTTGTAGTAGAGGCTAAAGTCTGGGATTGTGATGCCTCCTGCTTTGGTCTTCTTCTTCAAAATTCCTTTGGCTATTCGGGGCCTTTTGTGGTTCCATATGAATTTTAGGATGGCTTGTTCTAGTTTCGAGAAGAATGCTGGTGCAATTTTGATTGGGATTGCATTGAATGTGTAGATAGCTTTGGGTAGTATTGACATTTTGACAATAGTTATTTTTCCAATCCATGAGCAGGGAATGTCTTTCCATTTCTTTAAATCTTCTGCAATTACCTTCATAAGCTTTCTATAGTTTTCAGCATACAGATCCTTTACATCTTTGGTTAGATTTATTCCTAGGTATTTTATGCTTCTTGGTGCAATTGTGAATGGGATCAGTTTCTTTATTTGTCTTTCTGTTGCTTCATTGTTAGTGTATAAGAATGCAACTGATTTCTGTACATTGATTTTGTATCCTGCAACTTTGCTGAATTCATGTATCAGTTCTAGCAGACTTTTGGTGGAGTCTATCGGATTTTCCATGTATAATATCATGTCATCTGCAAAAAGCGAAAGCTTGACTTCATCTTTGCCAATTTTGATGCCTTTGATTTCCTTTTGTTGTCTGATTGCTGATGCTAGAACTTCCAGCACTATGTTAAACAGCAGCGGTGAGAGTGGGCATCCCTGTCGTGTTCCTGATCTCAGGGAAAAAGCTCTCAGTTTTTCCCCGTTGAGGATGATGTTAGCTGTGGGCTTTTCATAAATGGCTTTTATGATCTTTAAGTATGTTCCTTCTATCCCGACTTTCTCAAGGGTTTTTATTAAGAAAGGGTGCTGGATTTTGTCAAAGGCCTTTTCTGCATCGATTGACAGGATCATATGGTTCTTCTCTTTTTTTTTTTGTTAATGTGATGTATCACGTTGATTGATTTGCGAATGTTGAACCAGCCCTGCATCCCAGGAATGAATCCCACTTGATCATGGTGAATAATTCTTTTTATATGCCGTTGAATTCGATTTGCTAGTATCTTATTGAGAATTTTTGCATCCATGTTCATCAGGGATATTGGCCTGTATTTCTCTTTTTTTACTGGGTCTCTGTCTGGTTTAGGAATCAAAGTAATACTGGATTCATAGAATGAGTCTGGGAGTTTTCCTTCCCTTTCTATTTCTTGGAATAGCTTGAGAAGGATAGGTATTATCTCTGCTTTAAACGTCTGGTAGAACTCCCCTGGGAAGCCATCTGGTCCTGGACTCTTATTTGTTGGGAGATTTTTGATAACCGATTCAATTTCTTCGCTGGTTATGGGTCTGTTCAAGCTTTCTATTTCCTCCTGATTGAGTTTTGGAAGAGTGTGGGTGTTCAGGAATTTGTCCATTTCTTCCAGGTTGTCCAATTTGTTGGCATATAATTTTTCATAGTATTCCCTGATAATTGTTTGTATCTCTGAGGGATTGGTTGTAATCATTCCATTTTCATTCATGATTTTATCTATTTGGGTCATCTCCCTTTTCTTTTTGAGAAGCCTGGCTAGAGGTTTGTCAATTTTGTTTATTTTTTCAAAAAACCAACTCTTGGTTTCGTTGATCTGCTCTACAGTTTTTTTAGATTCTATATTGTTTATTTCTGCTCTGATCTTTATTATTTCTCTTCTTCTGCTGGGTTTAGGCTGCCTTTGCTGTTCTGCTTCTAGTTCCTTTAGGTGTGCTGTTAGGTTTTGTGTTTGGGATTTTTCTTGTTTCTTGAGATAGGCCTGGATTGCAATGTATTTTCCTCTCAGGACTGCCTTTGCTGCGTCCCAAAGCGTTTGGATTGTTGTATTTTCATTTTCGTTTGTTTCCATATATTTTTTAATTTCTTCTCTAATTGCCTGGTTGACCCACTCATTCGTTAGTAGGGTGTTCTTTAACCTTCATGCTTTTGGAGGTTTTCCAGACTTTTTTCTGTGGTTGATTTCAAGCTTCATAGCATTGTGGTCTGAAAGTAAGCATGGTATAATTTCAATTCTTGTAAACTTATGAAGGGCTGTTTTGTGACCCAGTATATGATCTATCTTGGAGAATGTTCCATGTGCACTCGAGAAGAAAGTATATTCTGTTGCTTTGGGATGCAGAGTTCTAAATATATCTGTCAAGTCCATCTGATCCAATGTCTCATTCAGGGCCCTTGTTTCTTTATTGACCGTGTGTCTAGATGATCTGTCCATTTCTGTAAGTGGGGTGTTAAAGTCCCCTGCAATTACCACATTTTCTCAATAAGGTTGCTTATGTTTATGAGTAATTGTTTTATATATTTGGGGGCTCCGGTATTCGGCGCATAGACATTTATAATTGTTAGCTCTTCCTGATGGATAGACCCTGTAACTATTATACAATGTCCTTCTTCATCTCTTGTTACAGCCTTTAATTTAAAGTCTAGTTTGTCTGATATAAGTATGGCTACTCCAGCTTTCTTTTGGCTTCCAGTCGCATGATAAATAGTTCTCCATCCCCTCACTCTCAATCTAAAGGTGTCCTCAGGTCTAAAATGAGTCTCTTGTAGACAGCAAATAGATGGGTCTTGTTTTTTTATCCATTCTGATACCCTATGTCTTTTGGTTGGCGCATTTAATCCATTTACATTCAGTGTTATTATAGAAAGATACGGGTTTAGAGTCATTGTGATGTCTGTATGTTTTATGCTTGTAGTGATGTCTCTGGGACTTTGTCTCACAGGGTCCCCCTTAGGATCTCTTGTAGGGCTGGTTTAGTGGTGACAAATTCCTTCAGTTTTTGTTTGTTTGGGAAGACCTTAATCTCTCCTTCTATTCTAAATGACAGACTTGCTGGATAAAGGATTCTTGGCTGCATATTTTTTCTGTCTAGCACCCTGAAAATCTCGTGCCAATTCTTTCTGGCCTGCCAAGTTTCAAAAGAGAGCTCAGTCACGAGTCTTATAGGTCTCCCTTTATATGTGAGGGCACGTTTACCCCTTGCTGCTTTCAGAATTTTCTCTTTATCCTTGTATTTTGCCAGTTTCACTATGATATGTCGTGCAGAAGATCGATTCAAGTGACGTCTGAAGGGAGTTCTCTGTGCCTCTTGGATTTCAATGCCTTTTTCCTTCCCCAGTTCAGGGAAGTTCTCAGATATTATTTCTTCAAGTACCCCTCAGCACCTTTCCCTCTCTCTTCCTCCTCTGGGATACCAATTATGCGTATATTATTTCTTTTTAGTGTATCACTTAGTTCTCTAATTTTCCCCTCGTACTCCTGGATTTTTTTATCTCTCTTTTTCTCAGCTTCCTCTTTTCCCATAACTTTATCTTCTAGTTCACCTATTCTCTCCTCTGCCTTTTCAAGCCGAGCTGTGGTGGTTTCTATTTTGTTATGCATTTCGTTTAAAGCGTTTTTCAGCTCCTCGTGACTGTTCCTTAGTCCCTTGATCTCTGTAGCAAGAGATTCTCTGCTGTCCTGTATACTGTTTTCAAGCCCAGCGATTAATTTTGTGACTATTATTCTAAATTCACTTTCTGTTATATTATTTAAATCCTTTTTGATCAGCTCATTAGCTGTTGTTATTTCCTGGATATTCTTCTGAGGGGAATTCTTCCACTTGGTCATTTTGGATAGTCCCTGGCGTGGTGAGGACCTGCAGGGCACTTCCCCTGTGCTGTGGTGTATAACTGGAGTTGGTGGGCGGGGCCGCAGTCAGACCTGATGTCTGCCCCCAGCCCACCGCTGGGGCCACAGTCAGACTGGTGTGTGCCTTCTCTTCCCCTCTCCTAGGGGCGGGATTCACTGTGGGGTGGTGTGGCTCGTCTGGGCTACTTGCACCCTGCCAGGCTTGTGATGCTGGGGATCTGGCGTATTAGCTGGGGTGGGTAGGCAAGGTGCACGGGGGCAGGAGGGGCAGGCTTAGATCGCTTCTCCTTAGGTGATCCACTTCAGGAGGGGCCCTGTGGCAGCGGGAGGGAGTCAGATCCGCTGCCGGAGGTTTGGCTCCGCAGAAGCGCAGAGTTGGGTGTTTGAGCGGAGCGATCAAGTTCCCTGGCAGGAACGGTTCTTTTTGGGATTTTGGCTGGGGGATGGGCGGGGGAGATGGCGCTGGTGAGCGCCTTTGTTCCCCACCAAACTGAGCTCTGTTGTCAGGGGGCTCAGCAGGTCTCCCTCCCTTTGTCCTCCAGCCTTCCCACTTTCAGAGCAGAGCTGTTAACTTATGACCTCCCAGACGCTAAGTCGCGCTTGTTGTGGGAACACAGTCCGTCAGGCCCCTCTGCTTTTGCCAGCCAGACTCGGGGGCTCTGCTTGGCCGGCGAGCCGCCCCTCCGCCCCGGCTCCCTCCCGCCAGTCCGTGGAGCGCGCACCGCCTCGCCGCCCTTCCTACCCTCTTCCGTGGGCCTCTCGTCTGCGTTTGGCTCCGGCGACTCCGTTCTGCTAATCCTCTGGCGGTTTTCTGGGTTATTTAGGCAGGTGTAGATGGAATCTAAGTGATCAGCAGGACGTGCGGTGAGCCCAGAGTCCTCCTAAGCCACCATGTTGCCTGGATATCCTTTTTATCTCTCTTTTTAAGTTTTATTGTGATATGACTTAAAAATCATAAAAGTCACCCATTTTAAGTTCAATGCTACTTAGTATATTTACAGAATTGTACAACCAACATCACAATTCAATTGTAGAACATTCTCATCACCCAAAAAGAACCTTCATACTCCATGGCAGTCAATACCCACCTCTGGACTCAGGCAACTATTAAATGGATATCCAAATGCTGTAGCACAAATTATCTAGGAAAATAATCTTTTATTTCATTGAATTGCCTTATCATCTTTGCCAAAAATCATTTGACCATACATAAAAGGGTTTATTCGTGTACTCTTAACTCTTTTCCATTCATCTATATGTTTATTCTTATGCCAATTATACTCATGATTATTCTTGTTTATATTGTTTTAGTCAGTAAAATCCTCTCATTTATCTTTTTTGCAATAATTTTTGCATTTACATACAGCTTTTATCATCAGCTTCAAGTTTGTCAATTTCCCTAAAAAACAAAATCTGCATAGAGGTTTTTTGATAGAGGTTTTGATAGAGGTTGTGTTGGATCTATAACTCTGCAGTTACTTATGTAATTGTTCCTTTATGGTTAATGCAATGTTTCTCTCTGGCTGCTTTCAAGGCATTATTTTTTATCTATAGTTTTCAGAAATTTTACTTGTTTGTGTTTGGCATGATTTTTAAATTAATAATACTAGTATATTTTATAATGACAATGATAACTATAATAATAATAATTAATTTATAATCTTTTTAAGTCACTGAGCTTCTTAGACTGTATGTTTATGTGTTTTTCAAAATTTGGGGGAAGGTTTTAGGTTATAGTTCTTCAAATATTTTATCAGCCCCTAACTCTTTCTCCTCTCCTGAAATGTCAATTACCTGAATGTTAAACCTTTTATTAATGTTCCAAGTTCTTAGGTTGCTTTTCTTTTCTTTTTTTGCCAAATTAATTTTATCTCTGATGTTCAAATTGGATAATTTCTGCTTTTTACCTTCAAGTTCACTGATTCTTTCTTCTATCATTTCCATTCTTATACTGAACCAGTTAAGTGAGTATTTTATGTCAATAACTATATTTTTTTATTCTAAAATTTACTGTTGTTCTTTTTTTTGTATCTTCTAATTCTTGGCTAAGATATTTTTTTCCATTTGTAAGCATATTTGTAATCATATGGAATATTGTGGTAGCTGCTTTACAATGTTTATAAATAATTCAAACATCTGTCTCATCTCTGTCTTGGCATCTGTTGATTGTCTTTTCTCATTTGAGTTGAAATTTTACTGGCTCTTGATATGGCTAATAAACTTGGCTTTTATTCTGGATATTTTTGGCATTATGTATGAAAGTGTAGGTTCTATTTTAATATTGTACCCAACCAGGCATTCAGCCTATTTAAGTCTCGAATGCGTAATTCGAGATTTGTATACAAGTCTAACATGTTTAACATGTATAACATGTTGCGTAACATGTTTATAGAATGTGGTTCAATTGTTAATTGAATTTTCAAAATCTTGTACAGTTTCTAGTCTGTCCCATTTGCATGATATCCTGATGCTAATTTGAAACCTGGGCAGCATTTTATACTATAGTTCATTTCTCAAAAATTTTGCTGTATTGATTCTGGTTTTTTTCACCATGGGAAGTTCAGTGTTTTGCTTAGAATTGTATGCACAGGTTTAAAGAATTCTTTTCACTAGATTCTCCTTTCCATAATGCACTCAGATACTCTAGTAATGACAGTAGGTAAAGGTCCTCATCTAGTTTATCATTTGCTTACTTAAGCAAGTATAGACAATGTGGTTTTACATCCTCATTTAGAGAGGGGAAAGGATGCTGTCTCTGCCTCCCCTTAGTGTAGGGGGAATGATGGACAGGGCTCTAACAAGGTCTCTGAAGCACCAGGTGAGATAGGATGTAGCTATACCTCTTTCTCATCTTTTGATTAGTGACAACAGGCTTTTCCAGAAACTCTTTGTTCTCATGGGCATTTCTGGGTTTTGGACTTCTCTGTCATTCTCACTGGGATGTGTAGGTTGGCAAGCTACAAGCTGTGGGCCAAATCCAACCCACTCTCTGGTTCTGCAAATAAAATTTTATTGGAATGCAGTTGTTGTATAACCATTTATTGGAATGTCTTTGCTATAAAGGCAGAACTGAGTAGTTTTAACAGAGACCACATGGCCCACAAAGAGGAAAATGCATACTATCTGACCCTTGATGATAAACATTGCTGATCTCTGACACAGAAAAAGAAAGAAAAAGCAAAGAAAGAAAGAATGGAAAAGGAAAATTATATGTATATATTTTTCAATGTTTATTTTTGAGAGAAAGAGAGAGAGACAGACAGACAGAGAGAGGGAGACACAGAATCTGAAGCAGGCTCCAGGCTCTGAACTGTCACCACAGAGCCTGAAACAGGCCTTGAACTCATGAACTATAAGATTCTGACCTGAGTCAAAGTAGGACGCTTAACCAACTGAGCCACCCAGGTGCCCCAGGAAAATTATACTTGATGGTATTCATCACTGTGTTGTCCTTGAATCTTGATTTCTTTAAACAGACTGTCTTTTTTTCTTCACCTTACATAGTCTTTTGATCAATGCTTTATATTTTTTCCAGGGTTATAATTTTAATTACTGGAAGAAATAGGGTAGAATATGTTTAGTCCATTTTGTCTGGAATTGGAAACCCATGGGTTTATTTTTAACATTTTTTAACAGATAACATCAGTAATGCACATTCATGTTAGGCTTCAAAGAATTTCCACAGTTTATCAAGAAAATGACTAGCTCATAGTAAAATGTAAGGAACCAGAGAAATCTGGGAAGTTAACATTAACATGGCAGTATCATCTAAATTTTCTTTTATCTCACTTAAGAACAGAGGAACAAGTCAGCAAAAGAAAAATGCGTGAATGAAATTTATATGAAAGCCACACAACGAGGTTTCCTATGTAGTCCAAATTACAAGCCTGTAGAGGCAAACAACCGACAACTACAAGATCCGCACAGTGCCAGAGTCAGTGATGAAAGAAAAGGAATTGATAGAATATCTGACCAACCTAAGAACAAAAGAACCCCCAAAGGTAAAAGGCATTCACTGGAAAGATTGGCAGGCCAGTTTGAGAACAGCAGCTAAAAATGAAAAGAGTTCTGTATACTCTAGTAGTAACTAAGTGCAAGGGTTCTGAGATAAGGCCAAAAGGGCTGAGAGAGTTCTGGTCCTTATTAGCTTTTTAAAATAAGCAGCCAGGGCTTTCTTCCATATAGGACATAAGACTGAGGAGAAAACTACTGGAGTAAAATAAAAATTGGGCATGATAGGAACAGAGATAAAGAGGAGATGTAAGGGGCAGGGAAACAGAGCCAGGATATCTTAGAAAGCAAACCACCATATTTCTGTTCACAGTACACTACGACAACAGAGAATTTAACTCTTTAAAGTAGCAAAGGTATCTGAATCAAGTTTCCACTTGCAAGTTCAGGGAAATTAATTTTACAGATGATTGTGCAACAAGAAAACATTGAGGCAAAATCCCATATAAAGCTACTCTGAAGAAAGAGAAATGAAGGAGGATAGCACCTCTGCCGTGAGTAAAACAATACCAGAAACAATATATAGATAATACAGACATAAAAATTATAATGTGCTGTTGTATAATTATCTAAAATATACTGACAAAATTAAATAAGACATGAAAAAAATAACATAAATCAGCATGAAAAAATTCAGAACTTAGTGACAGAATTCAAGAATTTAGAAGAAAATGCTAGTTTAGATATTAATACTAAACTAGAAGGAATATAGAAGTAAGTAAAAGGAACAAATTGTATTTCTAGGAAAAAAATTAAAGAAATTAAAAATGAGATTAAAAAAATTCAAGAAAGTGAGAGATTGAAGACAGACAAAAGAGATCCAAAGTGTATAATGGGAGACCCTGAAAAGCAAACCAAAGCAAGAAAGGAGGAAAAAAAAGTATCAGAATCTATTGTTCAAGAAAAATCTCTGAAATTAAAAAAAGTTAAATACATATTGAAATTAAATAACATGCACTTGATAATACAAACACAGGGTTACTAGCAGCAAGATGTTTTCTAGTTACAATATCAGTCTTTAAAGAAAAATAAAAATAACTTTGAACATCCAGGCAAAAAGGGCTTACAAATCATAAAGGAAACAAAAATTAGATTCCTATTACACTTTTTAATAGCAATGTTTTGAGCCAGATAAAAAGGTAGTAACATATTTAGAATATTTAAGGGAAGAAAATGTTAGTGAAAGGTTTTATATCCAGTAAAAGTCACTTACGATTTATTATCACCATGCAAAAACTCAGAGAATATTGTTATCTTGATCTTTTCCTAAGGAATTGCCTAGACCTCAAGCTTCAGACAACCTAAATGGTTAAAAAGTCATTGGTATGGAAAAAAAAGAATACATAATGTTATATAAGCAGAAATACTAGTATTATTTTAAATGGTATTTATAGGCCAGTACCTAACATTTCTGGAATTCAGATTGTGGTCTTGAAATATTATCTCCCATTGAAAGAAATCAGAACTTCATGGAGAAACAGCTGAATCTGATTTGTCTAGTCTGGAATATCTTGTCATTCAGATAACAAGAAAGATACCAAAGCCTTCTAGAATTATGCCCAAAAGACTCAAGAAAAAACATTTTTATATATACACAGGCCAAAAATGGGAAACTTTGAACTTCAACAGAGATAACAATTTCAACAGATTTAAACTAGTATAATATATTGAAGTCTGTGTTATTAATGATGAATATTTTGTAAAATACAATTTGTCATCTTCTGAAGATAAAAGGGAATCATTATACTATTAAAACTGGATAGATGAGAGGGACAAATTAAGCATTAACTTGTATTTTTTTATATTAACTGTACAACTGGATAGCTAAGTAGTATATGAGGAAAGTATCTGTAATTAATTCAAGGTAATATATTCTAATATATTATTATTTTATTATAATTTCACTTCCAATTAACTTGTACAGTTAGGCACTGAGTACTAACACCTGCCAAAACAAGAAAAATAAAATAAAAGGTATAATCAAGACATTATATGCCAAGCCTCTGGATTCAGTTGCCAGGAATGAGGGATATAGAAGACAGTGAAAGATACATGTAGACCCATACCAAGAAAGAGCAATCAGCCAAGTCAAAAGTTTTCTACAGGTCAAATACCTAGAAATACTCAGATAGATTACCTTAAAAAGAAAGAGATGGAGGAGGAATGTGTAAATTTTAAAATATATATATAACAGATATTTTAGACAATGGTGACGATGTAAAAATGGTCAGGATTAAACTGTAGTGTTTAGGAATGCAAATTAGATTATAAAATCATAAGGAAACAAAAGGAAGCAATTACTATAAAAGTCATGTTAGCGGTTATATTTTGGAAGAGTACTAGGGTCTGTGATTGATATGGGACACATGGAGGGCATCCTGGTCTGGTTTATATCATTGTTTCTTAATTTATGTGGTGGTTAAAAGGCCTTATAATTATTCATTAAACAAACAAATTAGCGATGACAAAATTACTCATGGGTTTTCCATCTAATAAACTGGCTTAAATTAACAAAAAATAAAAATAAACACACACACACACACACACACATACACAAAAAGCAAGAAAACTTTGTGCTGGGAAGAAAAGGCAGTAGTAACAGATAACAAAACAAAACAAAGCAAAACAAGACTTTTGACATTTTAATTATAAGTTTAGTTTATAAATTTAAATTCTAATTTAAACACTATACTTACTGTATTTAAATAATGAAACAGGGGAGCCTGGGTGGCTCAGTGGGTTAAGTGCAGGACTTCAGCTCAAGCCATGATCTCACGGTTTGTGTGTTTGAGCCTCACATTGGGCTATATGCTGACAGAGCCTGGAGCCTGCTTTGGATTCTGTATTTTGGTCTCTTTCTCTGCCCTCCCCCACTCACACTCTGTCTCTTTCTCTCTCTCTCTCTTAAAAAAATAAACATTAAATTTTTTTTTAAATAAGGAAACAAAGTTTTCACACATAGGTACTCAGGTTTGAAAAAACAGAACTCATAAATATTAAAAATAAAATAATTGAAATAAAAAACTCGAAGTTAAGGTTTAATAGCAGATTAGACATAGCTGACTACAAAATTAGTAAAATATAAAGTGTTTTAGTAAAACCTTTTGTAGAAAATTTAGTAAAAGATTTTTAGTAAACTAAAATATATGGTCTGAAGGAATTATATAGCTGTGGAATAGAGACAGGACTAAAAAGATGAAAGGTTGAAAAACCAAGAGCATAGAATAAACACAGAGAAAAGAGAAAATGTAGCGATCAATTTTGGAATTTACTTGAGATAATTTTTAAGGTATGATTAAAGACAACAACTTGAGAAGATCTATGATATGAATGAAGATAAATAAAAAGAAATCTACATCCATGCAAATTACAGTGAAACTACACAATACAAAAGACATGAATAAAATATTAGTTTTAAAAAAAAACATTAAAAGTTCAACTGATTTCTTAATAGTGACAAAATAAATCAGAAAACAATGTACTAATAACTTTAGACATTGATAAACTAAAAGTGCCAGTTTTAGGTTTTAGAGCAACCACTAAGAAAATAGAAGGTGAAATTTCCAAACTTTTAAAGTGGACTGAGAAGGAATAGTAGTTAATACAAAAGAAAGAGAGTGAGAGGATGTAAAGAAATAAAACACAAGAAAAATTGTAAACTAAGATGATAGATATAAACATATTAGGTCAGAATTACATTAGATAATAATTTACATTAAGGTTAAATAAACCAATTAAAAGATAGAATATGTCAACTTAGATAAAATATTAGTAAGCCAGCAATATATTTTTGATAAGAAACACATTTAACAGGATATGTAAAGTGAAGGAATTATATATTATATACTTTATATATAATATATAATATAATAATAAATACATAAATTATATGTAATATAAAATAAAAGATAACGTGTGTCATATACAAAATATTATAATATTAATATCAAAGAGGCTTTAAAAAATAACAAAAGGTGAAAGAATTATTTCATAATTATGAGATTTAATTCACCAGAAAAATGTGACAATGTTAAAAATATGTGTTCCTACATCGACTGAAAATATATAAAGAAATTTGATAGATGTACAAAGAGACAGAGATATATCTACAAATATATGGTAGATTTTAAACTTCTCTCAATAATTGTTAGAACTTGTGGGCAAAAACTCCTCAATGATAGGGGAGACTCGAACACGTTCTCTACAAATTTGACTTAATGAACAAACATGACCCAATGGATCTCTTAACAGGAGAACACACATTATTTTCAGACTTTCATGAAATCATTGCTAAAATTTACTAGACATTTGGTCATCAATCAATTTTTAACAAATTTCAAAAGCTGAGCATGTTTATTGACTGTAATTAAAATTAAGCTGTAATATCCAAAAACTAACCCTAAAACTCTCTTTTTTTAAAAATATTTTTGAGATTATTTATTTATTTTGAGAGAGAGAGAGATAGAGGGAAGAAGAGAGAGAGAGAGAGAGAGAGAGAGAGCGCACAGGTCGGAGAGGGGCAGAGAGAGAGAGAATCCCAAGCAGGCTCCTCACTGTCAGCATGGAGCCTGATGGCGGTGCTCAAACTCATGAACCTGGAGATCATGACCTGAGCCAAAATCAAAAGTTGGATGCTTAACCAACTGAGCCACCCAGGTACCCCACAAAATAAAATAATACATCTCTAAATAACCTAGAGTTCAAAGAAGTTATAATGGAACACATAAATGTGTTAAAATTGAAAGATAAAAGTACTACTTTATACCAAACTTGTGACATACAACTCAAGTAATGCCTTTGGTGTTTTATCTAAAAAGTCATCATCACTGCCAGAATCATCTAGATTTACTCCTATGTGGTCTTTTAGAAGTTTTACAGTGTTATGTATTATATTTAGGTCTAAGATTCATTTTTCATTTTGAATTAATTTTTGTGAAAAGTCTATGTCTAGAATTTTTTTTTTTTTGGTATATGGATTCCCACTTGTTTCAGTATCATGTGTTGGAAAATATTATTCTTTCCCTTCAAATGACCTTTATTCCTTTGTCAAAGATCAGTTGACTGTATTAGCATGTATCTATTCTTGGCTCTCTAATCTGTTTCACTCATCTATTTGTGCATTCCTTCACCAGTGTCACGCTGCCTTTATTACTACAGCTTACAGCAAATTTTGACTTTGGGTACAGTCAGTCCTCCTGTCTTTGTTCTTCTCTTTCAATATTATGGTGGCTTTTCTGGATCTTTTTGCCTTTCCATATGAACTTTAGAATCAGTTGTTAGTATCCACAAAATAACTTACTGGGATTTGGGTTGGGAAAATACACATTTTCAAAGTCATAACATGCTCCTTAAGCACTCAGACTCCAGACACTCTGGAACTAGGAAAGTCTTTGTAGAATCCTTTCTCTTCAGTCTTACCTAGACTGATGCATTCTATCAAGTTGTGGAAACAATCACATGTTGCACTGGATGTCCTAAAATTCTACCAGCATAGTCGTATGAGAACTTTGTTCACATAAAAGCAGGTGGAGTACTTTTACAGCATCATTTGGGAAAAAAACCTGTTCTGCACAAGTCAATATTTCAGATGGCTTAAGATTACTTTTAAGAGGTCCACAGACTTCAAGGAACTCCAGAGTCCGATATCAAAAAGCAAATCTTAGCTTGTCTCCATCCCTCTTTTCACCACTCCCTCTTTCTAGCTTCTTTGTATAGAATTAATACGACTCTTTAAAATAGAGAAATAAAAATGGAATGTATGTTGCTGAGGTAAAGGAGAACACCTAACCTTGGGTAGAAGAGAAAGTAGAAAATGTCTTGCAAGGGAATACAAAGAGTTGAAGAAAAGACCGAATTGTTAGAAACAAAACAAAACAAAACAAAACAAAACAAAACAAAACATTTCATGAGGTGCTGATATGGCTGAACAGGGATCTCCGTGCCTGAGCTGAGATGAGGGAGAGGGTGGGCCAGAGAGAAGACGGTGAGACTGAGTTGTGAGGTACCCAAACATGTCAGGGGAAGGTCACTTGGAGAATTTAGAAGGTATGGATTCAACATTAGCCACTCTAGCAGTTGTGGAATGATACGAAAAATGAAAAACAAAAAAAAAGCAGATCCTAACAGGTCCAGTCGTCAGATTGTTAAACTATTAGTGTTGTGGGTGGGAGGCTCTGTTACTGGAATGGTTTACAGAGTGGGGAATCCCTGCAAGTTGGAAGCTTTCCACACCAGCCATGTTGTTTTAACACCACCAAATTCTTGTTGTTTATATTTGGAATAAATATTTTTCTTGAGAATAATTCTACAATAGTCTGTACATTATTTAAATGCAACACTTTTAGTAAAGGAGTTGTTCAATAATTTGCTGAATTGCTTTAAATATGTTATGAGGAGCATCAATTAAAGTTTTCTTGGTGACTTGGGGTTATCATTATCAACATCCTTGTTGACTGGAGCTATAATGCAGCTGTCTCCTCAGGCTTTCTGGTGAAGTATGAGGAACTATTTTTCTAGCACTAAATGGTTCCCATTTGAGCACGTTGGGAGTTGTTTTTGTTCTTTCACACCCCTTGCTGGAAGTCTTCACTTCTTTGCTTTCATTCCAATTTCTATCAATCTTGCTTAACCCAGTGCAATTGGCTGTTTTTGGTTTCTGTATGTTGGGATTAATCATTAAAGTTATTAATTATTTGTGAAATATAAATTCACAGAGTGTGAGTTTTTGAGACAGGGCATTTCAGCTGTGGGTCATGATCCATTAATAAGTTGGGAAATCAATTTGGTGGTCAGGATTCACTTTTGTTATTTAAATAAATAGAATAGAATAGAAAATATAATTGAAAATATTTTGTTCAACACATGTGGCAAGTGTAAGTGTTTTGTGAAATCCAGTGCTTGTATAATGGTAGAAAATGTAAACTACGAGCTATTATTTGAATGTAATTCATAGCAAGAAATAGTTGAATAAATTTTAAGGCATGGATTTTTGACATGTATAATTTTCCCCCCAGCTTATTCCTTATAATTTCTTGATTTCTTTTCAGGTAACTGAGGGATAAGGATAAGTTATCTCCATGTAAAATCTCTTCCTTCCAACCTTAACTTCATTAGGGGAGGGACCTTAGAGACCTCTAGTACCTGTAATGGAGTCATTTTTCACTCATTACCAAAAAGTTTGAGAATCCATACAAACCTGATATCTTGAGATGATGGTTATGACATAGACCTTCCCATCAACAGTCTCAGAAATAAGAGCAAATAGTAAGGAGAAAGAATGGGAAGCTATAAGCCCCTCACTCATCCATGCAGCATTTTGGGTAGAAATGTGGGTGTGGACATGTTTTCATTTTGGAGAAGGCTTTACTTTGATATCGTAGGAGTGGTAAGTTAGCCTCAGAAAAAGAGTGGAGGCTTCCTGAGATAGGGCAGAAATCATACTTTCAAATAAAGGTATAAGTGGAATCTTTGAGATTACTTTTGTGCCCGTTTCAGCTCACTGTGAAGGGGAATCTGATGGGGAGTTTGGCAGGGACCCTAAACAGAAATGATTAGAGAATCTTACTGCATTTCTGTGAAACGTAAGCATGGGGGTAGAAGGCAGATAGGGCACAGGTTAAAGATAGAAAGTACCAACTCAACTGAAAATCTAGATATTTAAGTATCTCTCAAATAAAAATATGATGATGATGATGATGATTGACATTTTACTGGGTTTACTCCTTTCTAGAAGGTCTCAGAGGAAATATAGACACTCTTATACCTCCTGATATTTTTTCCACACCCCTTCACTTTTTCTTCTCTACATTTGCCTCCTATTGTTTCTTGTATTCAGAAAGAAAGAAAGAAAGTCCTATGTCATTAGTTATTGATTTATTAATGTATTAAGAAAATCTTTTGATGCCAGTATTATAAGAGTCACTGGCATAGGTACTTTGAAGGACAAGGCTAGATACAAGTCTGTTGCTCCAGAAGTGTATAATGTATGACAGTGAGGGAATTAGGAATATAGGAGAAGGGAGTTCAGCTTTCCATTCCCCACCCCCATGGTCCAAATATATGCAAACACTATCCACAAATATATTTCTTTTTCAGAAGACAAAACAGACCAAGAATTTTATTCTTCTTACTTCAATTTATCTGATAGATCTCTACCTTTATACTCTTAAAACCTAGGTAAATCTACTTAGTATAAAAAAATACCTAGCTTGATTGCAAAAGGCCATATTGTTACCATATTTCTTACACCAACCTCACTGTGAGTTTACTTGGAATAAATCTAGGTGTTCAATAAATTGGGAGGCATGGTTCCTTCTATGAATAATACAAAACCTCAAGAAGATTTTCCCAGAAACTCAGCCATCATTAGAATTATTCAAAGAATGAAAACTTCTCCTGAAAGGAATTCCCAATAGCTCATTTGCTATGTAAACAAATTGCGTGTCCTGAAGGTATGGTTGGAGTACATAAAATATTAAAATGTTGATACCTGATAGATTCTAGGAAGAAATTTGAATTTATAGGCAAGCATTTCCTGGAGCAGAGGGGACCCTTATGGTTCAATGAGTCTTACATTAAAAATAAGACAAGGTAAGATAAATTAGCCCAGAGGATACTATAGGCATGAGTTTTATGCCCAGTATCACCATGAATGTGGTTATGGATGCCCTTTTGCTCTTTGGGAATTGTAGGGATTGAGGATTGTATCTACCAAAGAATCCATGCAGATGCAGCTACAGCTACTTTGTATCACTGAATGGATGGTCGAAAGAGGTAAGGAAGAGGATGAATGGAAAGTGGAAGTGATGAGAACACATGCTTATTTAAGGAGTTATAATTCACTGAATCTTTTCAGTAAAATTACTGTGCTAAATGTTTTCATGTGCCTTTTCTCATGTAACCTTTAAAATAAACCTCTGATGTAGATTTTAGTTTTATTCCTAAAAAGCAACAACTACCAGGTGAGGACAGGCTTGTTCAGCGTCAACGATCAAAGTGGTTCTGTTTGGTAGGCATGGAGGCAGGCAGCAGTGGAGACTAGGCATGCCCCCTATTAGAATTCCAGGCAGTGAGTGCATTCAAGATGGATCTTTACACAGAAACTGAAGTAGAAAGATTTTGTTTCCTACGTGAACAAATTGGTCCCAACCAAGTGAGGCCCCATTCATAGAGGAACATTTACACAGACATCCAGAATAGTACACAGAAAACTGAGACATGAGGCTTAGCAGAGGAAAACCTCATCGTGATGAGGGTCATGAGCTATGTGCAGTTTCCCAGGCACATGAGACTCAGGAAATCAAAAGATTAATTCCAGATCTTACCCATAACTATGCTGAGCCCTCTAATATACTAATATTATTACACCCTGTCTTGAATGTGTGACAACAAACCTATAAGAAAGGTATTATTTTATAATCATCATCATGACCATCACTATCACCATCACCATCTTCATCTTTACAAATAAAGCAATTGTGGTTTAGAGAAGTTAGGTAACTTGCCCACTGCCATTTATAAGAGGACAGAATCATGGCTTAAACTCAGGCTATCTGACTTCAGGGAGAGTTATCTTAACAAACCACCACCTTATCCAAGTGAAAGCTTCAGGCTCATCCATCCATTCAGTAGAATAATATCTGCAGAGCAGCTACTATGTGCCATCCACAGTGATTGGATGTAGGTATTAGAAGCTCAATAAATTTTGGTTTGATGATTGAATGGATGGATGGATGAATGAATGAATGAATGCATCCATATATTGCTATATTTGTGAACACACAGCTCAAAAAACACCAATTTGAAGCTAAGACATTTGGATTAAACTGTCCTGCTGGAGACCATAGTATAAGATTATTCCCTTGTGTGTGGGAGTAGTCTTCCTCAGATTGAAAGGCTCTGTCCTTCCTGCCAATTACCCTAACATAAGACCTACTTTGGATCAGGGAATGACAGATGGTGAAGCAGGCATTAAACCAGAGGGAAGAAACAATTCCTTCTTTTCTTTAGTTTGTTGGCAGTTAGGTCTGGACTCTGGAGCAGAGGTGCTCAGAGTGCTCTAAGCATTGTATGCAGCTGTTTCTGATACATGGAGTGGATCCTGTGGATATCCCTAAACCTATGTACTCCATGATCCTTGGCATTTAGTTGTCTTTCATAACCTATCTTTAGGTCTAGATTTCAACATTCAGTAAACTCTTATTTTTTTTAAAATTTTTTATGTTTATTTACTTTTGAGAGAGACAGAGACAGAATGAAAGTGGGTTAGGGGCAGAGAGAGGGAGACACAGAATCCGAAGCGGGCTCCAGGCTCTGAGCTGTCAGCACAGAGCCCGACGCGGGGCTCACACTTATGATCTGTGAGATCATGACCTGAGCTGAAGTCAGACGCTCAACCGGCTGAGCCACCCAGGCACCCCTTCAGTAAACTCTTACTAAAGGTAACAGCCCACCCTTGGCTGTGTTGGAAGTGGAGCAGTTTATACAGTGAGGCCAGGGGAAACCTGAGAAGTCCCTTCTAGGCAAAACCAGAGTTGCAATGTTTCCTTAGTTCTCAGCAGGGTGGAGATCTCCCGGGGACAGCACTGAAGACGACCATGTCATGACAACTGTATGGATACTTAAAAGCAAGGGGAGACAGGGAATTGTTTTTAAGTACATGCGAACAGCACTTGGGAGGACTCAAATATTTAACTGGCAGACACGTAATCAGGAGTAGGGAATTAGGGCATAGGAGGGTCGAGAGGAATTAATTTCATACAAATGTGGCACTTTTGTGGCACTTGCTGATGTATATTGGGCAAATACAATCCCATGCCTGCAACAGTTGCTGAGCACCCATGGTATAGTGAACAGAACAGAGGCCTGGTAGCAGGAGACCCAGGATCTCCCCCAGAGAGTGGCTGGCTTAGTTCAGTGGGTATCCATTACTTTCTCTGAAGCCAGGACTGATATTCACATGTGTGACTTGGCCCCTGGAAGCCAATCTTATGTTCAGTTCTCATTCCTAGCACTGGCTAAAGCTCAGCCCTTTCTTTCCCACTCATCAAAGTATATAGGAGTCCAAGGAAAGTGTTAAACTATTAAAGGGATAATCTTAGCTCTTTCTAACTTATATGCAAAATAGGTATTTGCAAACTATAAATAAATGTGAAGCACTCACAATGCCACTGAGAAAAATGATCTGTAAACCATCTCCCTGGCCTATCAGTCTTTGCCTATAGTAGCTTCAGATCATTTCGGATGAACAGTCTTCCACAGGGAGAAGCAGTAAGATGGGAGGAACAGAGAGTGAGAAACTGGGCATGATGGTGTGAATCCATTCAGGTATTGGGGTGTGGATCACAAAACGAGGAAAGATTGGGAAGTTGTGCTAGGTAGCCATTGCACAGAGATGAACGTCACAGGAAGAATCTGCTGGAGGAAGAGCCAGTGAACTGAGCTGCATCTCCTTTGCTCAAACCACCATTGGCACACCGTGGAAATCCCCTGTGACAGGGAGAGCAGAGCATAAGCATCTTCCAACCTCTGCCAAAGTTCGGGGGAGGTCACAAAAGGGGTTAGTTACTATTTACCTTGAGTGAAATGGTTCTTAGTGCAAAGTCAAGATAGAAAACAAAAACAAACAAAAGCAAAAACTTCATCCAAATCCACATTCCTAGTTTCAGTTTAAACCAGGCTTTGTGCAGACTCATCATCTTCAGCACTGGCTCCTCTTTCATGAGCTGGGAGTAGATTCAAGATGGGGGGATGGGGAACGCCTATAATCTGATCCAAACACTCTACTAATGTTTCCTCTTCCTTATTTTCACATTGTCTCTCAATACCCCAGGAAGTCAGTAGGTAAATGGTTACTAGCTCAGGAAGAAAAGTTGAAGCACAGAAACTTACATGGCTCACTACCAAAGAGAGGGTGTACCAGGGAATAAAACAGAAACTGGCCATAAGGTTGACCAGTGCGGTTTCGTCTTCAGTGCTGGAGTCTAGCTAAAGGGCACTTGAGGCTGTTTCACTTCTCTTAAGCTCATAACCCAGAGCAGACTCCCTGGGGTGGCGCATCTCAAACTGAATTCATGCTTTCTGGTGGGGTCAGGAGATTTTCACTGGGTAAGTGTGACTTTCACTTCTGACAAGCAACGACATCACTCGATCAGCACGTAATTCTTAGGAAAGAAACATTTGGCTGAGCTAAAAGGAAAAGCATCAGGCACAGACAGATTAGATTTTCCTTTAAATAAACATGGCCTTTCAGAAAGGCAAGAAAAACGTTTGGAGCAAAACATGCTGGGCATGAGAATTTCAGATGAAATAGCTACACACCCTGAGCAAGAACAAGAACAAGAATCTGAGTAGTCAGAACCACTCCTTTGTTAAACCAGTGAGAATAAAGGTGTGTGTTCCTACAGATAGAGTGTGTTTCTCCAACACCACATTCTACACCCCTCTGGTGGCACAGGGTATTAGCTTAGTGGGTAATAATTGTTCAGTTGACAATTATTTAGTTAAATGACTCATAGTAGTGGAATACTTGAAGTTTTCCCAGCCTTCAACCTGATCCCAGAGATGACAAGGAAATCCCTCTTCCTAAAGAAACCAGTAGGTTCTTTACATCACATGGAATGGCTATGTTATCATAGCCACCGAATCATAAAAATAGTGTTTGATATCCATTTTCTTCTTAAATTTCATAAAGCTCTTTACAAGGGTTTCTTACGTGTGTCATCTTTGTCCATTATGTCTTTCTGTTTCCATTATGTGCCTTATATTTTCTGTCCAGATCCCACTCCACCCTATACTTTTTATCTCAGTGACCAAAATTAAAACGCCAAAAACCTTTCACGTTTCATTTGCATTGCCAATCACAGTTAGTTAATCATCAAGTCCAAGTGATTTAAAATTTTCCTCAAATGCATACATGGATTCAATGCATACCTGTTAAACAATTTGATATGTATCAGCCGCATGTCTGTGCATTAAAGATACAGAGAGAAAAGGGTGAGGCTTCTTAGTTGGAGAAGCAAATGCATCATTTGTTATGCTTGCATAAACAAGATAACTTCTTTATAGACACCTCACAAAGATGACAAAATGAGGTATTATGATTGAAAGGGAATTGCTTGTCCTCCTCTCTGACTTGGTGGCATTTAAGCTGAGACCTAGATGGTGTGAAGAGCCAGCTACACAAACACCTGGAGGAAGAGCAGTCCAAGCTGAAGGAACAGAAGGAGCAAAGGCCCAGTGTGATGAAGAGTCTACTTATTTAAGACAGAACAAAGTACCTTTGGCTGGAGCATAGTGGGATTGTGGTTTCACAAACTAACATTACAGCTGAATGATAAGCAGAGGAAAGGCCTAGTGAGCTGTGATAGAGTTTTGATCCATTACAAAGGCAATGAGAAGTCCTAGAAGGGTCTGGGAAGGATAGTAATATAAACCTAAATTATATTTTAAAAGATATGAAGAATGAACAATAGAGATGATGGTGGCTTGGGCTAGGTGATAGCTGTGGAGAGAAGTTACATATTCTCTGGACATTTGGGAGTTATAGTTGATACACCTTGCTGATGGATTGGATATGGAATGTGAAAGAAATCAGAGTTGAGACTTTGGTTTCTGATCTGAATGACAGATGGGCAGTGGTACCATTCATTCTCAAGCCCACGTCATCATCTTTCACTTAGATCTCTGCCATAGTCCAATATCTTTTCCACAAAACTTCAGGCCCACTAAAATCTGTCATCCACATCACTGACAGCATAATTTCATAGAGGAAACAATGCTCTCATTATCCCAGTTCTCATAACCTTTCAATGACTCCCCATTAATTAGGAGAGATTACAAGCCCCTTTATCTAATGTTCAGTGATATGGTAGGTAGGATTCTGAGGTGGATCCCAAGTTTCTATGCCCTGGTGTAATCAGGCTGCTAATCTCCTCCCCTTGAATGTGCCTGGGGCCTATGAGTATGATGGATGTCACTCCCATGATTACGTTATGCTGGATGAAATATTGTACTGGATGGGCTTATCTTAATCAGGTAAAAGCTTTAAAAAAAAAAAATACTGCCCCTTCCTGATGAGACTCTTCTTCTGGCCTTAAAGAAGTAAGCCACTGTAAGTTTTACAGCTGGTGGGAAGTGAATTTTGCCAACAACTACATATGCGTGGAAGAGAGCCTCAAGACCGAGATGGGACCCTAGCCCCAGTCACACCTTGACTGAAACCTTGTGAGACCTTGAATACAGGTATACAGGTATCAACTTACTTATGCTTAGATTGTTTACTCATAGAAACTATGAGAGAAAACATGTGTATTGTTTTAAACTTTAAGTTTATGGTAATATGTTACAGTCACCAGAGAAAACTAATGCAAAGGCCTTTCATGTCTTATTTCTATTGATTTCCAACTTTATCAGTCATCTTAACTGGACTCAGTCTTTATATTTCAGTAGCACCAAGTGGTTTGTAGATTCTGGCCTTTACCTAGGTGTTTTATACTACCATGCTCTTGATGGTACCGGCTCCTCTTTATAAAATTTACTCCATATATCCATTATCTAATTTCTACCTGGAAACACTCACTTAGGAAGACTCACTTCATAGTCCATTTCCATCTATTAATTCCCTCTTGCAACATGATTTATTGAGCATCTACTTTATACCAGTGGAGAGATATAGAACGATAAACAGAAATTCTGCCATTATTTCCATTACATTCCAATGAGAGAGAGAGAGAGAGAGAGAGAGAGAGAGAGAGATCCTCAAAACAAATAAATAAATAAATGTTTAAGTTCCAGCTGAGATAATATCTATGATAGATAGAAAGCTGGACAAAAGAATAACAATGGCTTCTCCATAAAGACTCTCCAGTCCATCTTGACTTGTCCCACCATTTTGCATCTGCTCTCCATATATTTTAAGTATACTGAAGATAGAGATGGTATTTTACTCCTTTCTATGCACAGTAGCTTTGTTGAATGAATTAATATAAGATCTGCCCCTTCCTGTTTACTCCTCTGAAAGCCAGAGCAAAACATTACAAAGCAAAAGCAAAACCAAAAAATACAAAACAAAACAACAGAAAAAAACCCCACAGAGCCACTCTGCCCCTAAATCAAGAAGAGCCCGGCATAGAGATTTAATATCCAATAGAATGGGACATTAATTAGCTAGCTGCTCCTAGCATGTTTCCCAGCATCCCTGGACACTTGTTTTAACATAACCCAGAAGTCTCCTTGATCCCCAAAATGAGTCATCAATCTGTCTTACTTGATTTCTGTTCATAGTCCCTGGTGCCCTTCTAGTTCCCTATTAGTTCATTTCACCTCTCTGGGGTTTACTTGTCATCTAGTTCCTTTTAATCCCATTCTCTGCTTGCCATTTGCCTTGCACAGATTCCTATTACAACAGATATTTGTCAATTTTGAGGCCTTCCAGCAACTCTGAACACCCTCTTTAAGTTGAGGTCATTTATTTCCTATATTTTGACTCTTGGTGAGAACCATGTATTCAATTCCCCAGCATCCTTTGCACTTGGGGCACACTTATATGACCCACACTCTCTCAATCAGACTCAATGGATGGATGATTACTTGGAAGATAATAATTTAAAGAGGTAGACTCCACATGGAATCCTTTTGGGAGATGGTAGTGGTAGCTACATCCAGTTTCCACGGGCAGTGCTCTCTAAGGTTCTTGCAGAAGCATCCAGGACTGGCTTCCATAACATCTATACCTGGCAGAGGTACCAGACTGTCTCCACTGGGGCCAGTTCTGTGGTATGGCTTTGACATTCTTTTGTGCTGCATAGTCAGAGACTCTGTGAGCTATCCAATATTCTTTAATACAGGTCTTAAGTTATTGAAGCTAGTTTATATTTGTTATAACTAAGAACCATGTTTGTTATATCTCTAATTACCCTCCCTCCCCAACAACTTGGCATTCACCTAAAAGAGCTTTCCAAATGATGTGCTTGTTCTCTCCTGCCATTCCATTATCTACCTGGCCATTGTCCCTATTCCCTTCCATGCACACATACATGCAGAGAGTAGAAGCCTGGGTGTGGGTAAAGGTAGAGTATTAGTGTTTAGCAAACCCCCTTGAGTTTGAGATGTTCCACTGATCTTGTCTATTCCTCAGCTGGTCTCCGAAACCCTCACTCAGTTACTTCCAATATCTTTCCTCTACCAACTATGATCCTCCCCCAAGATGCTTAACAGAGAACAGTATCACTCTACAGATATCTAAAGTGGAGAGCTAAGGGGACAGGACAGATTTGGGCAACGGCTTCACTTGAAGAGCAATGCAAGACTTGCTCATTCCCACACATCTCCTCAGTAAGAAAACTCACTGTGGTAGCCTCATTAGCAACTGCTATACAGACCTGCTGCCAAGGAAACTACGTTGTTTTTGATACCCAAAGCCAGAGCTTAATCAAAAATGGAAACAGAAAGGAAGTTCTAAAACAAACAGCCCAATTTTTTCCTGTGCCATAATCTCAGCAGGCCCATTATATTGACAGGTCAGCTTATTCATGCAATTATGTACACAATGAGCAGGAAGCAGCAAGCAGGGCAGAATCAGGATGGTGTGGAGTCTGCTAAGGCAACAACTCACCATTTTCAAAAGAGAGGTGAGCCCCTCGTCAGCAGGGGTAACGGAGTGTCCATCAGATGCAGAGATCCATGGAGGCCAGGAGGATGCCCTGTGCATCCCTCAGGGTGCCAGCATGCACTTACCACAACCCACGCTGCTGTGCTAAACAACCTTCTCAACATTTCCATGCTTTTGTTTTTGTTTTTTTATCACCTGCCTTTGAATTTTGAACAAAAAAATGTAAATTAATTCAAGCTTCCAAGGGTAATGATGGACCATGCTACTTAGCCTAGTTTAGTTATGAAACAAGCTTCCTTGCCTGGCCTCCTACCAAGGCACTTTCATGACCAAGGGAAATGGTGGAATGTGAAAAGTATCTAGGCATGGAGTGAGCCTGACCCAGTATTAGTTCTGCCACTTTCTGGCTCTGGGTCTTGGGTCAAGTCGCTCCCAGGCCTGAACACTTTTCTTGTAAAATATCAGTACCCACTCCACAAATGTGGAAATGTACCTGGCACATCACGTGTCTGTCATGGGCTGCCAATCATATATTGCAGAATCTGTGGCCAGCCCTATTCCAAAGCTGAAAGTCATAGAAACCAACTGCAGGGGAGTGGGAAGGGAAAGCTTTAGGAATTTATTAGCTGGATGGCTCCCTTTCTTACCTCTCTCTTTAAAAATGGCAAGGAAGATACTGTCAGCAGCTGGGTCCTCACATAAACAGCTGTCTACATGAAACAAGGCAGGAGGCCCATATTAAATAATGAAGATAGAATACATTAATTATACCATGGTAAGTAACTATCATATAAAATATGACCATTATATGATTGTTATTACTTTTACTACATTATTCATGCTGATATAAATATAACAGCCCACTAGTCATCAGTGTCATACTGTTTTTATAGAGAAGGAAAATGGAGCTCAAAGCATTTAATGACCTAATGGCCAACCTCTAAAACACCAAAGTAATGGTTGGCAATGCATGAAAAGAGGCCTGCAGTTTTGCCAATAGGACAGTTTAATGACTGAGCTGTGTTTTAATTTTGACATCATTCCACTGATGCTTTCCTAGTCTGTCAGCCTCATAACCAGGCAGAACAGGTTGCAACATATGGGAATACAAATAGAAGAACACATCATAGGTTACCCTGGCCTAGAATATCAAACACGGTATCCCAATTTTACCATGTGAGCTTCATTTATTTGATTCTTGAAAACACCTTTTTAGATGTACACCAGCTCCACGTGTATGAGTGTTAACTCATATCATTTTAGAGTAATTGTAGCAATATCTCATGTGAAGTGGGCAAGGCATATTAGGAAAAGAAAACCCAGAGACACTTTCCCAAGGACAAAATTGTTAGCATCAATATTAAGTTGAATGAATTAAGATTCTTGTTCTTTTCAGCATATCATACTATCTCTTATTATCTCTAAGTATCCATAGGAAGAGAGGTCTGGAAAGTGAAAGGAGAAGAAGGGTAAACTGGTAGAAAATGTGTAAGGAAAAACAAATTTTCAAATTCATAATTCTCAAAGACTCTTTCTGGACCTACCAAGCTTATGAGCTTATTGCCTGGCCCATTTCTCAGCTTCTTCCTCATACAAGTCTGACATGGGTAAGACAAGATAAAAACAAGCAAAAGCAAAACAAAACAAAACCCCCAAAACTGATAACCTTTTTGAAATTATCAGAAAGAAATTAAAATCTATCCCTTGATAGGCATTTGGAAAATATATAAAACTCATATGCGAACATATCTAGAGGGGACTGAATTTTAGACCCTGTAGATGGCTATTTTAACCATATATTAAAATGGAAATGGATCATTCCCTCATCAACAAGTATTTACTGAAGGACTTCTGTGTACCAAATAGAGACTGGGATCATTATCTCCAGAATTTTGCTGGTGTGCTTGGGTCTTTGCACCTCCTCTAACACCAACGACAATTACCATTATTTTATCACTCCTATGTAGCTCTGCTACGTTTTCAACTGCTATGAAAAATTCAGAAGTAAGAGTAAGATATTTAAGTCTCCACCAGAAGTGTCTCACTAGATGCGTTAGTAGGACAAATTTACACTGGTAGCCCGGTTACTCAGGATTCCTATGAAGATCACATGAAATTACACATGTGAAATACTTTGTAGAAAAAGATTATATGTATGCAAGGTCTTGTTATCAGATTTACCTCTCTAAGTAAATAATATAATGGGAAAGGACTTGAGAGCTGATCCTAATACTAAGTTCACTTTTTTTTAGAAAAATTTATTGATATTTTATTTTATAGTAACTATTAAAAATTCACAGGTTGCTTTATTATTTCCTATTTTATTTTATAATCACCATTTAAAGCAGTACTTGAATTGCTAATGATTCTTATTTAACTTATTATTATGGAAAATTTTAAAAATATATAAAAGTAGGGAGAACAGTACCATGAACCTCCATGTACCCATGGACCAGAGTTTTAGAAATTTCACTCCTGCCTCCTTTTCCTCAACACACACAGTGGATTTTTTTTAAAGCAAACACTAAAACTCGTGCCATTTCATCCTTAAATATTTCAATATATGTCTCCAAAATATAAGGGCTTTTTTTTCTGTGTTTATTTTTAACACAACCACAATAGATGACCACGTTTAAAAGAAGCCTTCAGGAGACAGTTTCCTATTAGGAAAGAATATTGTGCCATGTATCTTACTCAAGAATATTCTGTGACTCCCCAGTGCCCTCAGGATGAAATCTTAACCCTAAGATCATCCTCTAATCAAAATCTTCCCATTGTCCCTCCCATCGTCTGGGTGCATTTGTTCACACTATTTAATCCATCATAATGCTAGGCCTCCTGTTGCCTTCATATCCTGACCCTACCCATTTTGCAAGGACCTCTTGGTTTCCACACATCATGTGAAGCCTCTCGTGACTTTTTTTTTTCTTTAAACCCTCGTTGCATTTACTGTACTATTAGAAGGTAGTATTACAAGGATCAAAAGCATGTGCTCTGGAGTCTGACAAAGCTTGGTTTGGGAATTTCTCTGTGACTTACTTACTAGCTAAATGCCTTTGGGAAAGTCCTCCCTAGTCCTCGTGTCCTTAGGTGCTAATAGGAACAATTTATATTGTAGTTAAGGAGATTAATTAAATATATCTATATTACACATACATATACATATGTACGTAAATATTTGCGTGCAAATCATATGCATACTCACATATACACACATATACATACAACCCACTCACATGCATACTTACATTGTTTAGCAGGGAACAATCAAGGGAGAATTATTCCTGCTGTTGTTACCATCTGTATTCAATATCATGTGCTGTCTTTCAACATGGAGTTTATTGTTATGTCTCACTACCTGACTCTTGGACTGTTCGTTTCCTTTCTTTGTATTTACTTAGAGACATCTTTGACTGTCCCATCACAGCTGGCTTCACAGAGGAGATTCTTCAAGATATTTCTGGAAGACAGCCAGCCAGTGTGCAGAGGAACAGAGGCACCCAGGGTTCTTCCTCCTCCCCAAACTCCCAAGATGTTGTGTTAAATAGAATTCTCCCTTCTTTTCAGGCTCCTGCCAGGCTTGCTACGTGTGTGTGTGTGTGTGTGTGTGTGTGTGTGTGTGTGATATGAGGTACTTTAAAGTGAACCTGTAGATTTCTCCAAAAAGGAAAAACCTTTTATTCAGAACAGCAGGTGATGGGACAACTGGAAAAACAGCCGTTTCTAACCAAAATGAGTTTCCTGATAGCTGATCCTACCAGAGGGCTGCTGTCTTTATCCTGGAAATGCCATCCCTCTTCAGTCTGTAAATATCATGCTATAGAGAACGTCTTAGCGCTGGCATGGACAGGACATGGAGTCAACGTTGTATAGCAGTTTACTGTCAGCCAAGGGACAATGCTTCTTTCTTGGATTTAATAAAATGGGAAGGGAGCTGGGCAGGCCGCTCCAGAGAAAGGGCATGCAATACCTCTCCTGCCATCACATTGTGGTTTTTTAATAAAATGATGAAAGAGTGTCTTTGTCCTCCAAACACCAGTCTTACTTGGGCATGTTTGCTTTTTCACTTTCAAATGTGTGGATTCTTGGAATGTGGCTGTGGTCTACCTTTTAAGCCTGTGCCCACAGTTCTGTCAAGGACTCTTAGGGTCCTTTTACCTGGCAATATCTCCCCAGTCCAGGCCAGATCCTCTATTTCACCTTTTCACAGTGTAACACTCCACTAAGTAAAGATGTAGTTCAGTTAACCAACGCTTTTTGGAAAATAAATTCCCACAGAAATGTAAAGATTATCTTTCTTGCTGCAAATATTCTTCGCTGTGAATTACATAGTCAGATTTCTCTGCATTCATTACCTGGCTGAGAACAGAAAACGACAATTTCATTGTGAAGGGGGAAGTGATTTTTGGCATGTGGATCAATTCTAGTAAGGGCTGGTCTGAGACGGGGGTCGATATGATAGAATTTGTGTAGCTAAAAGATAGTATTAAAGACTGCTGGTGAGTGTGGGTGAAGAAAGGCATTCAGAAGGGAATAAAAAGCACAGAAGATGATGACAGGAAATCAGAGAAAGAAATGGAAAGTGGGAAAGATAAACTTCTTCCATTTGGAAATTTTGCTGATACTGCACATACAGCAGCAGTGAGAGTAGTGAAGACACAGGGTCTGGACACAAATGACCTGTGAACTAATCCTGGCCACCCTACTTACAAGCTCTGTGACTTTGGACGATTTACTTAGCTTCTCTAAGCTTCTGTTTCCTTACCTGTACAATGAGGATGAAAACGTGTCCACAAGTCATGGGGCTATGTTGAGGACCAAAGATAATTCATGTTAGACATTTAACATAGTGTTTGCCATGCACAGGTATCCAATATACAAAATTTCATTAAATATATTTTTCCTAAAAGTAGAGATAGCGATTACTCTCAGAACTTCTGATTTACAAACTCCCTATCATATGTGATCTTACTGTTTAAGGTTTTAAGAGTCGGTGTTAAATGAAAATTTTGTGCTCATCTGATTAAGTTCCCTAAGTTAGCACTCAATGGAAGATTCAGTACTTTATAAAAACTGTACTGGGTCTGCACATAGATACGCACATACACACACCCGCACACACCCACACGCACCCGCACGCACACACTACATACATTCACACATCTAATTTTCATAATAACCTTCTCCAGGTGAGGATGCCAAGTCACAGAGAAATTAATTAACTTGTTGATAATCCCTCAGCTTTTATGGTACAACCAGTGTTGGACCAAGGATGGTGTGACCCCAGAGCCTATGCTTTTAACACTAAAGGCCTAGAAAGATGTAGCAAGTGGGAAGAAGGACTGGAGTCCAATCCAGTGTTCTTTATTTCTTCTCAATAGGATTCTTTCCTTAATACCTTACATCGTTCCTCCATGAAGGCTGCATAAATTAGTGTTGAAAGAAGGACTAGGTTAAGTATTCAGAGGCCTGGGCTCCAGATCAACTCTGCCACTTGCTACTTATGTGACTTAGGGTAGGGCCAAATAGGGATTTAATATTAAAGCTTCATCATATGCTACTTGACTATGGCAACTGGTCCATAGAACAAAGTTTTGAGTTATTGCAAAGGTCAAATTAAATAGTTAGTGGAACATTACTTTGAAAACTTGAGAATATTAAATAGCAATAAGATATTATCCTTGTTATTACTAACATTAGTATCCTTTCTTTGAATATGTATTCTGCCAAAAGTCTATGGTCACAAATCTGATTGATGATAATTGTCTAAAGGTTTTTATGTTTTTGTTTTTTATACTACCAAAGCCTAGACCCTAATCTTTAAGTATCCGGTACAGTTGGCTGGAATGGGGTTATGAAATGTATTTATTTATTGAGAGTGGGGGAGCGGCAGAGAGAGAGGCAGAGACAGAGAATCCTAAGCAGCCTCCCTGCTGTCAGCACAGAGCTGGACACGGGTCTCAAACCCAGGAACTATGAGATCAAGACCTGCACCAAAATCAAGAGTCAGACGCTCAACTGACTGAGACACCCAGGTGTTCCTGCAATGTAATTTTTATACAGGTATTTCCGATTACACAGGTTTACAAATCTTTAGTCTATGTCACAGAATGTCACTCTGGATGATAGACTATCTTGAGTGTTTCCCATTACTATTTTCTTGAGCCTGATATATATCTTCTGTAAGACTGAGTTCCTTAACAAAAGTTATATATTCTTTTTTTTAAGTAAAACTTGTGGAACTTAAATCAGAACTGGGTAGCATAGTTGACTGCATTATATTTATTGACTTTATTGAAGTCTATTGTAAGTGGATCTCCTGCATACTTGTGTATGTGTAAAACAATTTTGAAAAGAAATAGTTAAAGTTGCACAGAGAACTCTTTACTGACACTTGAGGAATTGCCTTCCTGAATGGCACCCCCAAGGCATGGGTATAGATTAAATAACCTTTTAAGGTAATGACCCTTTAGAAAGGTTAATCTTGATTCAAAGGCCAAATCTAGACAAGCAAATAATTTTGGAGAAAATAAAATAGCTGAACCCAGCCAGTGAACAGAATATTTAGTGAACTACTCTTTATTTTAGTTTTTTAAAGTTTATTTATTTATTATGAGAGAGAGAGAGAGGAGAGAGAGAGAGAGAGAGAGAGAGAGAGAGAGAGAGAGAGAGAGATTGTGCACATGAGCAGAGGCAGGGCAGAGAGAGAAGGAGAGAGAGAATCCCAAACTGGTTCCAATGTTGTCAGCACAGAACCTGATGTGGGGCTTGATCCCACGAACAGTATCATGACCCGAGCCAAAATCAAAGGTCTGTCACTCAACCAACTGAGCCACCCAGGCAGCCTATAGTAAATTATTCTTTAAATGCAGTGGTATTCTTAGGGTTTCACTAGGGTTTAAAATGTGACCTAGTGAAATGTGGTACTGTGGAGCACAGACTGTGACCAAACCTGGGATTTAATCCCAGCATCATGACTGAACAACTGTATACACATAGGCATAGGTGTTCTTTTCTCAGAGTCTATGTTTTCTCATCTGTGTGACTGAGATAGCATAGAATTAAATGAGGTAACAAACACATGCAAAGCACATATGCTGACACAGAGTGATCATGGGACAAGTGGCAGCTACTATTCTTTTTAGACATAACTAATCCACCCAGAACTGTCTGTTTTCCTCTGATGGTTGGAAGAAATTAATGCAGTTGCTGAAGCAATGGAGGAGTGCATAAAGCATTGGGAAAGGCTGACTTAATACATGTGATTTAATTCCAGAATGTGTTTCCGAAAATCCCCTGACTTCTTTGTGAGTATCCGTTGTCTCTCTGCTTTAAAAAAATAAAACAAAAAACAAACAACAACAAGGTGCACAACAGTTCTTGTAGCTTTTTGGCTGCTTGTTTTAGAAGGAGACATTGATAAGTTGGAGAGGATCCAAAAATGATAAAAGGATTAGAGGATATGACCTACAGAGAAAGATTATGAAAAGAACTTCATACATCCAGCCTGGAGCCATGATGGCAGTGGGTAGGGATATGATAACTGAACTTAAATACTAGGAATAGGTAAGGAGTGAGTAAAGGAATTATTTCAGGTGATTAGACCATGGACAAACAAGGATTGATGGCCTTAAACCAGAAAAGCAAGCACTTCTTGTGGTATTCTTAGAAGAAAAAATTCAACAGAGAGGTCAATTAAGACCTTGATTATTTCATCTGAGAAGTGATTCTATGCAACTCTTTAGATGACACCTCCGTAGGCTGATTCTTCTGAAGAGTCAAATCTGAGGGCTGAGAAAGAAAGGTGAGTCCTGGCTGCCTGTGTTTCCCAACCCTCCCCCCCCCCCCCCACTACCTTGCTCTTTTTGGAGGGTGGAGGAGGGTAGCACTAAGCCTTAAGCCAATGCGCAAATCTCCGATGGTGTTAATCTATGTTAATTTCTTTATTTTTTTCTCCTTTCTCTAGTATAGTAAGTGGATTGGTGGCAGACAACATAATATATCTGCTTCCTGAATCCCAGAACCTATGAATGTGACCTTGTTTGGAAATAGGGTCTTTGTTGAGACAAATAAGCTAAGGATATTAAGATGAGAAGATCATCCCATTTCATCTGGATGTGCTCTAAATCCAATAACAAGTGCCCTTAGAAGATACAGAAAAGAAGACAGACAAATGAAGAGGAGGAAGCAATGTGACCATGGAGACAGAGATGAGAGTGAGGTAGCTAAGGAAGCGAAGGGTTGTCTGGAGAAACTAAAAGCTAGAAGAGACCAGAAAGTATTCCTTCTAGCAACTTCAGAGGGATTATGGCTCGCCAACACCTTGGCTTCAGACTTTTGGCCTCCAGAAGAGTGAGAGAATAAACTTGTTTTTTTATTAAAATTTTTTTTAATGTTTATTTATTTTTGAGAGAGACAGAGACAGAGTGTGAGCGGGGGAGGGGCAGAGAGAGAGGGAGACACAGAACCTGAAGCAGGCTCCAGGCTCTGAGCTGTCAGCACAGGGCCTGATGCAGGGCTCGAACTCACGAACCGCGAGATTATGACCTGAGCTGAAGTCAGACACTCAACTGACAGAGCCACCCAGGCGCTCCATAAATTTATGTTGTTTTAAGCCACAAAGCTCATGGAAATTTGTTATGGAAGCCCTGGGAAACTAATAGAATCAGTATATATATATATATATATATATTCCCAGAACTTCTCAACATCAGCCACCAACTTAATGCATGGAAAAGAGTCTTGCATGGCTACCTGTGGTTCAAATATTGGGATTAGGTGAGGTATGCCTTCAAGTTACTAGCTCACTGGGGGAGGTGGAGCTAGAAAAGTGTTGGGGGCATGCGGAGGTCTAAGATGCTGGCCTAGTCAGGGGCTGGTCATGGAAGCCCACTAAAGCAGCAATCACAGTGCCCCAGGGTTAAGAAAATATTCAAATATGCTTTAAAAATTTTTTTTTTCAACGTTTATTTATTTTTGGGACAGAGAGAGACAGAGCATGAATGGGGGAAAGGCAGAGAGAGAGGGAGACACAGAATCGGAAACAGGCTCCAGGCTCTGAGCCATCAGCCCAGAGCCCGACGCAGGGCTCGAACTCGCGGACCACGAGATCGTGACCTGGCCGAAGTCAGACGCTTAACCGACTGCGCCACCCAGGCGCCCCTAAATATGCTTTAAAAAGGGGGATGAAGAAGGGCATCTGGGTGGCTCAGTCTGTTAAGCCTCCAACTTCAGCTCAGTTCACGATCTTGCAATCTGAGTTCCAGCCTGCGTCGGGCTCTGTGCTGACAGCTCAGAGCCTGGAGTCTGCTTCAGACCCTGTGTTTCCCTCTCTCTGCCCCTTCTCTGCTCTCTCTCTCTCCCTCTTTCTCAAAATTAAACAAACATTAAAAAAAAGAATGGGGATGAGAAATGAAGTAGATGGAGTATCCATTAAGTGTTGGACTCTGGGTTAGGTGCTTTATGTAAATTATAACAGTAAACGCTGTCATTTATCAAACACTTAGATACATGCTACCTACTCTCTTACAAACTATGTGTACAGTATTTTACGTGGTCCTATGGTATAATGATACAGTTACCATTATGCCCATTAGCAGGTGGGGAAAATATGTTTTAGAGAGGTAACTTATTTCCCAAGTTTCCACAACAAATAAATAAAAGATCTCAGATTTGGACCAGATCTCTCTGATTCCATAACTTAGGCAATTCCGCCTGAGTTCACACAGGTAGCGAGAGTCAGGGAAGGGTTCACCCATATTCCTGCCATATGCGAAGACTGTATACTCTGCTGTCAGCAACTTCACTTCAAATAACAAAACAGTGGTGAGAGACAACAGAAACGCCATGGTGGAGGATACAAATTTATACACTCTCATCAAAACCAGGATGCAGCCTAGAGGAGGAAAGAGCAAGCCCTGTATCAGAGGCAGTAGCTACAGACACAAGAACACCCAGGTGTGGAAAATAAAGAAAGGAACTTTGCTGAGGGTTTTCCGAATGCAGACAGGCAGAGTTAGAGAAAAATCTTAGGGTGTCACTGAGTTTAGGGCCTTCGGTTCCCTGTTCAGGCAATCTCGCAGAGCGCACAATTGTCTCCAACACACCGTGAAACTCTTCAGCTAACTGATTTGCACTTGTATGGCCTTTGGGGGTTATAGTCCTCATCATGTGTCTCTTTTGTCCTAGGATGCTGCTAAGCCAGCACCCGCCATGCCCCTGATTACCATACAAAGTGCTTTTAGGATCATCCCAGAATGAAACACAAGCATCATGGTAAATCTACTGATGTCAGAAAGAAAAGGGACAATTCACGCCAACAAAATATTGTTTTGTGATTGTCTTTTCACTTTTGGGAAGAGCCAGGCAATAGAGATGTAACACTGCATACTCACCCCTCTGAATAGAAATCGTAGTCTATGTGACTATACGATAATTGGCAGACAGTTGCCAAACGAGTGAATTCCCCTAATCCGTGTTTTGGTGGCTCAAAGAAGGACTAGTGTGGACAGTGAGATTAGATCATTAGGATTCAGTCTTGGTTCTGTCACCTCCAACCTGCTATGTGACCTTAGGCAAGTCATTAATTTTTGTTTTATTTATGTATGTATGTATGTTTATTTTTGAGAGAGAGAGAGAGAGAGAGAGAGAGAGAGAGAGAGAATGAGCAGGGGAGGGGTAGAGAGAGAGGGAGACACAGCATCCGAAGCAGGCTCCGGGCTCTGAGCTGTCAGCACACAGCCTGGCGCGGGGCTGGAACCCACAAGCCATGACATCATGACCTCAGTCGAAGTCGGACGCTTAACGGACTGAGCCACCCAGGCGTCCCTAATTTTTCTGTTTCTAAAATCTCTCATCTGCTAAATGTAAACTGTAGGAAAGTCATTGATCTAATGTAAGTTTGGAAAGACTGAGATACTGGATAGAGTCAAAGCAGATGGCAACCACACAGCTGAGAGTAGTAGTAGACAGAGCTGTTATACCACACGTGTCACTTCTGTGAAGCCTGTCCTCCTTCCACTACTATTGCGGAGGTCTCAAAGAAGACTAGTGCCTCAAAGAAGACCCCTGCCTCAGGTCATTATCACAAATCACCAGTCCCCAACCTCATGTTGTTTTCTGAAGTCTGTATCATCGAAACAGTGAAACACCATTTTGTATTTGTTTTTACAAAGGATTGGATTTTGGACCGATCATTAGAGGATCAAAAATGTCTAATTATTTGCAGATCGTATGAGGAGGGCATGATGGCATTTATAAGCTTCCTTCCTGTGGTCAATAGTTTGGTTCACAGAGTGGCTCATGAGGTTTGGGAGAAACAATCTGCGGCCATGAGGTATAATAATGTGGGAGTGAGAGTCCTGCTTTTGTGTCATTTTCAAAGGTCTCTGACCTACAAAAGGGAAAGGGCAGCAGGTACAGGCACCTGCTCAGAAGTATACCTTGTTAGGCTTGAGCGGGACCTTGAGGCTCCTCTGGTTCTGATCCTTGAACAGTTTCTTCTCAGGAAGTTTCCAGGCCTGCTCGTGAAAACCTCAGGATGGGGAAATGCATGGAAGGACATGGGATCCCATTCCTGCTTTTGGCAGTTCTGACAGAAACGTAAAGAGACACAGGTCCTCTCCCCTCACAATGCCACCACACAGCTAAAAGCCTGCCACCTTTCTTGTCTGCACACATTTGAAGCCATCCATTTATGTCTCTCCTGAAGTTCCCTTTCTTCAGATTGTTACTTCCTGGTTCGTTCTTTGGATCTTCACATTAAAATCTGCTTAGTTTCTCTGTCACCTTGGACTCTCCAATCAACATATTTGTCTTTTAGACTGTAGCATGAAGAAGTAAGTTCCACACATCCAAGTGCATTCTGACCAAGGCATGAGTATTACTCTCCTTTCTAAATGTGCCATTTCTGTTAATGTGTGCATACTAAAAAATTAAAAGAAAAAGATATTTGAGTTTCACAGTTTCAGAATTTATTATTTGCTTATATTCTAGGAACAATGAACTACTTCTTATCTTGCCTCATTCATACTCCACATGTAGCTTTCAGCTGATAGTCCTACAAATTCAAAACCAAATTGTTTGGCACAAGCTTACAGTATTAGTTGTCTCTACTACTAGGTTCTAAACCTCTTGAGTTGAGGTGATCAGATCAGATTCAGAAACGTCACTGAACATGTATCATGCATGTGCTAGGCACATTCATATATACCCTCATTTTGTCTTCACAACAAAAATGAAAAACAGCCTCAGGATCTGTCTCTTACTCACAGAGACAGATCCACAAACTGAATGTATGCCTTCTACTTTAATTATAGGGTCTTTTTAAAATTTGCTTTTAACTTTCTTTTACGTTGAACTATTTCAAACAGAAAAGTACAGAGAATAGCACAATGCAAACTTGTGTCCCATACCAAATTTTATCCAATTGTTCATATCCTGCCAAATTTGCTTCATTTGCAAAATATCTGGGACTATTAACTTTTGGGGAGAAAACCTATTGCTACACTCACTTTCAATAATTGTTAGTGATTTATCAAGGCTTTCTATTTATTTTTGAGTAATTTTGGCTTATTCATATATTTTCAGGAAAATTTTCATTTTATTTAAGTTTTTAAATTCAGGTGCATAATATTTTTCATACTATTCTCTTAATATTTAAAAAGTTTCTATGTCCATGTAATTATGTCCCATTTATTTATATCAATATTGTATATTTATGCCTTTGTTTTCCTTTTCTCCCACTTCATCATTCCTGTAAAAGGTTTGAATATTTAAAAATTATTTTTTTCAAAGGAAGAGCGTTAGAGTTTATTGACACACTCTATTGTTTGTTAGACCCCTTTTTAATTATTTCTTCTCACTAACTCACTTAGGTTTGTCCTCTTAGTATTCTCAGTTAAATGAGTTAAATGCTTAAGTGATTTATTTACACTTGCTCATTTTGGAAAATTTGTTGTGCTTACATTGTCATTCATTTCTAAGTATTTTGTAATTTTAATTTCCTTTTTTGTCCCATAAGTTATTTAGGAATTCATTTCTTTTTTTTTTAGATTTTTTAAAATATTTATTTATTTTAAAGAGAGAGACAGAGTGTGAGCAGGGAAGGAACAGAGACAGAGGGAGACACAGAATCTGAAGCAGGCTCCAGGCTGTCAGCACAGAACCTGACCCGGGGCTGAACTCATGAACTGTGAGATCATGACCTGAGCCGAAGTCAGACACACCACCCAGGTGCCCCAGGAATTCATTTGTAAGTATCCAAATACACGCTTTGTCCAAAGCCACTTTCTGTTTATTCATAGGTAAGTTACCTTTTGGACAAAGGACGTAACTTGCATAGTATTGATTCTTTGAAACATTTTGAGACTTTTTTTTTCACTTTAACTTTTTGTTTTGTTTGGTTTTGTTTTAGAGAGAGAGAGAGTGCAATTGGGGGAGAGGGACAGAGGGGGAGAGAGAGAGAATCTTAAGTAGGCTTCATGCTCACCACGGAGCCGGACATGTGGCTCAATTCCACAGCCCTGGGATAATGAATGACCTGAGCCGAAATCGAGGGTCGGATGCTCAGCCACCCAGCTGCCCCTGAGCCTTTTTAAAAATTGAAGTGTAGCTGATGTACAATATTATATTAGTTTCAGGTGTAAAACATAGTGATTCAAAATTTATATGCATTACAAAGTGATCACCATGAAAAATCTAGTTACTGTATGAAATTCACCATGCCCATATGAAGTTACGTATTATTAACTATAATCCCTTTGCTGTACATTGTATTCCATGTCTTATTTATTTATGGAATAAATAAACTGGAATCTCTTTCCCTACTTGAGCATTTTTTTTTTTTTTTTGGTGACTGAATGGTTGGTCAGTGGTTTCTATGCATACAATTTATCCACCATTTGCACATACATACGCATATACATACCCATCTCATTAACTTTGCTGATATTTTATCTTCCTTTTTCAAAATAACATACTATAAATTTGACTTCTTTTGGTGTTCTATGATTTTAAGCAATGTGTAGATTCATGTAGCCACCACCACAATCAGGATACAGAATACTTATATCACTTCAAAAAGTCCCCTCATGTTATCCCTTTGTTATCATGTCTTCTCCAAGTCTATAACTCCTGGTAGTCATTGCTCTGTTCTCTGTTATCTAATGTCTTTTCTATTTGAGAATGTCATATAAATGGAATTATATAGTATGAACCTTTCGAGATTGGCTTATTTTGTAACTTTGAGATGTGTCCAAGCTGTTAAATATATCAATAGTTTTATCTTTTTTTTTTTTTTAATTTTTTTTTCAACGTTTTTTATTTATTTTTGGGACAGAGAGAGACAGAGCATGAACGGGGGAGGGGCAGAGAGAGAGGGAGACACAGAATCGGAAACAGGCTCCAGGCTCCGAGCAATCAGCCCAGAGCCTGACGCGGGGCTCGAACTCCCGGACCGCGAGATCGTGACCTGGCTGAAGTTGGACGCTTAACCGACTGCGCCACCCAGGCGCCCCATCAATAGTTTTATCTTTTTAATGATGATACCACATTTGGCTTATCCATTAACTTCCTGAAAGACATTTGAGTGGTTGGGTGATTATGAATGATGTTGCTGTAAACATTCATGTACTGTTTTCATTTCTCTAGGTTAAATACTGTGGCATAGATAGTGGGATCACATGGTAAGTTTATGTTTAATGTTTTTGATATCAGGATAATATTGGCTTCAGAGAATTATTCTGAATATGTTCCCTCTCTTCCATATTCATAAGATTTTGATAAAGATTGTCATTACTTTTTTTTAAATGTTTGGTGGAATTCACCAATGAAACTATGTAGTCCTGGGCTTTTCTATGCTGGGGATTTTTGATTCTTAATTCAACTTTCATTTTTGCTATTGGTCTAAGAAGATTTCCTATTTCTTGGATTCAAGATTCATGATTCAATCTTGGTAACTTGTACGTTTTAGGAATTATGTTTTTTTTTCTAAGTTATATGATTTGTTAGTATATAGTTGTTCATAGTAATCTGTTATCACACTATGTATTCTGTGGTATCTGTTGTATTGTTGTCTCTTCCATTTCTCATTTTGGTTTTTAGTCTTCTTTCTTTTTTTCTTAGTTAATATAGTTAAAGTATTGCTAATTTTGTTTATTTTTTTGGAAACACACCATTACTTTCAATGTTACATTATTGTTTATTCTGGTCTCTGTTTTACTTATTTATGATTTTCTCTGTTATATCTTTCCTCTACTAAATTTCAGCTAAGTTTATTCTTTTTCTAGTTCTTTGTGGTATAATGTCATGTTGTTTATTTGAAATTTTTTTCTTAATGCAAGAATTTATAGTATAAATTTCACTCCAACATCTGCTTTTGCTGCATCCCATTAAAAGAAAAAGATTTAGGTTCCAAAACTCAGGGTTCCTCTTCCATAATGCAACACTCTGTATGTAACCATCTAGGTCCATTCACATTTCCAAGTGGGACTTGGGCAAGACAGGAACTGATACTAACATGCAGATGTTCATGGTACTAGAATCATAAAGATGTTCATGAGCCTAGAATAATAAAATTCTTTATCTTTGAAAACAAAGTTTGCTATTAAATTGTAATCTTATACTGTGAATATAATTTCTACAGTGCATTGCAATTTTAAACATGAAAAAAATATGTTTAATTTTAAAGAAACTTCCAAATGGTTTCCAGAGTCTTGTACTATTTTGCATTCCCACCAGCTGTATATGACAGTTGCCAGTTTCTTTACATCCTTTCCAGCTTTTGCAATTATCAGTACTTTTTACTGAAGCCATTCTAATAGATATGCCGTGGTATTTACATTTCTCTAACAGCTGTTGATGTTGATAACTTTTCATGTGGTCACTTGCCTATATACTCCTTGGTGAAAGTTCTGTCCAAACCTAGTTTTTATTGGAGTTGTTTGTTTTCTTACTGTCAAAGTTTGAGAGCTCTTTATATATTCTGAGTTCTCTTTGCACATGAGAATTGCAAGTATCTTCTCTTCATCTTTGTTTTGTCATTCTCTTATCATTGTTTTTATCAAAACAAAAGTTTGAAATGTAAGAAAATCCACTTTCTAACTTTTTCTTTAATGGAATATGCATTTGGTGTCATGTTTAAGAATCTTGCCTATCCCCACAAAGATTTCCTCCTAACTCCTCTTTCATATAATTTATCATATCCTTTTCTCTTATCCTGCATGCTGAATGTTGTCCTCAGTGCCATTTTCCAAACTACTGATTTTCTCTTCTACTATGTCTAGTAGAAGACAGTTATTACATCAGTTACATTTTTATTTAAATGACTAAAGCTTTCATTTCCCAACTTATGAATTGGTTCTTTTCCTGATACCTTTGATCTTATTTTCTTCCTATTTGTGACTTCCATAATTTTTGCAAATAAATGTCATCATTACCTTTTGATTATCATCATACTAAAGGTAGACTAATAAGACTAAAAAACATAAGTTTTTATCAAACAGTAAAATTTAATCTGGAATAAATATTTTTGTAATATTAATTGTGCAGGCTGACATTCCTACTGTTCAAATTTTTAATGTTTTTGAAACTTTGATTTGTATATTCATTTTGGGTGGAAATTTTGGTTTAAGATGTATTTTGTGTTGTACAATCTTTCCCTGACAAGAAGTTTGTGGTTATTTGGGTGAATTTACACCTTAATCCCCTAACTCTAAAGTAGGTATTTAATAGGTATTTCAGTGGTTTTGCTCTGCAGAAGTGTTGGCTATATGACAATTCTACTCACAGAGCTAAAGGTCAGTTCAATTCAGTTCAGCATCACGAGGCTGTTTCTTTCTCCCACCTTCTTAGTCCTATAACTTTTAGTAAAAGAATAATTCCTGAAGCAATTTGGGAATCATTTTTCTTTCATCTCTCTTTAAGGAAGGCAATATCAACATAGTCCTAGCTTCCAGCACTAAGAATGGATGCAGAGCCAATCCTGAGTGGAATATTTTGGTCCCTTTTACCCTGTGGTGGCTGAACTCCTGGATACCATAGTTTGCTTCTGTCATCAGAACCAGCGGGCCTGAAGGGACATTTGACTAATACCTTTTCTTTTGTTTTTCCTCATGGATTCTTTTTGTAATTTCATTAACTGCCTGTGTAAGGAGTTGAGGATGACTGACTGAGAGTGAACTTGAGGAACCGTCATGAATGGAAATACTTTTTTTTCCCCCTCCACATACCCCTAATAGGGTTCAGAATGAACACCTGATTTGAGGAAATGTTTCACCAGTGACTGGTCACTGGGCCATCTAATTCAGACATTCCAGAACAATGTCTTCTGACCACCACACAGAATATTGAACCATCTTGAGTAATGCTGTTATCAGTTCCTTCATCACTTCTTTTGTTGGAAAACAAAGCTTCTTGCTTTTCTTCCTTAGACCCCCTGTTCCTGAATCACTCAAATATTTTAATTGTCTCACATTTGGAGAGAACAACATTCTCATGCAACATTCCATTGCTGACAGAAAGGCTGACAAGACAGCTGACACAGTGGCTATTACTTTGAGCAGTTTCTAAACAATATCATTTTGCTGCCCTTCCGCTTTCAGTGAAATTATAGGGTGCTTTCTTCTTTGTAGAACAATGGAGCTCAGCTCCCACACCAGGGGTCCTGAACCGATTCCATACCAACCTCCTGAGCCTCAGCATTAATGCAATTATCATTGAAGTTGTCAATTCAGGCACTCACAGCTTCACTATATTGGTTCATTTTGGCATGCCAGAAAAATTAGGAATGGAGGTACAAGCCCTTCTCTAGATATATAATGTATTTGTGTGTATAAAAAATATATGTATGTATATATATGTGCATAAAATATGTGTGTGTATAATCTCCTGCTAATTTGAAATGCATCCTGAGTAAATAAGAGCAGTATTTATAGAAATGCATGGTGACAGATCAGCTGTGAATCTGAACTGGGGGCTGATAAATTCTCATTACCTTCATCTACCTGACAAATGAAATGACCTGCTAAGCAGCTGCTGAAAATTCAATGAGATACCTGCAAATAGCAAGCATTCCATGTGAAAAATGGACAAGTTTGGTGAACATTCTGGACTGGAATCACAAAGAATGGAGAATAAAGAAGTTCCCCTATCCCCTGAATCTGCAGGCTATTGCAAATTGTGGCATTTTTAGTTGCTGTTACCACTCTATGCCAATTTAAACCACTCCAATTTTCTTTCCACTCCCAGGCCACAGAGAAAGCAATCCCTGATTTTTCCTTATCCCGAGATTCACATTAATGTCTCTCATAAGTCCCTAACTAATGCACAGGATTGAGGTATGTCTGCCTATAGAGCAGCAGTCTCCAACGTAGAACACACACATCCATGGTGGAGTTACTCTGATGATCTACTAGGAGTGGGAGTCAACTATGAAAACTGCCCTCCCTATTTTTGCTTTATTCTTGTTATCCTCTATATTTGCAATTTTTAAAATGCTTAGGACACATTAGTGTCATTGTATAAAATACCATTATAAATAGTAGATATTATGTCTATTTTATATATTATCACATACAAGTGGTAAATAGATAATAATAAATGCTATGTTATTATATATATTATAAATAGTATTGGTGCATGCTCATTTTTTTAAATAATAAGACTATGTAATTAAAAACATTTAAAGAACACTATTCTAGAGAAGGTCTCCTGAAAAGTTAATATGCACATAAACCATCTGAGGATTTTGTAAAATGCATGTTGAGATTTAGTAAGTCTGGGACGTGGTTGGAAAGTTTGCATTTCTAACAAACTCCCACGTAATGCTCATGCTGCTAGTTCTTGCGTTACACTTGGAATAACAAAGCATAAGGATGATTTAATTTCCTTCCGAAAGTATCCATATTCCCCAAATATTTTTCCGTTAGGATATTAGAGATACCTGGAAAACTCTTCCTATTTTGGAACTTCCATTTGGGGGGCAAAGGTATTGCTTTCTGCTTGTTTTGTTTTGTTTTCATTGAAGTCTCCCTGGATAGATAGATATGTAACTTTGTTGAGGTTGGTATCCTCTAGAAAGAAACTCTGAGGCAAGGATTGGCATGCATCAAATTTACTGGGAAGTGTTCTCAGGAGACACAGTTGTGAGTAATGTACACAAACCCATCACTAGATATGTCTCCGAGCAGACCGTGTGCCTTTGCATGAGGTGGTTTTCTTCAGCAAAGAGAAATTCTAGGAGAGCAACTAAGTTAAGGACTGTAAAAAGCCTACAATTACAGCAGCTGCAGAAATGAGTGCCTCTGTCTTAAAGGCTAGGGATCTGGGCAGCACACCACAGCATCCACTATAATTTACCCTCATTAACCCCTTGTTACACTCAGATACTTCGTATAATAAGGTCCTCCAGGATTCTGATGGGCCTCTATTCCTGTGGAATTAGAAGATAAAGTTTAGTAGGATGAACTAGAGCTCCTATTATTGTAGTCTTAAGACTACAACTCAATCGACATTGAGTTAAGTGACACCAAGAAGTTCCCATGTGAATGACCTGAGTATTCAACACATTCTTAACCGCCTGCATAGTATAACAGTATCCTCTCTCTTCCTGATCACCCTTGCCTTGCCTTCCTGCTGGTCTCTTGGAACAATGAAATAGAAGTGATGGGAGGAAGCTACAGCTTAAAGTTTAATGGTATTCATTTATTTTCTCCAGTTGGAAGACTCCCCTTTCTGTAATCTTACAGAGCACCAAATTTGAGCTGTCACAAAGTTCTCAAGGGAGTCACTGAAACTGATAGTAACTGGGCCCTTCCTACTTCCACCTCTTGGATCCCAGACACATGATACCACCTACTGGGATCTTTGATGTGTCCTGGAAGATGACACTTCTTCCTCACAGGGTATTATCACCAAGCTAGTGCTTCAGATGCAACTTGTTCCATTGGTGTGGCATCTTCTGGGTGGTACGTAAAATGATAAAACCAGCATATCCCACCCATGATCATGTGTATACTGCCGTACTTTCTCTATTGTAAAAAGACTCCCTTGGTCAAATACAGTGTTATGCAGGATACAGTCCCTTGTTGTTGTATGAAAACAATGTGGGAAGCAAATTCTGAAATATCTGTGATGAATCGAGTCTGTCAGGCAAGAAAAGCAAACCCCATACTTGAATGCATTTTAATTCTAGTCTTTGAGGGACCACTCATATGAGAGATTAAAAGATGATAAACTGGGTAGAGGATAAAGTTAACTTTGATGCATACACAACAAGGCATTAGGACAATTCTATGAGATCTCTTGACCCGGAATTGCCTTTCAGAATTCTCCCATAGTGAACAAGGGAACCAGGGTTATATACATTCACATGGACAGGTCATTTATGTGGGATGCTCTTGAACAGGGGTGTGGCCATGGTCAAGGTGGCCCTCTTCGGGACAAGGTGATTTCCACAGAGGAATTAATCTGAGAGCTGTCAGCTACCAACATTCCCATGACCAGAAAGAAGGACTGCTTTACCCCCTAAAGGAAATGAGAAAATCTGATCCATGTACCACAGTACCTCAGTACCCACTACAAGATATATGGATATTTTTGCTCCCTGCTCTTAGAAGTGAATTATGACCAGTTTCTTTTCAAAGAGGAAAGGTATGTTTTCAGCAAAAGTTGTCATATATGTTGTCAATATAGGGTATAATGGTAGAAAGCCAAATAGATTAAGATCTCTGGAGGTCGAAAACTCTAATACACAGAGTGTGCAATTGAGAGAAGAAAATGTGAAAGTACCAAACACTTCAGTAGCTATTTCCCAGTTTGACACCCACCTGGTGTACCTCTTCCAAATCCCTGGATCATGTTTATGTGTGGTCCTAGACTGGCTAGTGTGCATCCATCAGTAGTCAGAAGTATGCCAAACGATGGTGACAAGGAGTCTTATACCATCTAATGTCTATAAGCTAGTATTCCAGATTGGACCCTGGTTTAAAAAAAAAAAAGAATTAAGGAAAATATGTCCTCTCAGAGCGAAGGCTTTAGCATTATGTGGTGGTTAGGGACTCCACCTGCATTAGCACACAGTTCTCTGTCCAGTCTGGCCAATCTCCCACTGACTGTCAATTAATCCTAATTAAGGCGCTAATTACATCCTACATTGTACTCCCTTCCTAGTGATTTCAGCAAAACTAAGATCTTTTCTATTTACATTTCTAAAGTTTTTTTATTATACACTCATGCACGATCTCAAAGCAGTTTCATGTGGTAGATACTATCCTTGTTTTTTCAGACATATAGAGTAAGGAGTTACATACACATAAGGTACATTCTGTTTCTTCCTTTAACCTACTGTATGACCTTGTTTACATGATACAGCCTCTCATAAGCTTAGGTTTCTTGCCCATAATGTGGCCAAAAATAGGACTGAAATGATAAAGATTTAACAATAATAATGTCTCTCTATTTTCAGCTATTAGTTAAAACAATGTTTATCTGTCAGGTTTTTTTAATGTACTGGGAAGCAGAATATACAATACTGTATATGTGTGTCAACCAAGAATAAATAAACCAGCACAATTATGTGAATCAAGTGCACAAGTGTTTCCAAGCACATTTTATTATAATTATTTTGGCTGTTTATAAATATTATATTCAACTTTTACTTTTACTATATTCCAAGAAGCTAAAGTTTTTAGAAAGCTGAATGCCAGATAAGTGCGTCCTTTCCCTGAATTATTCTCAGCGCTGTCACTGTGTAGAAGACATTTAACATTTCATGTTTCAATTTCTTTATCCACAAACTGGAGGCCATCATCCTGACCTGCATCATCAAAAAGCAATTTCTATTAGCAAATTAATGACTGTTGAGGCAGCTATCAATGCTGAGTATCATTCATATTAGATTGGGCTTCAATTGCCAAACAGAAAGTGAACCATTCCAAGAAGCCCCTTCGGGAATGAGACTTTAAAGTTTTTTTCTCTCTCTGGCTGCTAAGGAAAAGTCCTGGTCAAAGAGAAGAGGGAAAGGCAAGGTGGTGGGGGACGGTGGGGGGTGGGGAGAGAAGGGCAGGGAGGAGAGGAGATAAAACAGTTCAAGGTTGTGCTTCCCTGACTTCATTCCTGCAATGTCGGCCTCACCCTTTATGACAAGGTCTGGGGAAGATGTAGTTTATGATGTGCTTCAAGTGTGATAAAGAAGCTGAGAGGTGAGCCTGGGAAGGGTTAGGTGTCCTTGAGGACTGGATGGGCTTGAGTACTCTGTGAGGATGGATGTTATTAAATTGAATTATTATTATTAGCACTTAGACAACGTGAGAGGAAAAGGAGGAGAAAAGAAAGAGCTAAATTAAAACTGCATGTGGGACACATTGTGAGAGAATTCTGAGAGCTGCAGCGGATCTGTAAATATGACACAGACAATTCAGGGAGGGGCTCATTACTAAGTAGGCATTCTTTAATCCCACAAAAAATTAGTTTTACCAGGAGTTTTGTTCTGAAGGTTTCAGGTAAGCCCGTGCCTCTTCTGTGGATTCACTTAGAAACGAAAGGTAGAACTAAATAGGATTTCTAAAGTCTGCTCTTTGAGTAACCTCTGTTCCAGTCAAAATGGATTCCTATCCTCTGATCCCCTTATATTTGCCCACATTATTCCACCTTCCATAATGCTTTTCTGCTCTGATTCCCATTCTCCGCCACCTTTATCAAGCCAGTTTTGAAATTGCAGTCATCATTTTTATTGGTGGTAGTGGACATTTATGAAGCACTTAACCATGTGCCAGGCACTGTGCTAAGCACTTAGCCATTTATTACACCATTTCATCTTCACATGAGCCCTATGAGGTAGATTTTGTTGACCCTGTCTCACATTTGACGATGTTATCTTTGAGAGGTATAGTAGTTTGACCCCAGGGCTCACAATAAGTGTCAGAAATGGGATTTAATCCTGATTCTGTCTGACTCCAAATCTTGTGATCCTAATGCTATGTTTTCTATGAAGTAAAAGCAGAAAACAACCCTGTGTTGACTTGTCAATCCTACCAGCTTTTCTTCATTTTTGTTAACTTGCCTAGGAGTACAAAGTAAAGAAATGGGAGAACTTAGGAGGGATTATTACTACCCTGAGCTATATTGAGGAGTATCTTGTAGCTGATATTAATAAACAACAACAACAACAAAATAATTAATGAAAGCACCAATGGAAGAGATCTTGAGTCAAGGAAAAAAGGTACTTGGTATACAGATGAGGAAATGCTGAAGAGTTTCCCCACAAACATACAAGACAAACTATTTAGAACATCATTAATGTCCCATGAGGTATGTGCTGATGCTTACACTTGTGTTTTTATGTTATTTGATCTATCAGCAGCAATCAACTATTGAAAGATAACTTTTCTTTGAAATACCATTTCTTCAGATTTCACAACAGAAACACATTGTCCTCCTACTGAGGATTTTCACTTACTTCATTAGCCTCTATCTCCCCAGGCTTCTGTGCCTCCTCTGGATATCTAAAGCCTTGGTGTGTTCTAGGATCTTCCTTGGTGCCTCCTTATTTCCACTCACTCTCTGCTAGGTGACCCAGGTTACTGACTATATCTATTCTCAAAAACTTTATTTTGCATCTCTATAATTTTCAAAACCATCATCTCTGTCCTAGACTTTTCCTACGCTTCAGACTGGTAGATTATCCAACTGTCATTTAAAAATTCTACGTGGATGTCTCAGAGCCATCTCAAAATTTACTTGGCCCAAACCGCAAAAGACAACTCCTGGGACACCTGGGTGGCTCAGTCAGGTAAGCATCTAACTCCTGATCTTGGCCTAGGTCATGATCTCACAGATTGTGAGATCGACTCTTGAATGGGGCTTCACTCTGACAGCTCAGAGTCAGTTTGGGATTCTCTCTCTCCCTCTCTTGCTCCTCCTCCACTTGCATGCATTCTCTCTATGTCTCTCTAAATAAATAAATAAATAAATATATAAACTTTAAGCAAATACACAAAAAACCTCAACTCCTAATTTTTCAAGAAAAAAATGTTTCCCAAAGCTAGCCTTCCACATCTTTACACAAAAAAAGAAAAAGAAAAAGAAAAAGAAAAGAAAAAGAAAAATCTCCTCCATTGTACAAGCTGAGAATCTAGAGATTATCCTTCTTTCATCTTTTACTCAACCTACCACGTTCCCTCTAATGAGTCTTATCAATTGTTCCTCTAAATATTTCTCAGATTGGCTTACTCCCTTTTTTTTTTATTTTGACTCACTCTCTTAATCCCCACTATATTCTAATCCAAGACTTAATAACCTCTTACTTCTCTCCAAATTAAAATCTATTCCTCTCCACATGTCCATGCTCCAGTTATCTTCCAAAAGGCCAGCAAATGGATTTCATAAAAGAGTAAACCAGATTATGCCATTCATTTGCTCAAAGCCTTCTCATGATGTGCCATCCCAATTGGATAGATACTAAAACCCCTGACCCTAGCACACAAAGCTCTCTGTATGATGACCCTGGGTTAGAGATCAACCATCCCTCCCCTGCTTATTAGCATTCTGTTATATTGGTTCCTTTTCTCTTCTTTGTAAAATCTACGATCATCCTTGCCTTAGACCTTTCTCATATTTATCTCCTCTGCCTGGAATGCTCTCCCTTGTGACCCTCACAGGATTTTCTATGGTCTATTACTCTATTATCACCTTAAATATCACCTTCCAAGCAATCTAAAGTAGCTTCCAAGTCACTGTGATATCACTCTGTTTTATTTATCTGAATAGCACATATCTTCATGTACTCTCTTCATGTTTATTTTCTTTCAATCTCTTCTCTTCTGACTAGGATGCTGATTTATGCAAACAAGCTTTGTTCATTTTTATAATACTAGTGATTAGAAAATGTCTAGTACAAAGCAGACACTCAGTAGATTTTGTGGAAAGAAAGAAGAGAAAGAAATGAAAGAAAAAAAGGAACAGAAAAATAATGATCATCTATACCAATGCACTGAGTTCTTATTATCCAAAGAATGAATTTGAAATTTAACATAAGAATGTAAATGAGTGATGAAAGTGTCACTGAAATTTAGCAAAGCGAGGTAAATGATTAGAAGATAACAAATGAAGATTGTGCCTTTAAAAAGAGGAAAAAGCTGTTTAAATAAAGGATGTGAAAAAAATAGCACTGTAATCAAAGAGACTATTATAATCTTGTACAGAAATCCTCAAATTCATCTGATGTCATACAGTGGAAAGCACTTTGGTGGTTAAGTAAAAAGGAAAAATAAAGTGATGTCACTGTGAGATGATACTGTACAGAAATGCACTGGACCAAATCTATGGTTATCAGTTTTCTAATATAGACCACAAAAATGATATACAAAGAAGATAAAGTGTAGACAGTGAGAGGCAGATAGAGAACTTATCAAATATTTTCATATTTTTCTCAACAAAAGATAGTACAGTTTTTGCAATTATTTAAGTAAAAAATCTGAGTATTGTCCTAGACCATCTTCTTTCCCTTGAAAATCATATTGAATCAAATGCTCGATCCTATGTATTACTGGATAAAAATGACTTGCCTAAACTTTCCAGTCCCAGTACAGGTTTTCATTAAAAACGTCAGTCAATTTAAGACTTGACTTAAACTTCTCAAAACCACATAAAAAATATGATAAGGGGCGCCTAGGTGGCGCAGTCGGTTAAGCGTCCGACTTCAGCCAGGTCACGATCTCGCGGTCCGTGGGTTCGAGCCCCGCGTCGGGCTCTGGGCTGATGGCTCAGAGCCTGGAGCCTGTTTCTGATTCTGTGTCTCCCTCTCTCTCTGCCCCTCCCCCGTTCATGCTCTGTCTCTCTCTCTGTCCCCAAAAAAATTTTAAAAAAATATGATAAAATATTAAAAAAATCTTAATGAATTTCTTTTGGCTTATCCTGTGTGTGTGCATATTAAGAGAGGTGAGAGAGATTTGTGAGTGTGTGTGTGTGTGTGTGTGAGAGAGAGAGAGAGAGAGAGAGAGAAGGAGGGGCATGGTACTTAATATCATTCTTTCATCCCTCTCTTTAAATTTTCTCAACCTTTTTCTTTTCTTTTTCCCAATCTATGTTAACTATTCTCTGGCCATCCATATTTTTGTTTTCTATTCTTCTTCTACCTGTAGCTCTTTAGCGTACTCAATGTAAGTAAAATTAAGCAGGTCTAGGATCTTCTCACTTCTCCTTCTTACATGTCAATGACAGCTGTTTTCTCTATTACTGCTGCAACCTTACAGTCTAAATGGAAACAGTTGTCTCTGTTAGCATCCTGTCTTCATCAGAACGTCATATCTCCTCTGGCCTCTTACAGTTGCTTCTTAGTTGGTATCTCCCACATCTTTCTTTGCACAGAAACCAATGCAATATCTTTTTTCACATAAAGCCATTCAGGACAGCCTGGGTGGCTCAGTCAGTTAAGTGTCTGACTTCAGCTCAGGTCATAGTCTCATGGTTTGTGGGTTTGAGCCCAGTGTCAGGCTCTGTGCCGACAGCTCGGAGCCTGGAGCCTGCTTCGGATTCTGTGTCTCTCCATCTCTTGGCCCCTCCCCTGCTCATGCTCTGTGTCTCTCTGTCTCTCAGTAATAACTGTTAAAAAATTTTTTTAGGGGCGTCTGTGTGGCGCAGTCGGTTAAGGGTCCGACTTCAGCCAGGTCACGATCTCGCGGTCGGTGAGTTCGAGCCCGGCGTCAGGCTCTGGGCTGATGGCTCAGAGCATGGAGCCTGTTTCCGATTCTGTGTCTCCCTCTCTCTCTGCCCCTCCCCTGTTCATGCTCTGTCTCCCTCTGTCCCAAAAATAAATAAACGTTGAAAAAAAAATTAAAAAAATTTTTTAAACATTATTCCATCTCTCAATCTATAGTTACTTGATCACTCTCTCTGCCCCTCCCCAGCTCTTTTTCTCTCTCAAAAATAAATTAAAAAAAAATTTTTTTAATCCATTCAAGATACTTTCTTGCTTAAAACTCTTAAATATCTTCCAATTAGTATTTGAGTAAATTCCAAATGCTTTCACACACGCTGAAAAGCTTTGTATGATATGACACCTTCCTAATATTTGAGCCTTCTCTTTTCTTTCTTTTTTGATGATAAATTTTATTTTTTTAAGATTTTAAAATTTTGAGTATAGTTAGCACACAATGTTATATTAATTTCAGGTATACAACATAGTGATTCAACACATCTCCATATGTTATACTATTTTTTTAATGTTTATTTTTGAGTGAGAGAGAGAGAGAGAGAGAGAGAGCAGAGGACAAGCAGAGAAAGAGGGAGATACTGAATTCGAAGCAGGCTCCAAGCTCTGAGCTGTCAGCACAGAGCCCGATGTGGGGCTCAAACTCATGAGCCATGAGATCATGACCTGAGCCGAAGTCGGATGCCCAATCGACTGAGCCCCCCAGGCACGTCTGTTATACTATTTTTTTCTTAAATATGTTTTAATGTTTTATTTATTTTTGACAGAGAGAGAGAGAGACAAAGCATGAGCAGGGGAGGGGCAGAGAGAGAGGGAGACATAGAATACGAAGCAAGCTCCAGGCTCTCAGCTGTCAGCACAGAGCCCGACGCGGGGCTTGAACTCACAAACCACGAGATCATGACCTGAGCCAAAGTCAGACGCTCTACCGACTGAGCCACCCAGGCGCCCCTGTTATACTATTTTTAAGACTTTTCTCATGCCTTTCTCTACAACTCATCTTTATTATACAACTGCTGGGGACTTCCATCAATTCTTGAATATTCTATGCTCTCTCCTGCCTCTGGACTCTCTTATAACTACTCTTTCTTACTCTAGTGCTCTTTTCCCTTGTCTCAGCCAACTCTTCTCATCCATCAGCTGGGTCTACTAACATATCCCTCAGATAAGCTTAAAACCTCCTATCAGATGTAATCACACCATAATTATTTTTTCCTCAAAGCCCTTAGCACAACTGCAATTCATCACACAGTGTTTATGCAATTTTTATACTCTTTCTTAGACTACAAGTTACATGAGGGCAGTGGTATTGTCATTCTGGCACACTGAAGGAATTTAAGAAACATATCACTTGTTGGATGACTGAGTTAATAAGTAAATTCATAAATTAAACTGTTTAAGGTCTACACCTTCAAAGGCCAGTGTATAGCATTTTGCTGACTTTCTTTGCTGTTAAATTTGCCTTTCATTAGGGTGAGGAATCAAGCTTCCATAAACAGAAAGCCTGGCTAAGTAGGGTCACAGTGACAGGAACCGGAGAAAAAAATGGCCATGCCATCTTGAAATTAATAACTTTGAGGAAGAAATATGGCCTCTTTAATGGTTAACCTAGTTCCCCTAATCTATCTGGTGAGGATACCAATAAGCAAGTCATATGGACACTGGTTTTCCATGTAGTCTTTGTCTGGCCCCATCAGTATTCACATTGCTGCCTCCTTCTCTGTTTCCTACCTCCTATTTGTTATCAGCTATGTTTCCAGACACCTTCCTAGAGGCAGCAATGATAACAAAATTTACTTTTATGCCTTCAGTTCCATACTGATCTGTATAACAGTGGTCATATTGGCTAATTTGTACACATGTTTTCCTGATATTTAATATATGTCTTCATCTCTTGTAAGGGGAAAGCATTAGCTTGATTACGCATATTCTTACTTCCTCTCTGCATTTTAAATATCTCCCTGCGGGTGCAGAGTAACTACAATGGGAATTATCCAATGAACTCATGTTCTGAATGACATGAAGCAAAGATAGAAAGAGGGACATGCAAACAAAGAGATATGTTCATGAGTCCCTCGCATCTTTGTAAAGTTCACATGGAAAGTTAAAAACCAGAAAGAGGTGAAAAGCCAGAAAAAATACTGGATTTGGGAAAATGATGACTTTTGCTTTGTACAGAGCAGGAAGAAGAACATGGCTTAGGGTAGATAAGGTACTGTTAAAAATGACAGCAAAGGCAGAATGATCATTCATCTCTTATTTTACTTCCATTTTATCTATCAGGAAGAATGATCTCCAAACTGTAAAGCATAAAACAATACATAAAGAACAGATCGTGAAGGAAGATAGATGCCAGGATCTTCAGATGGCATCTGACTGCTTTAAACAAGTTTAATGCTTAGAGTATTCACTGGATCCATACTGTCTCTTCCATCTGATACTTCCAACACTTGATAAGTCTGCTTCAGGGTCTTACACTGTTTCTGCAACTCTGACCTGGGATGGTGCACACGAATGCTCCGGGGGACATTTCTATGAGCCAAAACTTAAGGGGACTTTATCTCTGATCCAGTGCGTAGCCCCTGATTGCTCTTCTTGTTAATTTGAATCTTATACAACTTTTGTGTTCCATCCACTTGTGGAAATCCCTTTTACTTCAACCGCCACTGTATCCATTACTTGTTTAAGTTGTGACCAGAGATTGGAGCACACCATTCTCGGACGCTGTATTTAGCTTGTTCTGTTGAATGACTGCAATTGACCTCCCCTCCTCATCTAGTTAGCATGTGCCCTGCTATGGCTCTTCCCCTGTTTGTAACAATTAGGCTGCTTTGCTTCAACAGCCAATCTATATATAGACCTTAGATTGTGCTCATTCAAATGCCAAGGTCCAAGAACTGTCACCTTTGTTACTACTGCTCAATGACACCAACAAGAAACTTAATTTTTCCTAAGAGGTTCTCAAGATTCAGGGAACTCCTTTTTGTGGAAACAAAGCCTGGGTCTACTTTGAGGTTTGTCCGTTTTATATTGACTTCAGAGATTTTGTGACAACACCCATCTTGCATGCTACCCTTCAGCATAGGCTTTCTCAAAAAAAAAAAAAAAAAAAAAAAAGTCCTTGACAAACAAGATTGCTTCCCTCCATGTTTCCCTTCTGAAAACACAATCCTCTCGTGCTTAGCCTGGTCACATCTGAGCATAAAGTCCAGCCTGCCTGGAAGCCAGGAAGGTATTTGCCAACATGTACCACTTGCAGAGAATAGAGAAAGGACTTCTTTATCATTCACTAAAGCATCACTCACTGTGGTTTAACATATATCATTGAAATCATATGTTTTGGGGAGCCTGGGTGGCTCAGTCAGTTAAGCGTCTCAGTTTCGGCTCAGGTCATGATCTTATGGTTAGTGGCATTGAGCTCCGTGTTGGGGGCTCCCCACCTGGAATGGAGCTTGCTTAAGATTCTCTCTCTTTCTCTCTCTCTGCCCCTCGCCCACTCACACTCTGTCTCAAAAATAAACATTCAAAAATTTAAAAAAAAGAAATAATGTTTTATTCATAGAATTAATCTTAAAACTATAAAACATAAAGAACTATCATCCAGTTTTTAGAAAAGAAGTAACACATTGCTTGTGGCAGAACTCAGATTAAAATCTCAGTTTTATCATTCCCAATGGGATTAAAAAGTTTGTTTTTATTAGATGACAGTATTTTCTTGGTGTACTAAGGCACTGTGTTTTTAAATAATACATATGTTCCTGGGGGACATGTAACAATATAGTATATACTTAAAAATGTGGGTCCTATGTCCAAAAATTTAGGAAAAAAGAGATTAAATTAATTTATGTGGCTTTGTTAGTGAAGAATTTTGCACAGCCTTTGATATCCTTGTATGAATTGTATACCTCTAAGAGTAAGATATATAGTATGAAATACTTCTCAAACTGAAAGGGGAGCACAGAGCCCCCTTTTTTGTCATAGATCATCTTCCTGCAGATCTCACTTTGGGAAAAATGCCTGAATTAGATCCCGACACTAAGATCGTTCTGTGACTTCATTCACACTTCCCAATAGAACAGTTGTCTACAAAAACAAAAAAACAAAAAACAAACAAACAAACAAACAAAAAACATGAGGAAGGGAGATGAGGAAGAAACATCAGATAACTTAGCACTCTTTTCCAAGAGATAAGCACAAGAGAAATTTGGGCCAGTCAAGCAGAGTGTAAAGAGAAAGGCATTTGAAAACAAACTTGGGCTAAATTAAATGACTGCTTAGAATACTTTCTTGGTTGCATGTTTTAAGTCACTTCAAGACTCAGTTTTAAAAGTCATCATAAGCTAAGCAAAGAGAAATTTCCTTAAGTTACAAATAAATACGCTGTGTCTGCTTTCAGACAGTACGCTGTCCTCTTTCCTCTAGTAGTTTTTAAGATTTTCCACTAAGTTTGGGTGTTTTGAAATTTTACTATAATGTAAAATCCTTCTTGGCACACAGAGCAAATTTTGATCAGAGACTTAACCATATTTTTTTAAAATTCTGCAAAACTTTGAGCCTTCGTCTGTTCTAATACAGGTCTTCTCCTATTTATTTCACTTCATTTTCTAAAACTCCAAGTGGAGTTAGTCCAGAGTCTTTCAGTTCTGTTTCCTGTATCTTTCAATTGCTTTTTATGAATTAATTCCTCAGTACTATTTTCCTATTCATTAATTCCTTCTTGGACTTCATTTTTAAAATTTATCCCATTTATATCATTTTGATTCAATTTTGTCACTTTCTATTTCCAAGATTTCTGAGCAATTTCTTGAAAAAACCTACCATTTTTTTTTTTACTGATGTTTTATTTCATAGTATCTTGTGAGTGTGTTTTAATGGAGGAAGTTCCTCCCACTTTCTCTGAGCATTGCAATCATGTTTATTTATAAAGTTTGCCTTTATAGCAGTGATCTCATCTGGAGTGATTTCATCTGGACTTTGTTGATTTTTTTATCTTGTTGGCAGATTTAGGTTGATTTTATATTTCTGTATTTCTATTGTAGATTTATTTAGTTTTTTTCTCTCTCTCTTTCTCCCACTCCATTCAGTTATATTCCCCATTGTAGAGGTTCTGCAGGTGCATCCAACCCGTCCTAGAGCTCCAGTTAAATATTGTCTTAAAATGGCAGCCTGGATCTCCTGTCCCATGGTGAATTCAGAGGTCTCACTACCTGCGCAGACACAACTAACATATTTGCTCAATTCCTGGTTAGGAGGCTAAGCTACAAACTTGGAAATATTTGACAGAGCTTCTCTAAGCTTCTTTTTCTCATGAGTGAGGGAGCCCACCTCACCTTTGGACTTAGGCATCACATTACACAGACATTTTCCCTTCCCCTTCATCCACAAGACTTGCCGCTTCCTGTAAGCGCTCAGAAATCAGAACTTTAGGGGCACCTGGGTGGCTCAGTTGGTTGAGCGTCTGACTTGGGCTCAGGTCATGATCTCACAGTTTGTGAGTTCGAGCACCATGTCGGGCTCTGTTCTGACGGCTCAGAGCCTGGAGCCTGCTTCAGATGCTGTGTCTCCCTCTCTCTCTGCCCCTCTCCACTCATGCTCTGTTTCTCTGTCTTAAAAATAAAGAAAAAAAATTAAAAAGAAAAAATTTTAAAAAAGAAATCCGAACTTTAGCCGCACTTATTGTAGTATTTTTATCCCCTTCTGGTTCACTGAGATATTTATGTTGTTTTTAATACAGCTTTATTTTTCATTTTAAAGGTAATTTTATTAGTCATTCTATATGTTTGAGACAGAGGGAATTTACTGAAAAATGAACTTATGCCATAATTTCTATTGGAAGACCATAATTTTTCAGTTGGCACTCTTATTATGCCTCATTCCTAGAAGGTGTTAGAGACTGAAGAATCACCAAATACATTAGAATAATTCAAAGGAAGAAGAAAATATCAGCCTGATGGAGATAGATAATGTAGGGAACAAAAATAAATAAACAAACACCACCTCATTATTTATCTTCAGACCTACAAAGAACCAAATCCATAGATAAGACAAAAAATGCTATTTATAAATAGCATTGAATATTTACTATAACCAATAAGGGATTAATATCCAAAATAGATAAAGAACTTAATACAACTCAATATAAAACAAACAAACAATCCAATTAAAAAATGAGCAGAGGATCTGAACAGACATTTCTCCAAAGAACACATACAGATGGCCATCAAATACATGAGAAGACGCTCACCATCACAAATCATCAGGGAAATGCAAATCAAAACCACAATGAGATATCACTTCACATCTTTCAAAATGGCTGTTACCAAAATGACAAGAAATAATAAGTGTTGGCGAGGATGCAGAGGAAACAGAACCTTCATGTACTATTTATGGAAATGCAAAATGGTGCAACCACTATTGGAAAACAGTATGGATGTTGCTCAAAAAATTAAAAATAGAACTACCATACAATCCAGCAATTCTACTTCTGGGTATTTATCTGAAGGAAATGAAAACACTAATTCAAAAGGGTATATGCACCCCTATGTTCAACTGTGGCATTATTTACAATAGCCAAGATAATGGTAGATAATGATGAAATTCTGCCATCTGTGGCAAAATGGATGGAGCTAGAGGGTATTATGCTAAGTGAAACACATTAGACAGAGGAAGACAAATACATTATAATTTCACTTATATGTGGTATCTAAAAAACAAACAAATGAACGAACAAAATACAACAGAAACAGACTCATAGATAATGGAGAACAATCTGGTGGCTACCAGAAAGGAGGAGTGTGAATGAGCAAAATAAGGAAAGGGGGTTAAAAGATACAAACTTCCAGTTGTAAAATAAACACAGGGATGCAATTTACAACACAGGGGATATATCTAATAATATTGTAACAATTTTGTGTGCTGACAGACAGCAGCTACATTTAGGTTGGCGATCACTTTATAATGTATATAAACATTGAGTCGAGTTGCTATTGTTGTACGCCTGAAACTAATACAATATTGTATATCAACTGCACTTCAATGAAAATAGATACATTAAAGTTTAATATTAAAAAAGAATACATTTTTGCAAGAGTAAAATATTATTTTTGAGAAACAAAGTAAAGTTGGAAGATAAAGTCAAATCTTCCATGAAGTGTAATGCAAAAACAGTGGAAATGAAAACTATAAGAAAAAAGACAAAGGATTTACATTATCCATCTAGGGCCTAAGCAGCAGATATACTCCAGAGCATAAGAAAGTATAAGAATAACAAATAGCTATGTCCAAAAAATAACAACAGGTGATTTTTTTCAAATATAAGGGTATGGGACTCTACATTGAAAGAGGAATGCTCATTTGGTGTTCAGCATAATGAAAAATAATATAATGACCCTAAGAAAAATCATCACGATGTTTCAGAACAGGAAGCGTTGATAGAATTATTAGTTATACATAAAGTAATAATTTATATGGATTATCTTCTCAAAACGGCAGGAATGAATACTAGAAATTAATATCTTTCGAAGTCTGAGTAAATATTATTTTCAACCTGGAATTAAGGTAGACAGCCAAACTATTAATTAAATATGTGGACAAAATAAAAACAAACAAGGCTCAGAAAAATTCACCTACCAATCACCCTTTTGTGAGAAGCAGCATAAAGATGTTCTCTGGAGGAGCGCCTGGGTGGCTCAGTCGGTTGAGCGTCCGGCTTTGGCTCAGGTCATGATCTTGCGGTCTGTGAGCTCCACCCCTGTGTTGGGCTCTGTGTTGACAGCTCAGAGCCCGGAGCCTGCTTTGGATTCTGTGTCTCCTCTCTCTGCCCCTCCCCCGCTCATGCTCTGTCTCTCTCTTTCTCTCTCTGTCAAAAATAAATAAACATTAAAAAAATTTTTTTTTAAAGATGCGCTCTGGAAATATGCAGTTAGTCAACCAGGAAAAAATTTAAGACATCATATCCAGGAACAAATGTAATCATAGTAGGAGAATTTAAAAGAATTCCTTAGACTATAATGAGAAACATTCTTAGAGATAGGGTTTAGGCCTAGATTATAGTCAGAGGATAGAGAGGTGTGGTACAGAAGTCTTCAAGGAATAAAGAGATAAAAGTACATCCGATATGGTAGAATGTTTAGGAAAAATATAGGCTTTGTGTTTACTGGAGCAAGAAAGAAAAGGAAAGGCAAATAGAAAACCGATGGAAAGCAAATTGCTATGAAGAAAGAGAAGGCAATAACAACATTATTACCAGGCTCTGTAGTGAGCACTGTTAATATAATTACTACAATGTTAATATAACTATTGTTTTAACAAATCGACATGCAATTTTGGATACATGTGGGAGACGAGATGCAAATGATGTATGAGAAATTATGTATAACATTAATATAAGACATAGTACAAAATGCATAATGTTTAGAAACATGGGGGTGATTACCAGAAGACACAGCCTGAGTGGCTATAGAGGAGATGTACTGGGGCATGAGACTGCCGTTCAGAACTATTATTTCTCTTATTAAAAAAAAAATTTTTAACATGTATTTATTTTTGAGACAGAGAGAGAGAGAGAGAGCATGAACAGGAGAGGGTCTGAGAAAGAGGGAGACACAGAATCTAAAACAGGCTCCAGGCTCCGAGGTGTCAGCACAGAGCCTGATGCGGGGCTCGAACCCACAGACCGCGAGATCATGACCTGAGCCGAAGTCGGACGCTTAACCGACCGAGCCACCCGGGCACCCCTAGAACTATTTTTTTTAACTATGCATATGTATTATGTAGCTAAACATAAAAAAATAAATAAATAAAATTGAAACTTCAGTTCTTCTCTCTTTCTTCCAGAAAACTTTTCATGATCCAGTCCACTAATCCTCTCCTGGACTCAACCAAAAAACATAGAAAATGATGGGCAACCATTTTCTCATTTCTTCCAAGAATAACACAATAAGTAGCACCATTTTAGATGCATGGTAAAGAAGTTAATTTAGCACATTCATTGGATATCTTAAGTCATCAGGACTTGATTCTCTCGATGAATAGGTGGAGAAAGTCTGCACTTGGGATTTGTTAACATTGAACTGAACACTGAATTTTGATCATCTCTGCAGTGTCTCTTTCCATGATGACCATTTTTATCTTTATCACTCTGCTCACGCATTTTCTAATTCTCTGCTCCGAACCTTTTTCCTTCTTTAGATTCCTTCAGAGCAGGACTCTATCCTATTTACCACTATATTCCTAGTACCAAAACTGTGTCTGATACTTAATATGCAATCAATAGATCTTGTTTTAAGTGTATTAATTAATCCATGCATATGTATCTTAAAAGACTGAACTGTCTTCAACCACATGGTGAACAATTTAAAAAGCTAAGTCATACCCATTCAGCAGCTCTTTGCACTTGGAAACGTTGTTTAAACTCTCTGAGGCTTTTTTTCCCCATTTACTCAGTGGTGATAATGTTAGCTAAACATCTCATGGGACTGTTGCTAATATCTAGGGAGAAGATGAAGGTGGTAATATTGAGTAGTAATCTATACAGGTAAAGGGATTGCATGTGTGATGTTAATAATGATTATTTATCCAGCACTTAGCAGGTGAAAGCTAAGGAAACCTTAGAAGTCTTACAGACCTTCCTGAATATCAAGACCGGTCTTTCAAACACAGTGAGGTGTTTAAGTTTGCAAAGATCGTCAGAGTTAACCAGAACTCCCAGCGTGGGAGGCTCAATAAAGTGAGTGGGGAAGGTAGAACAAATAAGGTAAGTCTGGGTACTGGAATCAGTTTAAAAGATGTCACCTCACAAAAAAATTCATAAGAGGGTTTTCGGTCCCTGGGTCCTGCATGTGCTGAATATACACTGCAGTCTTCAGATTTATTGACAAGATATCAGCAAAAGGTGAGCTGCCGACAGATCTAATAAAAGTTGGACAGCCCTGTGCACAAATAGCTCCCACTGCAGGCCAGCAAAATGAATAATATCTGTGTGTGTGTGTGTGTGTGTGTGTGTGTTGTGTAAACAAACTTTACCCAAAATAATTCTCTAAAATCTGTTCATCTACTGACTTTCCCCCCTCACCATCGGGAAATGAGAATTGAAAATATTTAAATACTGGCAGAGGGATGGGATCTGGGCGGCAAACCAATATTCTCCATTAAAGTCCGAGATTTAAAGATCCATTTATCAAAACCTTTGGTGTGTGCCCAAGTCTTCCTGAATTAATGCATGCATGCATATGAAAATCAATGTTTCCTGCCCATATAAACACTGCAGCTCTGAATCAATCTCTCAAAGCCGAAGAGGGTTAAATATTTAAACAAGCTATGTATTGAAATACATTTTTAATGCTGTGAAGTCATTCTGATGAAAGATTACTCAGGAGCCTTCATTACTGAGTGTAGAGAGTAATGTGGTATTATCGGAACAGATGGCCCAGCTGTCTGTGGGCTCTGGCCCCCCTCAGGGTAGATTCAAATACTACTCCTAGAGTCAGCTGTTGGTAGCCAGTGGCCTGAATGGATGGCTGCCTTCACACCACACATCCCTACATGACAGCCATGTTGGCTGCTGCCTCGGAGAACATTTCCTTAAGGAGTCAAATGCTGCTTTGATTTGATTTGATTTGATTTGATTTCTTTGTAAGCACTTCATGTTTCTGCTGTTTGTTTCAAGCGGAGCCTGTTCTTCAGGAATCTAGAGCGGACAAGCTGACCATACCACTGCTTGTTGTCTGATTACTGCTGGGTTACTCTCAAAAGTCTGCATGGAGTGTGATTTAAGGCTACCCTAGCTTGTTACCTGTTTCTGATCAGGTGTTATAGTGACTAGAAAGGCCACATTATTGCACTTGAATTCAAAAGCCCTGAGGTATAGTACTTATTCCCTGGTTTACTAGCTGTTGGCTTTTTGAGAAACTGCTGTATCCCCAGTTATTTTATATGTGATCTCTGATGTTTCTCTCCTTCATAGTTTTCTCTGACCAGATTTTAAGTCATAGAATTATGGAAAAGAATCATAGAATATTAGTGATTGAAAGAGGACTGGACTTAGAGTCAGGTAGAGGGATCTGATCTCCAAAAGTCTTTTCAAACACCTTTGCCTTACTGCATCTCTAAAATAAGTTGAAAATTCCTGTTCTACCTACCTCTGTTGAGTATCTTGAGCAATCTGTTAAAATATTGAAAAACGTACATTAATTGTTAAAAATATATGTTCCCAATTGTGAGAACTAGAGATGGGAAAATGCAAGAGGCTCTGACAGTGAGGAGGAAGGGTCTGCGGTGTGGCCAGTGCGGTTGGTACATTTCAGAGCATTCCAGTAACTTATAACTTAAACACTGTGCTGTCCTATGTAAGGCAGATCAGTTAAGTGGCTGTTCATTCTAGCTCTCCAAGCCATGTTGTGGAAGGGAGTCTGTTGTAAAAAGCAACCATCTGAGACCAAATTTATTTCACTACCAATCAGGTCAGAGCTAGAAGCCACATGGTGTACAATGAGACCATAAATGATGAGCACACAATGTGATTTTGCATTTGGATGGTGAACAAAATTTCAAGGTAAATGTGATACTTGACAAAAGACATTACATTCTTAAGTTAAATATTGACCCAACTAGACATTTTTGAAATTTCCTAATTGTAAGTTGATGCTGCTATTGGTAATAGTTATTCAGTAAAGAATAACATTCTTTCCAGGGAGAGGAAGTAAAACACACACACACACTATTACAAGTAGACACAATTTTCTGTGGAAAAGCATGAAAAGAAAAAGTTGGAGAGGATTTAAAAGGAACACTTGGCAGCTTTCACATGTAGCCTCCTTGTTACAACCCCGCTAATTCGACAAGGATCAAATCATCAACTGTAAGAGGAATTGGAGCCAGACCTTTTGAGTCACAGACTGATAGCTGCCATTTTCATTAGGTAAAGCCTGTCATTCCCTCTGCTTGCTTATTAGCTGTGGAAGCTGACGGCTATATATGTACAGCAGGGGCAGGCAGGTGCCAAGCCCCACAGCCCTGCACTAGTTTGGCATGTTAAGGGTCCCCAGTTTCATTATTTCTTGTTTCTACAGACTAAGTAGTTTTTACCTCCTGCTTATTAATTTCACTTCTACCATAAGCACTACAGCTATACCACTGTATCCAACAATACGTCCCTACTGGCAATGTCACCAATTCATCCTGGCCCCCGGTGACTCAGATGGTTGAAACAATTGCTTCCAGGTCAAGTCATATGATTCATTCCAAAATTATAAAAGTCAAAGGTCATGAATGAATCTGATCAATGGAGGTCAAGCCATGGAGCCAGTACATGAATCCTCTGGAACATTCCACACAATTTCCTACTTCTTTTGCTTTTTTTTTTTCTTAATTCCTTCCAACTGGGATATCTATATGCCACTCCCTTGGGATGTTTGAATTTTTCCCACCCCCTCTGTCCCTAAGTAAGTTTCATGGTATCTATGAAGCATTCCCTAACCAACTAGCCTAGTGAGTTATTTTACTCATCAGAACTATACCTCGTGCTTTTTGAAATATTCCTTTGTCACATAAAATACATATCACAGTGGTATCTAGGGGCTGGAGATGCACCAGTGAATTATCCATAGTCCCTATCTTCTGCCACCTAACTAGTCTGTGTGACTTTGAGAAAATGATTAATCTCTCTCATCTATAATGGGAATAATGCCTCTTCCACAAATTATTGTGAGGACAAAATAAGAATGTGTGTGAAATTCCTTTGTAAATTTAAGTCACTACATAAACATAAGGCATTGTTTTTATTATGTCTACTTCCAATCATATTACCTCTCAATCATTTGTCTTAGTGTATAAAGATCAAGATATTTTTTGTTGGTTTTAGCAGAGTGATTTGCACATAAATATTGAATTGATTGATTCATTTTTGCCTTCAGATTCATGATCCAAGGTCTAATAATATTTCAAAATCTTGGCAGTCCATGACTGAGGTTTTGAGTTTCCTTTCTCTTTAGTCCTTGCAAGTTCAAATGGAGTTGGATGCCATCTATATGAGACTGTGGTCACTCAGACTTGGAAGCAAAGGGGGGCTGGGGTGAGGGTCTGTGTTCTCCACATAATCTCATTATACTTTCCTCATAACTTTCCAGTTTAGCAAAGGCACCTTGGCCAGCTGTTATTGACCAAGTTTTTTTTTTTTATTATTTAACTGATTTTTAAAGCTTAATGGTCTTATTTTGTTATTAGCACTTTTAGCAAAATTATCTTCAGACATAAGAAAGCAAAATAATGAGTGAAGAGTAAGTTTTGAATGTGTATTTTTTATTTTTGAAAAGTATATTCTTTTTTAAAATCTGTTTATTTATTTTGAGAGAGAGAGTGTGAGAGAGCATGAGCAGGGGAGGGGCAGAAAGAGAGGGAGAGAGAGTATGTCAAGCAGTCTCTCCGCTGTTAGCATAGACTCCAACGTTGGGCTCAATCCCCCAAACCAGGAGACTATGACCTGAGCCAAAATCAAGAGTTGGATGCCTAACCGACTGAACCACCCAGGTGCCTCTATTTTTAAAAAGTATATTCATATGAATTATTCTACATAAACTTTTCAGGATGCCCACAAATCAAAACATTCTAAAACTCATTTTATTTTTTTATTAAAAAAATTTTTTTAATGTTTATTTATTTTTGATAGAACACAACGGGGGCGAGGAGAAGAGAGGGAGGGAGACACAGAATCTGAAGCAGGCTCCAGGCTCTGAGCTGTCAGCAAAGAGCCAGATACAGGGCTCAATCCCACAGACCATGAGATCATGATCTGAGCTGAAGTCGGTCACCCAACCGACTGAGCCACCGAGGTGCCCCTCTAAAACTCATTTTAAAGATGAGAAATTCAAGAAAACTGACTCCAGAATAAGATTGTCTATGCTTTTTCTTCTTCATAGTAACAATTAAATGTAAATCTAACGTATTTGAAGAAGCAATTACAAAATCTGTTTTGCATACAGTTTGTACAAATGATCTCACCCTGGGACAGAGGGCTGATCTAACTAGATATGTGCAAGGAAAAGTAGTGGAAAATGACTCTCTCACCCTAAGCTACAGAGAGCACTGCCATCACATTTGTAGGCAGAGTCAACACTTGAGAGTGTACTCAAGGCAGCTGCTGGAAGAAGTCTGAATGAATTGATAGTAGAAGAAACCAAACATCAGGTCATGTGGGAAGACCTCTGTTGTAAGATGTAAGAGAAACAAATATTTTATGAATGAAAAACAAACAAAAATTGCCAATTACACTGATACACCGTTTTCGTATGTTCAGTTTATTTTAATTGAAAAAGTTCTTTTAGACTTATTTAAATATAGATTTTTATGAAAATCTCTGTTTTGTATACACAGAAAAGAAAGCATTGGTAACGTATACTGGTTTGGGAGGGGATTGGTGCTGTTCTAACTCCAACTGTTCTCAGTGCTTCTCTAATTGGATATTAATGCTCATGCATTTGGCAATATTGTCCTCTGTGCCATGAAAAGAACTGATGAGTCAGCCTTACTTAAAGGGTGCTCTAGTATTGTTGCCAAGATTTTTTTTTTCAACTGCTTAACTCATTCTGTAAGTTATGATGGGTGTGCTCACCCAGTGATGATATTGTGATAGACACCTGACTAACAGTGGTTAGTGTCATCTCAGAAGTATAAAATGTGATAGGACAAATGCATTCCGTTGTCTATGAAAATATGGAAATAGGAAATGAATCTGTAGTCAGGGATGGTGTAAAACCAGGTGTAAGTGGTATAAATACCAGGGATCTAGCAAATTCAGGATGCAAGTGGTGGTCATTCCTAAGATAGGTGTGGGATTGGAGATGAATTTTCTGTGCCTTCTGGGGCTGATGCAATGGTGGATATAAAATTTTAGCTTGAGAATGAATGGCTGCATTTAGTAATCCAAGACAGGGGCTGCCCCATTATTTAGACACTGGACCTCCACTATCCCAATGCGCCCACTCACAAAGCCATGAGTACTATACAGTTTAAGAGGTGACAGCTCTAAACTAGGCATCAGGCATCCTGAGTGTCAATCATGCTTCTGCCATTAACTTTGAGACTTCATTTCACTGATCCTTATTTTTGTCACCTAAAAATGGAACGAATCCCACTTGCCTCCTTCTCCTTAGAGATTACTATTGGTTTCTATAGACAGTCATGTAATGGTGGCTACACACAAGTTATCCAGATGAGTCTACCCCATCGGTCTTTAACCACGATCCTTTAGCAGAGGACCCTCACAGTACATATGGGGAATCTAAGACAAGTTCAACTCACTAGTAAATGTCATAGATGGAATTAAAATCCAGACCTCCTGAATCAAGTCCAGTTTTCTTTTATTATATCACATAATAGTTGGGAAGGGCTATAGAGGAATAATGAGTTAATAATATATCCACTTATGGGTAAAGTGGAAGACTTTCTATCTCTAATACTTTAATTAAAGTCTTATTTCTTTTCTAGATGATAAGATAAGCAAATCTTGCTTCAGTGAAGAGTCTTATTTGGTGCCCTTAGATTTTTTTTCTTTGTCTCCCTCACCTCCAGCACCACTGCTACCACCTCAAAACTCAGATGCTGAGTTTTTGTTTTTTTGAGAAACTTGGAGTAAATAGGAATCAGATCACAAGCCAGTCCAACAATACCATATTTAATAACACCTACAAGACAAAGGATACACACACAAACAAGCCAACATGTACAAATGAACATTCATAGAGATTTTATCATGAACTTGGCACTGTGTTCTGTGAGTTTACATGTGTCAGCTCGCACAATGCTTGCCATCTAGCTGATGAGAAAACTGAAACTTGGCAAGATTACCCAATTTATCCAAATTCACAGAGATAGGACTTTTAATCCACTGCTAATTCCATTCTTGCCATTTGATTCTTTACCAGAGGGGTGGAAATCAGAGACAGTCAAATTCAAACTCTTGTTCTCATACTATAAGTTACTATCTTTCTTTTGCCATGATATTTTCCTGAGAAAGGAATGCATAGGAATTTTAAGATGGCAGATGGGGAAGAAGGCTCTTTAAACTACTGACTACTTTTCTTGTAAGGAACACTAGCCATGGTTTTTCTGATTGTATGAATATCTACCCATGCTAAGAAACTTCCGAATAAAAAAAAAAAAAAACTAACAACAATAGCAAACACATCTTCGGAGGCATGAACTCAGTTGTGAGGATTGTGAGGGAAGCATCTGAAGTACTGAGGATAGTCTCCTTTGAAACTGTTTTTGGATGACAGGCTAAACAGTCTTTACCCTATTTACTCAGAGCCCCTTTTCCATTGTGTGTGGTTTCCCGATTCCCAGAAAAAGCTGTGCCTCACACCCAAAGCTTCTGTGTGCAGACTAGCCTCTTTGAAAAGTTGCTGGTAGGGGTACCTGGGTGGCTCAGTCGGTTAAGCGGCCGACTTCGGCTCAGGTCATGATCTTGTGGTCCGTGAGTTCGAGCCCCATGTCGGGCTCTGTGCTGACAGCTCAGAGCCTGGAGTCTGTTTCAGATTCTGTGTCTCCCTCTCTCTGACCCTCCCCCATTCATGCTCTGTCTCTCTCTGTCTCAAAAATAAATAAACGTTAAAAAAAATTAAAAAAAAAAGTTGTTGGTATCACTCATTAACTCTCTCAGGAGATACATGGATGCTTGACTGAAGAGCTAACACTATGCCTGGTTTATTAAACACTATATGCACAGCACCAGTCTAGGCCCTTTTTGGGGTACAACAAACATGTGGTCTTAGGGCTCAGATAGTTGTATATCTACACAGGGATTCTGGATAAGGCATGTGAAACCTAATGCAACACAAGGCCCAGTTCTGGTGTCAGTTTGAAATCTGAAGGGTAAACCTTAAAAAAGTTCAGCAAAGACAAAACAGCTGTGAAAAGAAAGATAAAATATAGGTGTTCGAAAGAAGTGAGAATTGATTCAAAATTTCTTATTTTAGATTCTTATTTCCATCGTCATTTCCATTGTAAAAAAAATATTTCCAAGGAGAGACCTTGAAGTCAAATTACCAGTATCTCGTAACCTCTCCAATCATACTAGGAACCCCAATCTTCTCTGGGTTTTCTACATTCTTCACATTTTCCCAGCCTTCCTAAGGTCTTCATTCTTTCTCTCTCCTTCCATTAATCCCTGGCTTTTAATTCTTCTTTCCCCCACATTTCTCCTTACCTTCATGGCCTTTAGCATATTATATCCTACCATATCTTGTCTTTCTCGTAATTGCTTTGTCTCCCTTCAGTCACATCTGTCTTTGCTGAAGCTGCATTGCCAGTTGTGAACTAATGAATGCACCTATTGAGACTCCTGGATTTGGGAGGAAGATTCTGGGAATCCAACATTTGGATTATCAGGCATCAAAGACCTTCACAGATCCTCTGCCAAAACTATGTAAGGGAAAACTCCGTCATAGAAGGGCAATGCCTATAGAATTGAGGTGTAAAAAGCAGAGGTCCTAGCTCAAAGGAGTAAATTGGTATCAGCTAATCTCAACTTTCACCTTGGACTCATGCTCAGTTATTTTAAGAAAGGAAGAAAAGAATCCCTTGCATATTGATTACCTACTATGTGCCAAGACTTGTTCTGGGCACTTTTAAACATTTAATTCTCCCAAGAGCCATCAAGGTGGATATTAGTATCGCCCAATTATAGATAGGGAAACTGAAGCTCAGAGTTTTAAGTCTATCACCCAAGGTCATGCAGCTGACAATAGCAGAGACTATATTCTGCCTTTCTGCCACTATTTCTAATGTCCTTTCTACCTCCTTTCCCACAAGGACCACTGCCACCAGACTATCGGCAAAGATAGCAATCCTAACAGTTGTCTCAGCCTTGTAGTAAAGCTTTGATGTCTCTTTGTTGTTTCAGGCAGGACCCTGGGTGGCATGCTGAGGAGAGGACAGCGACAGTTTCAGGCAGACCAGGAGGAGACAGGGCTGGGGGCTTGGTCACACAAGTGGGGGCTGGAAGGTACAGGAAGTTGGCAGGTCATAGGCCACATTCCAGGGAAGTCAGCTAGGCAGGTAGACATCAAAAGCCCAAACAGTCAGGGTCCAGAGACTCCGTGATCACAGAGGCAGCGACAATGGTTCTATTGAACAGGAGACATGAAGGCAAACAAAGATTCTAGGACAGGTACCTCTTTTGTTGCCTGCTGAGTGTGAGCAGCTTTGGATCCTAGGTGTTAAAGAAAGTTATAAGGATCTCAGATACCCGCAGGAAAACTGTGCCCCTTATGGAACATAAAACAGAGATGTGGAAATTGTTTTATTGTGGTTAGTGCTGCAAAATGACTAACTTTATGTTGCATGATGCATCTGAGATTTGGAATTAAGATGTGAATAGATGCCCCATTTGCATTGCTTACATTTCATTGTGGTGTCTCAGAAATCTCTAGAGACAATGAAGTTTTTTGGCCTCCAGCCTCATGATTTTATACCCCTCCCTTCCACCTCTGACCTGGTGTTAAGTATTACCCCTTTATTCTCATGCCTGCTTCCAACCCCTGTCAAAACCTGCTCTCTGATTACACTTAGCAGAGTAGGGCACACTTCTTTCCTAAGGGAACTGATTTACTCAGATGGCAGCCATGGGAAGTTCAGTTAGAAAGACTCTTTGAACAAGGACTGAGATGAGGCAGGGCTCTCTGGATCCCCTAATCTTCCAAGAAGTGAGTGAGCAGGTGGCTCTTCCACCTACGCATAAGGTCAGTCCTGACAGCAGTCAGTTTTTTTGTGTGTCCTGGAAGCATTTTCTCAGAGTGACATTGACATATGTCCCCATAAATAAATTAGCAAACCCATCTCAGCTGACACGTTTGGCAGAAACAAGAAGTTCATGTGCCAGTGTGTGGGTTAATTCCCGTGCCCGTTCCACTGGGAGAGATCAAGTGTATCAATGTGTGTTCATATCACAGGCACCAGGATTGCAGAAAGCTTTTCTTTTCTTCTTTTTCCTTGGTTTTCACGGAAATACATTTTGACTTATCTAAATAAAAGATGTATGTGAGAAATTATTAAACTAAGAGAGAAGTGCTAGAAAGACAGGAGGACAGATGAGGCAGAAATAGCACTTTAAAATTTACAAAAATAGAAATAGGGACTTCACACTGCTTACCCCCAAAATTCTCACTGTGCAAGGTAGATATTTATGTTCTTTCTATTGAAAAGTTACTTCTGCTAAACCTTCATAAGAAATTAAGCTATAAAAAAGGGGTAAACAATATCTAGTCCTTTCCACCTTGTTACTTCTGAAAGAGCTGTGACTGTTCAAAAATGCCTTTGCTTGCCCATATAATTCTATTGAAGTTTAGAGAACCTTTGTGTGCTAAGTTCCTGTGATAGGCATTCCAAGGGATAAGAAAAATGTAAGTGGACACATTTCCTGTTATAAATGGTTAACTGAGAGAAGCAATTACAGAAACAAACATAACAAGTTTATTCAATAAATATTGATTGAGCACTTGAGATGTGCCAGGCCCCATGCTAGATGCAGTCTGATTCATGCCCGTCCTGCAGGTGAGCGGTGATTCTCAACTAGATAAGGGAATTTTTCCCACAAATGCTAGCTCAATTCACCACCTCAAGATATTTAGAATAATACATGGAACGTTTTGTCCATGAATCTGCTTACTAATTCATGTATATATTTACTGTTCACTTATTATGTGCCATGTGTTCTGCTAAATGCTGGCGATATAGCAGTGAATAAGTTAGAGGAAGCCCCGGCCCTCATGAAATGTACAGTCTAGCGATCCTCAATTTTTTATAACGACAACACAAAGTTCATTTGAGAGCAACTGCGCCTATCCTATGTAGTGAGAATGGTGCTTTTCTTCCTGATAAGACTGAATATAAGGTCGTGCATGGTCAAGATTTTCTTGGACTAGGAATTAGAATAGCCTCTAAATAATTTACCCTTCCTTGAATATAGCCAGCACAACAGGTCTGTGCCTATGTTTCCATGTGCTAGAGAAGGGATAGATATCCAAGAAATGCTTTGTATAATATGAAAGTCACTAGCCTTATGTGGCTATTAAAATTAAATTAATATTAAAATGTTAAATTCAGTTTCTCAGTAATAACACTAGCCCATTTCAAGTGCTCATGGCCATATGCAGCTAATGGTTATCATATTGGACAGTGCAGAACAGAACAGAACATGTTCATCATCACAGAAAGTTCTAGCACTTCTCTAGAAGATAACTCCTGGTAATAACATCTATGAAGGCTGTCTTTTTGGTGTTTCACTACAGAATTCAAGTTGTAGCTCCCTGCTTTGAAATTCTACCTCACCTTTTCCATGCAAAAATTTTGTGGCATTATTATGCAAACTATATAGATGTTTATGTTTTCTTGTATATGCCTTTGTCCCCTATTGGCTTGGAAGCAGTTGTGGGCAATGATCATGCCATATTCCTCTATATTCTAAATGCTAGTGCAGTGTTCTACAGATGGTAGGACCTCAATAAATGTTTGTGCTGTTGGTGAGGAGGATAATTTATGATATTCAACTGCACCCTAACAGACTGTGAGCTGTGCCTCTAAGCAACCGAGGGGACTTGTACTACAGAGAAGCCCTAAGGGACAGATCACGAGTTTGGACTTCACCACATTGAGTTTGATCCCAAAGGCTATTTCTGCACATCAAGCCATCTGGAGATAGCGTGGGTGCCAGGCATCATGCCTGTGCAGTGATGTATCTCATCTCTTGGTATTTAAATGCTGTCTTGGCATGGGACACTGGTGTCCACAGTCAGCCACAGGCATAGGAAAAAAGTTCTGACTCCAAGTCGTGGGTTGCAAACTTTATTTCCTTGGTTGAACTTAGTTGTCTCTGGGGCCAGCCACACATCCATTTCCACAGCTGCAAGGAGTCTTCATACTAGGTCTCTAAGGCTATGATCACAAAACAGCCTTATAATAATGAGAAGGGATTAGAGTTCCAGGGGATGGGTCATGTCCAAATTCAGTTCATAAAAAACTGAAAAATGATGTCTGCTCTGGAAGATCACATCCACTCTGGAGGATGAATTCTTTTAAGTTAAGTAGCCTTCAGCATTCCTCAGTTGCATCAAGACCCAGCTGCCAAGAGGAACAATATTGCAGCCACTTAAATGTTTCATATGATAAGATTGTCTTCTTGTCATTGCTCCCTCCCTTACTGAGGTCCATTTTCTCAGCTCCCTTGTCTGCTTGCATTTGCATCAAAAGAAATTGTACTCTTTTGCCCACACTGTTGGCTTTGGAAATTGAGAGAGAGTCTAAAACAATGGGTCAGGATTTACAACACATCTTTTCTTCAAGCCTTCTTCCCTCAAATAAACTCAACAAAGTAACTCTTATTAACTCTTTGCAAAGGAATACTCTGAAGACCCAAGACCTTAGGTGAGTGGGGGAGGTTCCATAGTGACATAATGGTGGTAGAATCAGGACTAGAAACAAGTGTGGGAATTGAAACAGAGTCAGAAGAGAAATTATATAAGATTTCAGAAATGTTGAAAAGGATGTCTGCCTTCCATATGTCCCTTTGTCTGCTAATAAATGGATCACTATGACTATTGATTGAATGCTTAGAGTGTATAAGAATATATGGCCAAATATTGGGTGTAAACTTCTTTTAGAAGTTCACCTTCCTAAGGGTGTTTACAATTCCAATTTGGAGTGGTTTTGAAAAAGAAATTAAAATATCAATATAATGTATGCAAAAATAAAAATTAATATACAGGCAATAAATAAAACTGAGTTCAGAGGAGGACAAGAACCCTTCATGTAAGTGTTAACACAGATAAATTATTGTGTTATAGAAATGAAATGGAAAGTAGAAATTAGTCTGTCATTCAAAGAGAACGGGAAATTTAAGTAAACCACATGGAAATTGGGAAGTCCAATACTGACTTAGTCATTAAGGAATAAGCAGAAACAAAACAAGTAAGTCAGGATGGATCCATATTTTGAAGGTATTTGAATTCCGGGCTTGAAAGTTTTGACTTTATTTTGCGCAATTAAGAGGTGTTTGTCAAGGCGCCTGGGTGGCTCAGTCAGTTAAGTGTCTGATTTTGGCTCAGGTCATGACCTCACGGCTCGTGAGTTTGAACCCCACATTGGGCTCTGTGCTGACAGCTCAGAGCCTGGAGCTTACTTCAGTTTCTGTGTCTCCTCTCTGCCCCTCCCCTGCTCGTGCTCTCTCTCTCTCTCCTCTCAAAATAAATAAAAACATTATAATTTTTTAAAAAAGAGGAATTTGCCAAAGAATCCTTAAATTCCAACCTGCCCTCCTGATCTTATACAACCATGCTTATTTGCATTCCTATTTTTGGTTTTTATGCTACTCATGCCCTCCTTGTAATGCTTCCACATTAGTTGTTACTGGATTTTTCAGGGTTCAATCCAAACTCTACCTCTTCCAGGAAAGCTTCCTCAACTTGTGCAGCAATTATACACAAATCGCATAATCTTCCATTTACATGTTTGCTTGGTATGTTTCTATAATGTTATCTGTTATGTCTATATAAATAACATAACTGTGTACATTATAAACACCATTAAAACATAAACTCCTTAAGGTCAAAGAATAGAGTTTACGTTTCTGTTTTTTTCAAGGTACAGTCCAGAGCTCATGGTAGAGAGGATTATGTTGACTTGAATTGAAGAAATGCAGTTAGTGGGAAAGAAGTATTGTTTTTATGCGGTAAACTTACTGAAATATAACACTAGTAATTCTAAAAATACAAACGCTTACAATTGCTGTATAATTTCCATCACTCAATTTCTGCTTTAGGACTGGTGGGGGCAATGGAATGCATGGTAAAATATAACATACTTTGTCTCTAAAACTCCCTTAAAAAATAAAGTTGAAATATCCTAAGAAATTTCAAAGTCATTCTCTTCAGACACAGAATCTAGCTTTGTAAATCAAAGAGTATGTGTAATAATTACCAGCTTTGGCAAAATGTGCTCAAATTTTTAAAAACTTGTTCAATATGTATTGAAATCTTACTATGTGGGGATGCAGTCCTGACACATAAGAAGTGTGAACATGTACACAAAAACTTTAGAAAGTTCTTGAAACCTGCAGAGGCTATGCTTTTATTCCAAATTTCCCTTGTATATCATTCTGTTTTAGCTAGTTATTGTGAAGTTTCCTGCTTCTCCGTTAAGACTACAGTCAGTGTCCTTTTCGTCTTGTCTGGTGTCTGGCACATAAAAAAATGGTAACCGAAAAGAGTTTGTTGAGCTTGTCATTGGGCTTAAATGATAAAGATGGAAAGACCTCAGAACTAAAGAATCAAGTATTCACACAACATCCTTTCTATGCACTACAGACATAATTAGAGTTCACTACATTGAGAACTTCTCAAAGCATTACTGTTTGGAAGTGAGAGTCTGGACGACTTTTCTTATTGAAGAGGAAATGCCCTTTGGAACACCACTTTGTGAAAACAAAGAAACAGATGTCTCCTTTTCACACGATTGATCCCACATATCTGCTCACAGCACAATGTATAGATAGGAGTCTCGTATCCATATTTTTAATGTGAGAAATCAAGCCTTAGCGGACCCTCAGTAGGGTCTAAACCAAGCTAGGGATGTTGGAACTCAAAGACCAATGACAGTCAGTGTATGTCCTGTGTATTTAATCTTTAGCAAACCTCTTCCTCAGCTCATCCAAGCAGGAACTGCAGGTTTTATTACCCCTCCAACATTTGGTTCCATTCTCTGACATTTTTCTTGTTGCCTGTGATTTTACAAAGCATCCACTTTTCACAAGTGAAAACTGATTTTGTCCAAACAGATGCTTGTTTCTATATTTTGCATTCTGGAAAAAAAATATGGATATGATTTGGTTGGGGAGGGGGCTAGAGATAGATGGGGAATGAAATCGCTGGTGGTTGCACAGCTTGAGCTGAAATTAGAAGCCAAGTGAGAGCTGTAAGCAGGAGGAAGGAGGTCTCCAAAGAAAATTTGTTGTATAATAAAATGCTCATTGAAAATATTCTGACAAGGAGCCCTAACAAAATTCTTACATATTATAGGCTAGGAGAGAAAATGGTTTCTTTCCTAAGTTTCTCTGAGAATTTGTGGTAAGCTAGATTTGGACAAGTTATTCCAAATGAGTCAAACAATCAAATCTTCAATCAATTCCTCAATCAGCAATCATCCTGTAAGCACAATTTTCCCCCCTGATTGCTGTTAGGCTTGAATCAAGAGAATCAGGAGAAAAACAAACAAGCAAGCAAAACAAACAAACAAACCGCTTAGATAATGGCCAGGAAGTGCTGAGTATGGGTGGGGCACAGGGATAATAAACATGCAGAAGGGGTGAGCTGATGAGATGGGACAGAGAAGTCTCAGGAATTATTTCTCCAGGGCACAGCTGGCCTGTTGTTCCACAGCTCAATCCACCACTGTAGCCCTCACTCTGAATTTCTTGACGTTACGCAGGGTTGGTAGAGGGCCTGATGCCTGATCTCCCACCTGCTCCGCTGGCACCACATGCACTAAGGCCAGGCCCATTCTCCTTAAGTGACTTTGCTGGCCTGTGTCTGAGATGTGCCTCATTGTCACTTGGCTGCCCCTGTCCAGAGCCTTCTGAGTCAGGTTGTGGGAACTGTTTGTCGTCCATTGTCAGCATCCTGCATTTCTGAAGGGTAGCCGGTACAGATTTATAGGTGGGCAAGCTTCTAGAGACCCTAAATCAAGTACTGCAGGTGGCCCCTGTGAATGGGGTAAGAGCGTCTCCTGGACAGTATCTCATTTTATCCTACGCACCACCCCGCTCCCCAAGCTAGCATGTTAAAGAGATTCCAGCTTTCTGCCCAGATGCAGGTCACTCAGAGCAGTAAGTAACCATGTTCCCCTCATTCGCCTGCAGCATCTGAGGGGAATATCCTTGCACGTACAGAAGGCACTCCATCCCCGGTATACATTCAGTACCACTCACATGTAATTGGAATGGCTTCCTTCTAATCTGGTTTGGGCTCTGATGATAACTGCTTCCATTTATACAATCAGAGCTCACTGCTGAGTGACTTTGCGTTCTACATCAAAGGTAATTATTATTTTTATAGTTCAATTAGCAAACATTACATTTCTGTTTGCCTTGCTAAGATGGTACAACTGAATTTAACAATAACACACTTATTCCAAAGCTACCAAGGGACAAGATGCTATTATAATATCATAGCACTTATTTTCCTTCTGTGTTTCCCCCCCCCCCCCCCCCGAGTCCATTATGCAGACAGGCCATATTCAATTTGAAAATGAGAATGCTTCAAATTAAGAATGTTAGGCCTAAAAAGGCCTTGTAATCCTACAAATCTAACTTCTCGACTTAGAAATGAGGACACTGGAACCCAAATTCAGTGATTTGTTCCAAATTATACCAGTCTGTAAAAGAAACAGCTTTCTAACCAATATCTTCAGACTCCTAGTACAGTGCTCATTTTTTCCCTTCTCTCTTTAAGCTCTGGATGCAGAAAAGAGAAGAGAGCAGGATTAAACGAAAGAGGAAACGATCACCATGTGTGAAGTATCTCCTGCATGCACAGCATATTGTAGAATTTAATGTCTTAAACTGGATACCTAGGCCCTAGTCTCTGATCTGACACCAGTTATCCGTGTGACCTTCTGACCTGGATTCTCCCTGAGCTTCCATTTCCTCCTTCACATGAACAAGAGAGCTGGGACTAGAGTATTCCATGAATTCTTTCTTGCACTATCATTCTGGAACAAGTCTCAGCCATATCTCAGTTTAAGTGTCTAAGTACCTTTAAAACATTTTTTTTTCAATGTTTATTTTATTTTTGAGAGAGACAGAATGTGAGAAGAGGGGCAGAGAGAGAGGGAGACACAGAATCTGAAGCAGGCTCCAGGCTCTGAGCTGTCAGCATAGAGCCCAGCGCGGGTCTCAAACCCACGAACCGTGAGATCATGACCTGAGCCGAAGTCAGCTGCCTAAACGACTGAGCCACCCAGGTGTCCCTCTAAGTACCTTTTTAATATTCTTTCTAGTTTGTTGATGCAAGTGGAGAGTGGGTCTTTTTGCTCTATGAGTATTGCTATATGTTCCTGGATTTAACCACAATTTGAAGCCTTTTCAAATAGGTTATTTTTTCCTCTTTAGTCCTGAAACTGCTGGCATAGAGCCAGGGGGAAGAATATATACCATCCCAGACACAGAGCCCAGTGTAGGGGTGGGTGGTCAGAGCTGGGTCCAGCACAGAGGAGGCAGCTCTCTTCCTCTCCCACAACCTGCTTGGGCTGTGTGGGCATAGGGCTCTCTAGCAATCTGACAGCCTGTTTCCATATTATCACTGTTTTCTCCTCTCCAGCTTTATTAAGCATGTTAAGTAAGATGTTTTGCCATGTTCTTACAGAGTCTGTTGCATTGATTATTCACAATGCCAGCCCCCCTCCTCCCATCCTGCTTGGTAGCCCCCCCCACCCCTGCCTTGATTTATTACCCACTATATTGTTCCCAGCGCAGACCTTTTCATCATTGTCACATATATGAGCCTGGTGATGAGATATACTCGGTAGTGGCTGGAGGGGCAGGAGGGAGCCTTAGGAATCAAGCTAGGAGGAAGTTTGCAACTGATTATATCTTTTTCTAAAACCCATCTCTGCTTGTATTTTGGAGGATCCCAAACATAATTCTCTTTGTCTCTTTATAATATATAATTCAATGGCTTATTTGAAGAACAAAGTTTGGACTTTATAGGCAAGTTTTACCAGAAGTCCTGAAATAAGTAACAAAGATAAAGGCAACCAATTACTGAACATTTAGTAAATGTTAAGTGATGTTAAGTGCTTTATGTGGATGATCTCATATGATTCTATTTCAAACAACAAACAAACAAAAAAAACAAACAAACAAAAAACCTGCCTTGTTATATGGATCCTGTTTTAATCCCACCATTCTTTTTCCTGTGAAGAGATTAAAACATAAAAGGATCTAATCACATCATTATAAAGGGAGTAGGTCCAAGGTTGGGGCCCCAGCTCTCTCTGACATCAGAAAGGCACTCCTAATGACTACATGAATACTCTCTCCAGATTCAGAGACAATACAGAATTTTTTCTAATGGTCTGAGTGGGTTTTCTATTTATGATTTTTAAAAATGTAGCTGAGGCAAAGAAAATAAGGTATCTCTTATGGAGGGCCAATGTGTTAAAAAAAATAATAAAAAATTAAAAAAAGGAAGGCAGAAATAGGGGAGGAATCTCCAGAAAGAGATAAGAAACCATTGGAGCCTTTTGAGCAAGGAAGGACTTTATATGAATTGTTATTTTCTGTTTTTTAATCTGCTATGCTCATATTATGTGGTAGAGGGCAAGGGAAGAAGTAAAAAGAACATTTAGGAGTTTAATTCCAATATTTCTCCTCCTATTCTCTCCTCACACCCTATGAGAGGCTTGAAACATTAAACATAAAACATAAAACAAAGAAAGAATTACACCTCTCGATGTCTACCACAAACACATCACTATACTTCATCATGCATCTATCCATTCATTCCATTTCTTTAATAAGACTCAACTCAAGGTGCAGGCATGGGCCTTCTTTGTGCTGATAATCCAGCACACATCCAATCAACCAGAGTTCAACTCTGGTCTGCCATTTTTTTTTTTCTTGTTCTTTAGATACAAAAAAATAAAAATAAAAAATAAAATAAAAATAAAATAACAACACACAATTCTTAAATGAACTTTCACTGAGTTTTGACAAAAGCATACATCCATGCAACATACACCCTTATCAAAATATAAAACATTGCAATCTCAGAAAGTTCTCTTATATCCCTTGTGAAAGTGTGTCCCTATCTTTCAGAGGAACTTGTTATCCTGATTTTATTCCATCATTGATTACTAATACTGTTCTAGAATTTCACACACATAAAGATATACAGTGTATATTCTTTTCTGAAAGTTTTCTATTACTCAGTATATTTTTGAGATTAATGTGTTTCCATGTATTAGTAATATGTTCGTCTTTGTTGTTAAGTACTATTTCATTAAATGAACATGTCACCTTTTCCTTACCCATTTTTCTGTTGGTGGACATTTGATATTTCCAATTTTTTATTATTGTGAATAAGGTTGTTATGAACATTTTCATACAAGAATTTTTGTGAACATTTGTTTTCACTTATTTCGAGTAAACACATAAGGGTAAATTACTAAGCGAGAGAGTAGAAAGATGTATATTTAGTTTCATGATCAACTACTGGAATATTCTCAACAATGTTTATAAATTCTAGTTGCTCTGCATCTTCACCAATACTTGGTATTTTAGTCATTTAAAATTTTTAGCTGTTCTGAGGAGTGTGTTAATGTATCTTGTGGTTAAATTCTGACGACTAATAATGTTAAGCACCTTTTCATTGGCCTAACAGATATTTCTATATCTTCTTTTATAAAGAGTTTGGTTTTTTTCTTTTTTTTTATTGGGTTTGGATTTTTATTATTGTAATATTTTGTATTTTTAATATTGTAATATATTATAATTATTGTATGAGTATTCCTGAGTGTTAAATTTTATGGTAAAAATCCTCAGAATGATAAAATAAAATAGGAACAAAAATCTATGCATGTAAGCTGCCGTCGAAACCATTGGCAACTGTTCTACTACTTCATATTGACAAAAGATTTTATTTTAATGTATTAAGTTTTGTCTTTGTTACCTTAACTATACATTAATGTTCCCCCCGGAGTAAGCAGAAATAGAGCATAATAACTACTCAAGGAAAAATAAGTCAATAAAAGTAAATGTCAAGAAAATGGGAAAAAGAAACATAAAAAGTTGAAAGTATTACAAAGAAAATAAACCCAAATGTATCACTTATTACAATAAATATAAATGGACGAAGCACTCAGGTTAAAGTCAAAGATTGCCTGGTTATATGAAAAATCAAGTATGCACTCTTTACAAGAGACTTATTTAGGATAGAAACCCTGAGGAAAGGAGAAAAAATTTTAAAAATATTTATTAGGAAAATACTAACCAAAAGGCAGCTAATTTGGCAATACCAATATCATGTAAAATATAATGTTATGGATAAAGTGTGCTACTACATAAAGATTTCAATTTGCCCAGATGCCTGGGTGGCTCAGTAGGCTAAGCATCTGACTTTAGCTCAGGTCATGATCTCACGGTCCATGAGTTCAATCCCCATGTTGGGCTCTGTGCTGACAGTTTAGAGCCTGGAGCCTCATTTAGATTCTGTGTCTCCCTCTTTCTCTGCCCCTCCCCCACTCACACTCTGTCTCTCTCTCTCTCTCAAAAATAAATAAACGTTAAAAAAAGATTTCAATTTTCCAGAGTGATATAAAAGTTCTAAATGTGTATGTACCTAATTCTATAGCTTTAAAATGTATGAAATAAAAAGCTAAAAAACTGTGAAGAGATATGAATAGATTGAAATCAAATTTTAAGAGTTAATACATCAGGAATCAGAACAAGCAGAAATAAAAAGCAATAATATAATATATATATATATGAGCAACACTGTTCCAAACTTGACTGAATGGCCATGCAAACAACATTGAATTTAACAAGTGGAGAACACAGATTACTTTCTAGAAAAGGACATAACACTATATAAAGATATTAAAATAAACTTTTAGATAATGGATATTTCTAAGTAGAAAGCATAGTGTGTATTTAAGTTACTTAGGGAAAAAATAATAAAAAATCTACATACCAAAACTTGTGAAACAAATAACTAGGTAATTATTGGGGGGGGGAGTTTTAAATGTTTAATTTAAGAAAGGAGAATAGGCTAACCCTCAATAATACACTATACATAATAATAAAAAAAAAACTACAAAATAGACCCAAATAAAATAAAAAAAAGAAATGTTTTCAAAATGAGAACAGAAATTAATAACATAACATAAACACAAATGAGAGAATTCACAAATAAAGCTAAAAGTGAATTCATTAAAAAGACTTATGAAATTGACAAATCTCTGATAATAGCAATCAAGAAAAATAAGTGTGAAGTTTAACAGAAGAGCCATAAGAATTACAGCAGAGATTAAAAAATGAATAAGAATGTTGGGCACTTGAAACTAATGTAACACTGTGTGTCAACTACATTCAAATTAAACAACCAAACAACAAATAAATACATTCTTTGGGTGTAGACCACCCCCTCCCTGCCAAAAAGAAAAGTGAAGAGAAGAATATTATGAGCAACTTTATTCCGATCCATTTGAAAACTTACATGAATTTGAAGAAAAGTCAAAAAATACAAAAAACCAAATCTGACCCTATTATAAATAGAGAAATATTATGTCTCATGCCATGTTGGGCCCTGAATTGAGTGTGGAGCCTGCTTAAGACTCTCTGTCTGTCTGTTTCTCTCTCCCCACCCTCTGCTGCCCTTCTTCCCCACTCATGCTCTCTCTTTCTCTCTAAACAAACAAAGAATCCTTGTAAAAAGGAAATATATCTAGATAATTACATTACTCAGCAAAATTTAACATTTAAAAATTTTTTGTATTAGATTTCCCCAGGAATTAATGTTGAGACAAGGATTTGAATGAAACAGTGTCTTTAGGAGACGATCTCAAGAATCACTGAAAGGGGTGAGAAAGGAAGGCAGAAAGGAGAAGGAATACAATAAAAGATAAATTGGTGAATTGTTTGCCTGTGGGCAACTGCATCTTGATCTCGGGAGAAACCTCTGAATAATTATGTAGTCAATGCCTTCAAATTTTCCCATCCAGAAGAAAGGAAACTGGGGTACATATAAACTAACATCTGTCTGTTATTGGTTGAGAGTTTCTCCCAAGGGCATTTACTCTTCCGCACTGCTGCCCTGTCTTAGAAATATACCTCCTTGCCTCCAATAGGCAGAGGAGGTCCCTAGGCAGAGTTACTAGTGCTTGCAGTAAAAAAACTGATCTATGGAGAGGGGTGGGAGGATGGCTGAATAGGTAGGTGAAAGGGATTAAGAAGTACAAACTTCTAGTTATAAAATAAATAAGCCATGTGGGTGAAAAGTAAAGCATAGGGAATATAGTCAGTAATGTTGTAATAATTTTGTATGATGATGGATGATGACTATACATAACATGGTGAGCACTGTGTAATGTAGAGAATTGCCCAGTCATCATGATGTACACCTGAAACTAATATAACGTTGTATATCAACTATCCTTCAATTAAAAAATAAAATAAAAATTAAGAAATGCTATCAGTGTATCTGGGACTAGTGAGTGCTGAGGATGGGGCACTGCTACCATCTGCTATAAGTAACCAATACTTAGGAAGCAGATTATTCCAATTGCCCCAATATATATAGTACTAAATATAAGAGAAATTTCAAGCAAATACATTCTTACTAGAGGCGAAGAAACCTTAAATGAAATATTAGTAAATCAAATTTAGTGATTTATCAAGTTGGATTTATCAAAAAAATGCATGTTTGATTTAATAGTAAATAGTCTGTCTACTAAGGTAATTTATTACATAAACAGATTAAAAAGAAAATAGCCCTAAGAACACCTTGATAGATAAAGAAAAATATTTGGTAAGCTGTAATGTCAATATATGATAAAAAGTCATTAAATAAGAAATAATAAGTAGTTCCTTAAATAAGTTCCTTATTTGTATGGTTCCTAAATAAGGAACTTCCTAATTGAATCATCAATTCTGACGCGTGGGTTTTTCCTCACATCAAGAAATTCTCAGAAGCTGGTTGTCCCACAGTTCAGCTCAGTTGTGATACTATCTACCTGTGATAGTGCCAGACCCTACAGCTCAAGGTGTCAGTCTTACAAGACTGCCCCCCATCCCTTCAGATGCCAGTCACAAGTCCAGGTTGTCACCTGTACTTCTGACTGACCAGCTGTAGACTGGAGGGTCTCATTACGCATTCCTTGTGTTCAATTAATTTGCTAAAGTAGCTTACAGAACTCAGAAAAAAATTTTACTTACCAGATTACTAGTTTATTATAAAAGAATAGAATTGAGGAGTAGCTAGATGGAAAAGCTGCATAGGGCAAGATATGGGGAAAGGGCACAGAGCTTCCATTTCTTCTCTAAACCTGCCACTCTCCCCAAATCTCCACATGTACACCAACCTGGAGGCTCACTAAAACCCCTCTTTTTTTTTTTTTTATGGAGCCTTCATTAATAGGCATGATTGATTAATTCATTGACCATTGGTGATTGAACTTGACTTCTTGTGCTTCTCTCAGGGAGGTCAGGGAGATGGAACGGAAAGTTTCAACTCTTTAATCCTGGCCACCAGCCTCTGTGCTTAGATGTCATCCAAAAGTCACTTAATCAACATAACCTTTAAAAGACACCTTTATTGGGGGCGCCTGGGTGGCGCAGTCGGTTAAGCGTCCGACTTCAGCCAGGTCACGATCTCACGGTCCATGAGTTCGAGCCCCGCGTCAGGCTCTGGGCTGATGGCTCGGAGCCTGGAGCCTGGAGCCTGTTTCCGATTCTGTGTCTCCCTCTCTCTCTGCCCCTCCCCCGTTCATGCTCTGTCTCTCTCTGTCCCAAAAATAAAAAAAAAATAAAAAAATAAAAAAAAACAAACGTTAAAAAATAAAAAAAAAATTAAAAAAAAAATAAAAATAAAAAAAAAATAAAAGACACCTTTATTGTTCTTATCATAGGAAATTCCAAGAATTTTAGGAGCTTTGTGCCAGAAATGGGATAAAAATCAAATGTACATTTATTACTATAAATCATACTATCACAAACTTCCTTAACCTGATAAAGAGAAGCAACAAGAGTGACAAAAACCAGGGACAATACTCTTCCATATGAATAAATATTTTAAAGTATTTTCTTTAAAATCAAAAACAAAGCGATGAAGCCCATTATCATCATTTGCAGACATCATGCTAGATATCCTAGGCCAGCAAAGATGAGAAAAGAGATATTAAAGACAAAAGAATCAGAAAGATATAAACAAAACAAATTATTTTCAGATGTTATGATTGTTTATGTAGAAAACCAAAAAGCATTTACAGAAAAATTATTAGTAATAATAAGAAAGTTCAGCAATGTGGCTGTAAGCTGTAAGATCAATATATACAATCAATGGCATTTCTATATACCAGCATAATTCAGAAAAGATAATTGAAGAAAGTATTTTCCTTTATAATAGCATCCAAAAATAAGGTGTCTGAGAATAAATATAACCAAAGATATGCCAGATTTCAAGAGCAAATTATACAAGAAAGCCAAGATGAAAAGAGAGCTATATAATAATTATCAATAGTCACTATAAAAATGTGACCATTCTCATTATATTGACCTGTTCACCAATGTAATTATAATCAAAACTCTAATAGAATTTAAATGGAATTGACAAGCTGATTCTAAAATTTATGGAAAAGCACATGACAAAAAATAGCAAGACTTTCCTAAAGAACAACTTGAGACAACATTTTCTAGGTATCAAGACATAGTACATGACTGAACGAACTATGGCAGTGTAGCATTGGATTAAAGAATAGATTATTTAATAAACAGGGCTGTGTTGTAGACTGAATGTTTGTGTCTCCCCTCACAAATTAATATGTTGAAGCCCTAACCCGCAATGTGATGATACTTGGGTGTGGGGCATTTGGAAGATAATTAGGTTTAGATGAGGTCATGAGATCGGAGCCCCCATGATGGTATTAGTGTCCTAATAAGACAAAAAAGAGATGACAGAGCTCTCTCCCTCTCTGTTCGCCATTTGGAGATACAGTGAGAAAGTGACTATCTGCAAACAGGAAAAGGGATCTCACCAGGACCCAAATCTGCTGGCACCATGATCTTGGAATTCCTAGCCTCCTGGACTGTGTGAAATAAATGCCTGTTGTTTAAGCACCCAGTCTATGGTATATTATTATAGAAACTGGCTGGAAGAATTGTTCACATTAAATGTATGTGTGTGTGTGTGTGTGTGTGTATATATATATATATATATACACACACATATATGTATATATATATATACACACACACATATATGTATACATATATATATACGTATATATATATAACACATATATGTAATGATAAATATATGTGTTGTAAATAACATACATGGTTATATACTTTATATAATATTATCTAACATAATGTCTTTATAATACATTATAAAAAAATCAAATTCTAGGTGGAATAAACCCTTAAACATAAAAGGTGACATTTAAATTATTCAGAAGAAGATAAAAAACAGTATGTCTATGAGATAAAGTATGTAAATTATAGTAAAGAAAAAACCAAAGACTATTAATATAAAGAAAGTTATTGATGAATTTGACTAAATTAAATGAAAAAGTGTTCATTCATTGGAAGACATTGTATTAGTCGGCTTGGGGTGTCATACAAGATACCACAAACTGGGCACTTGAACAACACACATTATTTATTTTCTCATAGTTCTGGAGGCTGCAGGTACCAGCCAGTTTCTCATGAGACTTCTCTCCTTCACTTGAAGACAGCACCTTCTTGTTACATCCTTATGTAGTCTTTTCTCTGTGTGTGCAGGGAGAGAGCTAGTTCTCATGTCTCTTCCACTTATATGGACGCCAGTCCTATTGGATTAAGGTATTGGCCTTGTCACCTCATTTAACCTTAATTACGTCCTTAATGGTCCTATCTGCAAATACAGTCACACTGGGGATTAGGGATTCAATGTATGAATTTTGGTTAGACATAATTTAGTCCATAACAGACACCACAAAGACGTTAGTTTTAAAAAAAATAAACAGAAGGTACAAAGGAGAAAAAGATTTGTAACACATATAATAGATGAAGGAACTGAATTTTGAACATATAAATAACATAAATCAGTGAGAAGAGACAACATAAAAGAAATCAGGTAAGAGACTTAAAAGGGCATCCACAAAATAGGCAATACAGATGGACAATTAATTTTTTAACATATACTCAACCCCCTTAGAACCCAGAGAAAGGCAAATGAAACCGAAAGGAGATATCATTTTATACCCACATGATTTACAAAGATGAAAATGCTTGATAGGCCTAAGTAATGGCAACGATGAGGTGCAGCAGTAAAAACACTTCTGTAAACAATTGGGCATCATGCTTCGCGCATCTTTTGCCCCAGCAACTGTAGTCCTAGATAGATGCCTACAGAAAATGTCACACGAGGATCAGAAAAATCCATGCCCCAATATTTGTAACAAAATAAAAAAGAAAATGACTTAAATATTCATCAATATAAAGGAAGTTATAGCATAATTTTATAAATGGATGGTATATCGCAGTGAAAAAATGAGTTGTATCTATGTACGGTAACTTGGATGAACTGAAAAACCGTCACGTTGGAAATACAAAAGAAGTCACATGAAATAATAATACTATAATACTTACTTATGAAACGTTTAAACAATAAATTAAATATTGATTTAATACTCTGTGTGTGTATGTGTGTTGTGTGTGTTTTTGTATTTTAAAATAAGGAAGTGCATTAAGAATAACAGTGTATATCTAAAGGATACAATAATTTGCCTGAAAGAGCTCTCCCTGGCTAAATATGGGAGGGTATATTAGTTTTCTATATCTGGGTAAAAAATTGCCACAGACTTAAAAACACCCATTTGTTAGTTTTGGAAGGCAGAAGTCCGGGGTTGATTGGGTTCTCAGCTCAGGGTCCCACATTCACGTGTTGGCCAGTCTGCATTCATATCTGTAACTCTATGTAAGAATCCACTTCCAAGATCATTCAGGTTTTTGGCCAAATCCAGCTCCTTGAACTGTACTTCAAGGTCTCATCTCGTTGCCAACTATTGGTGGGAGGTTGCTTTCAGCTCAAAGAGGCACCCACATTACCTGAAATTTAGTCTTCTCCATGTTGAATGCCAACAGGGAGAATTTTCCACATCAAATCCTCTCATGCTTTGAATGTTTCTCACTGGGAAGAGCTCTGTTCCTTTTAAGGTTAAGTCTACTGAGGATAATCGTCCTTTCTTAGTGAATTCTTCCATATAATATAACCTAATCGTGACAATGATATTCTATCATAGTGTCTCCACATTCAACAGAAGAAGATTTAGGATAATTTTGGGGCCGTCTTAGAATTATGTCTACTATGTTGGGCATCAAAATAAAAAATATCATAAAAATAATCCATGGTTGTATGACTAAATAAATACAGAATGCAGAAGAAAAGTGTACTCTTTAAAGTAGAATGCCAACAAATACATGTAGGAGAAAACATGGAGTTAGAAAATCACCATTTTTCAACCATCATGACAACAAGTGATTGAGGAAGAGTCATCAATGAATGGTAATATAAGCAAGAAAGTTTTTATTGATCAATAGTTTAGTCTTAAAGAGTCTCCTATCAAGTTGCTTATCAGCAACAAAGAAAAAAATAGTAATTTTACACATGAGAAACTTGTTACACATCACTTTAACCAAGGGTAACACCAGTTGTGTGACAAATCTACATGTGCTTACTGATATAATGCGCTGGGAAAGACACTGTGAAAACACACTTCTTTCGTACTCCTTTTAACAATAAATAACCTGAGTCTTACCCTGAGCAATCTTCAGAGACAGTCAAACTGAGGGTATTTCCATAAAATAATTGGTCCAGCTCTTTAAAAATTTTGAGCATATGAAAGACAAAGTAAGAGTGAGAACTGAGTACATATAAAAAAACAATGAGGCAATGACAATTAAACGCAATGTGATTCCATATTAGGTCCTGGGTTAAAGGAGTAGTTCATTCTATCTTTTCCCCAAGCCCACTCCTTTTCTGTGGCTTTTATTGGTTTTGTGACATTATTATACATTTCATCCTTTCTAAAAGATTCTTAACTCTTTCTCATTTCAAAGCCATTTCTCTTCTACTCCAGAGTCTTCTTACTTGCTGTTCCCTTGCCTGGAACACTTTTCCTTCATATCATTATGGTCCTCACTCTTCATGATGGACATTCATGTATTTGTTCAAATATCTTCTCCAAGAGAATTTCCCTGGCCACACTAACTACAGTTCCTTTCACCCCTCCTGTCACTCCTACTGTCTATTCCCTCATTCCTCTAAATTATTCATAGCAGTTATCACTACTTGAAATTAAAAGATATCTTGGACTATTTACTTATTTTCCTTACAACTTCCATGACTACTGTTTTCACCATAAGATATGCTCCTACCATCCTACCATTAAACTTTCATAATGCAATGGAACATCTTTGATAGTATTTGTCACTCTTAAAATGTTTACATGCATTTATAATTACTGGATAACTGTTTCATCAAGAACATGTAAGCTCTTAGGAAAGACTGTTACTTTTTTCTCATACAGACTAACATGTTGCAAAATACATGGTAGATTCTCAGTAAATATTCTTTGAATGCATTCAATGATGAATACATGGACATCATTCAAGTTCTTGCTTTTGTCCTCCCTTATAGAGCTCAGGTCCAAAGACAACATCAAAGACTGGGCAATCTTTATTCTTCCTTTTTCTGTCCCCCTTTTAACAATGGTAGAACAACTCTGAAATAGAATGATTAATAAGTATATAAACTCTAGTGTCTGGGATTTAGATGATTTGCTAATTTAAAATCAGGACAAACATACCAAGAAGTAACATGATAAAAAGGAAAGCATAAAGAAGGTAATACATTCTGTAGCAAAAAACAAACCCCTCACCAAAACCATGGTTCCTGGTAAATGCTACTAGGTTATTGCTAGATGTACCATGTTCAAAGTTTTTGCGGCTATCCCATCTTCTAAGTCTTTAGAAAGTTGTGATGGTTTTCCTCTGGCTTCAGGGAAGGAACTTGGTGGCATATATGCTATGTGGCAGGGTATGAGGTAGAGAATTGGGAATATGTAGCTGAGGAGGTGTAGGTCAAAAGAAAAGGCACATTGCTTGAGACTTAGAGCTGCCCTAGGCAGGGTTCACATGTTGGTCACCATCAACATTTGAAGAGGAGGCAGGTACCTCAGTATCTTATCTGAAAGGTGGATCTACAGAAGACAGAGCTCTAGAGACCAGGGTTATAGCCACAGGCTTCTGACAAAGAAACTAGAAAAACTAAACGGTGTATGTGAACAGCTTTAGTAGGGAGCAAAAATATCTAGCTGGAATCTGGACGAAGGCAAAAATCTTAATTATTTGATTCATGGTATCCAGGGATATATACCTGGATATATCATCAATTGATATACCATCAATTCTTCATTGATATTTGAGTATTAGTCTTTCTCTATTAATAGAATGGAGCAAAGAAAGCAATTAAAAAAAAACTAATCGGGATGGGGCCCTTATCACATCTAGGTGTTTTTATTAATTATCTCTCATAATCTTCAGAGCAATTCTTTAGGATGAGTAAGCATATAGTAAAGAAGTGGGGTATTGATATAACCTGGGAAACACTTTACCAACAAAAAATCTTTCCAGATGTTCTGATCATCACCCCTCCCCTTCTCTTGAGAATCACTGGGATGCATTAATTCAGGAAGATATGACATAACCTCAGATGCTCATTTTACAAAAGAGAATGAGGTTCATAATAAAAAAAAATATTGCCCCAAAGTTATATAACTAGTGTGATAGGAAGAATAATGGCCTCTCCCCAAAATGTGTACTTCCTAATTCCTGGAACCTGGGAATATGCTATGATACACGGAAAAGGAGAATTAAGGTAGCAAATGGACTTAAGGTTGTGAATCAGCTGACTTTACAACAGAAAGAGTGTTGTGGATTACCCAGGTGGGAACCTTAGGTTCCTACATAATCACATGTAATCATAAGTGTCCTTAAGCGGAATTGAGGAAGGCAGAAAAGTCATGGTCAGAATGATTCAATGTGACAAAGACTTGATTGGTCATTGCTGCCTTTGAAGATGGAAGTCAGCTGTAAGTCAAATGTTGGCAGCCTCTAGCAGTTGGAAAAGGCCAAGAAAACAGATTCTCCCCTATAGCCTCCATGAAGAATCACAGCACTACTGACACCTTGACTGGAGCCCTGTGAGACCTCTTTGGAACTTCTGACCTCTGAAACTAAAAGATAATAATTTTCTGTTCTTTTAAGCCACAGAGTTTGTGGCGATTTGCTACAGCAACAGTAGGAAATTAATATACCCAGCAAATTGCAGAATCTTAGTCCAGGTCTTTGACTCCAAAGCCAATGCCTTTATCACTTTACATGCTCTCTCACCATCATCCTGTAAAACTACAGAGTAGATGTAATTTAGGTCAACTACAAAAGTTCGGTTGTAAAACTTGTGAAGGGTCAAACCTGTAAGGATGGACACCGGCTTATTTATGGGTTGAGTTAGGCTATTATTTCTTAATTATGCCATGCTTCAAGATGAGTTGTGAGTAGTTCTTTTTTTTTTTTTTTAATTTTTTATTTTTGGGACAGAGAGAGACAGAGCATGAACAGGGGAGGGGCAGAGAGAGAGGGAGACACAGAATCGGAAACAGGCTGCAGGCTCCGAGCCATCAGCCCAGAGCCTGACGCGGGGCTCGAACTCACGGACCGCGAGATCATGACCTGGCTGAAGTCGGACGCTTAACCGACTGCGCCACCCAGGCGCCCCATAAGTGAGTAGTTCTTAATTTGGGGCTTAATATTGGAATAATATAGGGGCTGTTAAAAGTTCCAGATTCCCAGGCCACATATCCTTTTAAATCCTCGTATCCCAGAATCAAGAGTATCAGCAATTAGTTAAACTGTGAAGTAGCAGAATTCGTCTTCAGTAACTCTTGGTTGCCCTTCCTGGTCCCACATATACACCTCTATCTTTTAGTCACCCACTCACTTTAATGCTTCCTTCTTCTGTAAAAACATTTGTTATTGTGACTCAAAATCCAGAAATAATAGAAGAATCTTGATAAACATGACTACATATACAGAATACCAAAAAGTTAAGAGAAAACCTGTGATTTTGTTTGAATAAATATGTCTTTTAAAAATATATTTTATATTTCCATCTGTTTAAAAGTAACATAGCCAGACAAAATCAACAGATCCACCCCAACCTATTAGCTTTTCACCTGGTATTTTAACAGCCATTGTTGACTATTACCTAGATACATTATTTCATCTGGGACTATAAAATTTATTTTTTATTTATTAACTTGAATACCTTTACCAAGAAAAATATTCCCTAATCAAATATTTGGTTGCTATGACATAGCATTTCGCAAGAGTCAGTTATATCCTCAGTTATTGTAACAAATAGCTTCAAAATCTCAGGGATATTCAATAATAATCATATATTTCTCACATGTTTGGGAATTTTATAATTAATGGGTATGACCGACAACAACTGAACCCCTGGTCAATTTTAACATCAAACTAAAAAAAAAAAAGAAAAAAAAAGAAGGAAAAGCAAAGTTTAACTTAATGTAATTAATTTAACTTAAGTTAATTTAATTTAAGTGCCTTCTCATAGAAATACAGACAACTTTTGTGAAGAATTATTGTCAAAGTTTCCTACCTGAATTTGATAAAGGTTTTACCTCAACTATCAGTTTATAGAAATACGGGGGAAATAGGAACGTGTTAACATGGTAAGGATGCAATTCTCAAAATCCAGAATATGGTAACTCTGTTGGACAAATAAATATCCTAGTTTCTTCAACAGATGATAGCTTCTAGGGAGGTGAAAAAGGGAGAGAAAAGTTGAGGTCAAAAACAGAGTCAAGGAATTTGAGAAACCTATTTTGGATGTTGATTCAAATAAATGCAAAGAAACACAAATAGAGAAAATTTAGCATTTGCTGGTATTTGATGTCATTAAAGAATGAAGATTTAAGGTGTAATGATGATTTTGTAGTTGCTTTTAAAAATGATTTATATATATATGCATGTGTACATAAATATATATTGAACTATTTGTGGGAGAACTTGTGTTAAAATGATACTGGGACGGGAAAATGGCGGTGGGTATAAGTAAAACAAAATTAGCCATGAGTTGATAATTGTTGAAGTTGGGTGATAGGCCTGTGGTTATTCATTATAATATTATCTCTGCTTTCATACATATTTGAAATTTTTTGTGATAAAAAGTCTTATGAATGAATAAATCAAAATGGTATATGCATATACTGGAAGAGTGTTTGACAATTAAAAGGAATGAAGTACTGCCAGATGCTATAACATAGATGAAACTTAAAAATTCTATGCTAAGTGAAAGAAGTCAGACACGGAAGACTACATAGAATACGATACTGTTTGTTTAAAATGTCCGGAACAGGCAAACCTTTGAGAAAGAAAGTAGATCAGTGGTTGCCTAAGGCTGGGGATAAAAGGATTGTGGATTGTGGGTAAATGGCTAAAGGACATTAGATTTATTTTTCAGTGTGATGAAAAAGTTCTAAAATTGAATGTAATGATGGTTGCACGAGTCTAAATATACTAGAAGCCACTGACTTGTATACTTTAGATGGACAAATTGTATGGTGTAATTATATCTCAATAAAACTTTTGAAAACATGTTCAAACTTTTTTTTTTTTTTAACAATAGTCTTGTTTTTAGCCATGGACAACTTAGTGTTCTGCTGTCATTGTGTTCTGCTTTCTAGAGGGATTTCTATTTTAAGCCTAATCTCTCAGTTGTAAAGGGAAATTGTTATGTGACAACCAGAATTTAGGCATTGGATATTTTGATAATCTGTGGACCCTTTGAAGATGAAATTATATTGTGTAAGTTCAGTCAGAATCAGACTTTGGGACCAATTCAGACTCTAGGCAGGGAATCTCTAAGCAAGACCAGTGTGCAGTTTGGTAACTCAACATTAAGTCTCTGACAAAGCTCTCCCATCCTTATGCCTGGCTTGCCCTATAGCTTCAACCTCAGTACTGGTTTATTGGCTTTGATCCCGTCTTGGTCTCTGTTTACACTCTAACCAACTGTGTGTGTCTCTTGCCTGTCACCTTGTTTATTGTTACTATAACCAATATGCTTGTCTGAATCTGCAAAGGCTGATAGGCTATTTCTTGGCCTCCTGACCTACCCTAAGGTGGCTCTGTCTAGGCATATTCTACCTGTTACCACACAACTCCTGATTATCAGTGATAATTATTACCTTAGGGTAGACACTGGTTGAGGTGGCAACATTTATCGCTTGTCACACTATGTTATGCAGTGGATTAATATATATAATATAATATTATATTTATTTTATATTGCTGCATATTATCTTACCTCCATAATTCCAAGATACCTCAGGCCATTTTCTACTATTTTGTATTTCAGAAAATGGGATGCTTTGGCAGATCTGAAGGAAACAAAGTTTTATTTTTCTGGCATAGACATCAGTTAGTCAGAAAGGCCACTTGAAGGTCAAATGCCTTGTTTTTGAGGAAAAACCGAAACTAGTTAACATATTCAGTGAGAAAGTGCAATGACATGCCAGCCAGTGTTGCCTACTATAGAACTGATGATGAGTCCATTGACTTGGAAAAGAAAATACAAATTAGAGAGAAAACAAGAGGGTTAAACAAAGTGAATGTTTTTATTAATCAGATGATCTTTCTTGAGGTCCAGAGGTAAATGTACATGACGTGTTCCAGGATCTGAGAGTAGAGGGCACCCAGGATCTGCTTTCTACAGGAGTTCTGGGAGGCTGGAACTACACTCTAGTCTCTGTGCCACCATGATATTAAGCTGCGGGGGGGGGGTGGTTATCTGGGACAGAGAGGGCTCACGATGGCACCTAAGGTTCCCAGGATCCAAGTATTCCTAAGGTTTCCAAAAAAAAAAAAAAGGCTAAGGAAAGGAGTGCATCTTCCTCATTCCTCTGAACATCATTCAGGGGGGGGACACATGACAGAGGAAACCCACTGTAGAAAGTGCCATGGAAGTAGGTCTCGTAACCAGGTAAGAAGTGGAAGCCTCGAGGAATACCTACTGGAAGGTGGATGATCCCTAAGAGCCAGAGTGGTGATAGCTCATCCCAGTGGACCCCAACATAGATAAATGCTGAACAGTTTGGGGCAGATATGTGCTCCTGATGGTTAGGTGAAACCCCAGGGACTAAGCAGAAGAGAAGAAATCCCTAAACTGACTAAATTTAAACCTGGGAAGATTCTTTGAGCCATGCAATGAATATGATTATGTCTTTTGTGATCAAGTGGGCTAGGAGGCTCAAAGCAGAGATTAAGTTGTGTTGTAAAAATATAAAGTTTTAGTTGCTGCACACCTGGGAGAGTGAGCGAGAAACTGCCCGTCATACTTCAGCTTACAGACTACACACTCCGAAAGTTTTCAAATTTCCATTTAAAAAATAACGTGCATGATTATTTGGTTCTACGGCAAAGGAGGAGTGGTGCTGCAGACACGACGCTGTTTTCTCTTAGCGGTTTATTTTTTTCTTCTGTTTCTATTTGTTGTTGTTATTTGCTAACCACATAGCTTCTTGGGAAGCATATTAAAGGTTTTCAAGTTTAGATAAAATAAATCATTTTCTCCCTATAAACTACAATGTGTCTCACATTCTTTGGTTTCAGAAAGGGCTAAGTTTGCCCATATGCACTGCAAAAACACTCAGCGCAGATTAGTTAGCATTAGCATTGTTTTCAAATGCCATTTTATAAGAAACTAAACTGCACTAACTAAATTTTTCTAACTGTAAAGTTAATTTTATAAACACTGAAGTAGAAGCCCAATGTAATTGGCACCATATTTCTGAATTAGCACAGTGATTTGTTTGATGATTTTTACAGGCTGGTGCCCCTGGCAAATGCCCACGGACATGTTTCATGATCCATCCCTGCCACAAGTGGAAAATCTTGGCCAACTTCGATTTCTACTTCACACAGCTGGATTCAATAACCTCCTCACTCCTAGTGGATGAGAAACACTTTTCATCTCCTTCTATGGGAGACAGTAGGCCTATCAATCACAGTTGCCATCCGATTCTTGACATCAGCTCAGTAGCTTGGCTCTCTGCCTTAGGTCCACAGGATATGTTCCACTGCATCATTCAGGTTTTCTCCTTCCATGATGATGGCCATGGGCATCTTTTTTTTTTTTCACCTCTTCCCTCCTAATCCACTTCCATCATAACAACTAACGTATTTCCACCTACCAGTGGGCATTCAAATTTAAACTCCATGAAAATATAATTAGTGGAAAAGGAAAATATGATTTACTGAGTTTCCTAACAGTTTTATGTTTTTTTCTCATTACTATTGCCTATATTAAAAGTACTGAACTAGATACCAAAGGCCCTGAAATTAATTCCCGTCTAGTTCCTTTCTAGTTTTACAACGTTGGGAAACTAAAAACCTTGTCTGCACAATAGAATCATCTGGGAATCTTTTAGACATTCCAATGTCCAGGTGACACCCTTGACCAAGTAAATCATAAGTTCTGGGTGTGGAACATAGGCATTAGTTGATTTTGACCTGTCCCAGGTAATTCTAGTGTACAGATTTGGGAACAACTGTGCTCATTTTAACCCTTAGAATAACAGCCAACCTAATTTTTATAACCTCAAGTTAGATTCTCACCTTGTAGGATTTCATTGATATTATAGATATCAAAGCCCTTTGTAAATTGTAAATTAAGTAGTCATTAATATTTTCATAAGAGGAGAAGTAAAATAAAGAAAGTTCCTATCTTCTTCATTTGATAGGATTGCATGAATAGGTAAAAACAAAGGTTGCCAAATCTTACTCTGACTCTGCCTCCTTTTTCCCCTACTTTGGCCCTCCTTGATTTTAACCAAAATTGTGAAATAAGATAAAGAATCTCAGAAACCAGTCTCAGGAAGCCTCATCTACTTTGAATTAAAAAAATAATAATAATGTTTATTTATTTTTGAGAGAGAGAGAGAGAGAGAGAGAGAGACGGAGTGCGAGTAGGGGAGGGGCAGAGAGAGAAGGAGACACAGAATCCGAAGCAGGCTCCAGGCTCTGAGCTGTCAGCACAGAGTCCAATGCAGGGCTTGAACCCACAAGCTGTGAGATCATGACCTGAGCCGAAGTCGGATGCCCAACCGACTGAGCCACCCAGGTGCCCCAGGAAGCCTCATCTACTTTAAATAAGGAGTATGTATACTGGATGAACTTGGTATTTTGGAAATCCTATTTGTTCCCTACACCATCTGTTCTACCCCAGCACCCTTTACAGGATACCTGAAACCACAGAGGGACTTATTTTTAAATTATTTCTTATTTTATATATAATAAAGGTGGGTTTTTTTTGCACAGTTTTTAAAGTTTGTTAGTAGCTAATACTCTAATATAAACTAATCTGTATATTCCCTCTGATACTAAAATAGAATACTTTGTGACAGAAAAGGCACTCACTTAATATTAGCAGAATGAGAAAAAAGACTGAGGAATGAGGAGTAAGAGAGCAGGGCTGGAGCTGTCAGGGTGAGAGCAGGAGTACAGGGTAGTATCAGCTGTATTGATGGACCCAGCCCTGGGCACAATAGGACTTGTTGAGACAACACCAAAAGCCGATTTATAGGGAAAGGACAGCAAATGGTTTTAATCTGTACAAAGACAAATTTTCTCTCTCTCTCTCTCTCTCTCTCTCTCTCTTATGGCATGGGAAATCACACAGGCAGGCTACACACACACTCCTAGGTGAAGCCTAAGAGATGAAGTTGAATTGGTACTAATTAGGTTCTTGGAAGGACCAGAGTCTCACATTTCCTTAGCCCTGAGAGGCAGAGTGCTTGGTCATTTGCCAGAGTTGCTATGCTGACACACCTAGCAGGAACCCTGGACATTTCATTGCAATGAGATTACAGAGCTCCTACCTTACAAGCTACAAACTGTTACAGAGACACAAGGTGAACCTCTGATCCCTGACTTGGGTAGTTGGCAACCAATGGGAAGATATGCTTTTGCAAGAAAAGAACACATTAGTAACTTTCAAATTACAACTCAAGTACAGATATCCTTGAGCTCCCAACCTACTTACCAACTACTTTCTAATATTTCCAGCAAGAATTCTGACAGGCATTTTAACTCAGTACACAGACAAATTTATGATTCTGCCCTGTCAAGACTTCCACTTCCTCCCCTTTTTCCATCATCTAGTCAACAGCACCACCATTCACCCAATTGTCCATTTTGGTTACCTGGGGACAGCTCTTTCTCTTTTCCCTCTGTAATCAACTGATTACCAATTAGGTTAGCAAGGCCTAAAATTTCTAGACCCTAAATATCAATAAAATATTTTCTTTATGCTCCATACCCTCTAAAATAAGTATAGTTTATAATATTAATAGCTAATACTTTTATAGGGCTTACCATTTAATATTCTTACTATTTTAATATTTATAACCACCTCCTGAGGTAGATATGATTCTTATCCTCATTTTGTAGAGAAGCTAAAAGAGGTATAGAGAAGCCCAAGGTTATTCCACAAGCAAGTGACAGAGCCTGATTTTCACCCAGGTGTTGCTCTCCAACCTCATTTCCCAGCACTTACACCCTATATTGATTTGTCTATTTGTCTACTTATTTATTTAATAAATTTTTATTTTAAAATAGTTTCACACTTAGGGTGCCTGGGTGGCTCAGTTGGTTAAGCATCTGACCCTTGATTTCAGCTCAGGTCATGATCTCACGGTTCATGAGATCAAGCCCCATGTGCTACTCTGGTAGCACAGAGCCTGCTTGGATTCTCTGTCCCCGTCTCTCTCTGTCCCTCCCCTGCTGTCTCTCTGTCTCTCTCAAAATAAATAGATACACTTAAAAAAATAAAAATAAATAAATAAAATATTTTCAGACTTACTGAAAAGAATGGCAACAGCAAAAAAATACAATATGCCTTTCTGGCATAGTCCCAACATTAAAGTTTTTCCACACCCTCTATCATTTTCTTTCCACATATACATAGTCTTCTTCTTAACACTATCATTAATCATCATTACTTTTATTGAACCATTTGAGGGTAAGTTGTAGATATGATACCCCTCAACTCCAAATGCTTCTGTCTATATTTCCTAAGAACAGTGATCCAAATTAGGAATTTAAGTTTGTTACAATACTATTACCTAATTTATAGACATTCACAATTTGCCATTTGTTCCAATAATGTTAATAGCAATCTTTTAAATTTAACCTGATATCTAATCAAGGATCACACATTGCATTTAGTTGTCATATCTTCCTGTTTTTATTTTATTTCTATTTGAAAGAGAGAGAGAGAGGGAGAGAGAGAATCCCAAGCAGATTCCACACTCAGCTCGGTGCAAAGCCCAACTGGAGGCTTGATTCCATGACCCTGGAATCCTGACCTGAGCTGAAATCAAGACTCGGATGCTCAACCAACTGAGACAACCAGGTTCCCCTCTTCTTCTTCTTTTTTTTTTTTTAATATGGAAAAGTTCCTCAGTCTGTCTTTTGTCTTAGTTTTTTAAAAAGTAGGCAAGCTATGTTCTAGAATGTTCTTCAATTTGGAATTTCCTGACATTTCATGATTAGTTTTAGCGTAGACAATTTTGGTTAGAACATACACACACACGATGTTGCGGTCTGTCTCCATGCATCATACCAGGAGGTACATGCCATTTTCTTCCTCATTCCTGGTGATGTTAAGTCTGATCACCTAACTAAGGCTGTATCTCCCAGGTTTACCCACTTCAGAATATTTTGAAACTTTAAGACTATAAAACATAGTACACATTTAAATTACACCATCTGACTTGCAGTTTCTTTCATTTACCAGACTTGAGTTTGACAGAGTGGTTTTATAATTTTCATTAGAAGCTGGTTTCTAGGTGGAAGTAGTTGTTACAGATAAACAATATAAAACATGTCTCCAGCAGTTACTAATTTAATATTTTTTAACTTTTTAATTTTAAAATTATACCAGACCCACAAAAAATGTAAAATTAGTACAAAGAATTCCTGTGTGCCCTGCACCTAGCTTTCCTAAACGTTAACATCTTCCACAACCATAGCTCAATTATCAACATCAGGAAATGGACATTGATTTCATACTATTAGCTAATCTACAAACCTTATTCAAATTTTACCAATTGTCTCCCTACATGTTCTTTTTTATGTTTTGGGTTTCAATCCAAGATGACACATTGCATTTATCCGTCATAGCTCCTTAGTATCTTTCAATCTGGTTCCTCAGTCTTAGATCTTTTCAGATTTGTATTTTTCCCCCAAAATACATAGTTATTTTATTTTATTTTTTCAACGTTTATTTATTTTTGGGACAGAGAGAGACAGAGCATGAACGGGGGAGGGGCAGAGAGAGAGGGAGACACAGAATCGGAAACAGGCTCCAGGCTCTGAGCCATCAGCCCAGAGCCCGACGCGGGGCTCGAACCCACGGACCGCGAGATCGTGACCTGGCTGAAGTCGGACGCTTAACCAACTGCGCCACCCAGGCGCCCCCATAGTTATTTTATAGTTATTTTGTAGAATGCCCTCTATGTCTGGATTTATCTGATGTTTCCTTATGCCTAAAATCAGGCTCTGCATTTGTAGCATGAATAATATAGAAGGGATCCTATGTCCTGCTCATGCATCACACCTTCAAGCACATTATCTCCATTTGTCCCATTTTGGGATTTGATCACCTAGTTAAGATAATGGCCAGGTGTTTCCAAAATAGTGTTACCTATACTCCCTAAGAAGTGTTTCTTTAGGATATACATTGAAACTATGAAAATACGCTATTTTTCGTCATACTTCGCTCACTGATTTTTTACGTTGGTTCCTATCAAAAATAAGGATGATTTGATGTTTGCTATATGGTAATTTTCTGTTGATATTATTCCTGCTACATTTATTAACTGTTGTTGTACTGCAAAGAACTGTTCTTAATCCCTCATTTTTATTTTTTTTATTTAAAAAATATTTTTTGACACTTATTCATTTTTGAAAGACAGAAAGAGACAGAGTGTGAATGGGCAAGGGGCAGAGAGGGAGACACAGAATTTGAAGCAGGCTCCAGGCTCCAAGCAGTCAGCAAGGAGCCCCACGTGGGGCTCGAACTCATAGACCGCAAGATCATGACCTGAGCCGAAGTCGTCCGCCCAACCGACTGAGCCACCCAGATGCCCCAATCCCTCATTTTTAAAAACTTATTCAATTATTTATTTACATCAGTATTGAGTCAAGAATATTTATTTTAGGGGTGCCTGTGTGGTTCAGTCAGTTAAGCATTTGACTCTTGATTTTGGCTCAGGTCATGATCTCACGGTCATGAGATCAAGCCCTGTATTGTGCTCCACACTGAGCGTAGAGCCTGCTTAAGATTCTCTGTCTCTCCTCCTACCCCTCTCTCCCGCATTTACTCTCTCTCTCTCTCTGTCTCTCAAAAAAAGAAAAAAAATCATTCATTATCTGTTTTGGAGGGCTCACACTGTCTTATTTTTGGCCATTGAAAATTACTGTGAGTTGCTCCTATGTCTTTTAAAAACATCCTCACCATTTTTTGAGCACTTCTTTACTTTTTGTGTCTCAGAATATTTCACTCTACTTCTAATCTCCTTACCAGCCCTTGAATTAGCCACTTCTCCAAGGAACTCTGTTTTGTTTTAGTAGGGAATTGTAATTAGAAACCAAAATATGGACATTAGCTGTGTTCATTGTACTTGAGTGTCATTAGTTCTAAGTTCTCTTAATGAACAGAGCTTGGTTATATATGCATTGCACACACACATACATACATATCTATATTTTTATAGCTATCTATTTGCATATGTATTGAAAATCATTATTTCTTACTTCATATATCCAATACCAGTCAAACACCAGAGGATTCATTCTAGTTTTCTCCCTCTAATTATTTGTAATTCCTTTTTCAACAGTGAAAAAACTGGCTCTCAGTAGCCACATAAATGTATTTACATATGCTTCCCATCTTCTAATGCATATAAATTACTTTAAAAAATTTTAGCCAAAAAAAGAGAAAGAAAGTTTTAGCCCATACCACTGTGAAAAACCAACTTACTAACTACAGGATAATGTTTGTGTACAGTTATTTTAGTCTTAAGCATTACAGGGTGTATCAAAACACTTTTTTCCCAAAATTATTTGTGTTCGTCCTTTTTATCTCTATCCCATTCATTATGGTCAGCTTATTTGGAATAAAGTTGGATTCCTTTCTTACAGTTTATGTTCCACTTTGAATTCCCCCAAACCCTGTTTGATCATTTAATTATTTTCTTGACTATATGAAACGTTAACATTGTTTTAAATAACAAAATGATACAAAATCTACCCAAGAGGAGTCACTAGCTTCTCATCCCTTCTGTATGAATCCAATTTATTCTTTATGCCAACCCTGTTCCTCCCACGTATCCTAAAGGTAATGAATCTCTTTAATCTGGCTTACTTTTTTTATCTTTCACTTTTTGCATAAAGGATCAGGTACATGTAGATTTTCATACAGTTCATGTAACATAGCAGGCCATAGATACACCTTCCTTTCACTTTGCTTTTTTCCCTTAAAAATATAGCCTAGATTCACTTCGTATCAGTTTATAAAGATCATCTTCTTCATTTTTTTATTGTTGTTTAATACTCCATAGTGTAGATGTCTCATAATTCATCCTTCCAGGCTTACTTTTCTTTTTTTTTTTTAACAATTTTTTAACATTTTATTTATTTGTTTTTTGAGAGAGAGAGAGAGAGAGAGAGAGAGAGAGAGAGAGAGAGACATGGCACAAGTGGGGGAGAGGCAGAGGGAGAGGGAGACACAGAATCCAAAGCAGGGTCCAGGCTCTGAGTTGTCAGCACAGAGCCCGACGTGGGGCTCGAACTCACAAACTGTGAGATCATGACCTGAGCTGAAGTCGGACGCTTAAGCGACTGAGCCACCCAGGCACCCCAGGCTTATTTTTCTATGTACCCGTGACATTCCTTCAGTATATAGATTCAGGTCTTCTTCTACTTAAGGAAAATTTTCCTGGATGATACATTTAAATATTAGTACTGTTACATTGTTTTGTTATCTCTAGGGACTCCAAACATGTGAACATTATCCATCTTAGATATCCTTAATTTTTACCACTTTTCCTCTGGAATTTTTACTTCTTTTTTTTTTTTCATTTCAATTACATTATTTTGGGTGTTTCCTTGGTTTTTCAATGACTCATTAAATATTCTTTCAATCCTTGGTGCTTGGTCATCTTGTAAATTAGTCTTTATTTCTGGGTTAAATTTTTTTTCCTTCTATTTCTTTTCTGAGAGCAAACAACTTCTTTCATTTCTTTCTTCTCACTTTCCTTTTTGGCCACTTTGTCCACTTGAATTCAAATTTCTAATTCATAGTGGTTTTCCTATTATTTGAGTACATTTTAATGTGAATACTTTCTTACAGTTTCTTCTAACATATGGTTGTTTGTTCATGGAGAATCTCATCACCTGAGGTATATTTAACATCATTTTCTGATTTTTAAGATAACTCTGCATAGCCTTATCAATGTTTTTCTGTTCACTCTTTGATATAAAAATAGTTCAGGGAATTTCTTATATGATGTTTGATGGTGACCTCTTTTCTTCACTGTAGCAAAGTCCATATTCTTTAATGGATTTCTGTGCATGTGTATGTGTGTGGGGGCAGGGGAGTGATATGTATTTCCACTGATTTTTTTGGCTGTCTTGGTCTTACGTGACTTTGAATTTCCTTTTTTTTTTTTTTTAACATATTTTACCCTTTACCACTTACTTAAAAAAAAAGCCCCTCTCCCTTCCATTTTATGTGATTTTTTGTGTCCTCCAGAAATTATGTATTTTGAAGACTGTTACTTCAAGTCATATGCATTTTTAAGTCCCTTTCTTATAGACTTAGACTGTGCTCTGATCTATCAAGACACTTTTTTAATGTTTAATACTTTTACACATAACGTGGACTTAAGCTTTCTTGCAGGGCTTTTATGTCAACGTTATTCCCGTGAGTAACTCTCCTGTGTTTCCATTCCCACAGTTTTTCTTGGCTGACACTGGCTTGCCACAAACCTTGCAGAATGAAGTGAATGTGAGAGATTTCCTGCTGAGATTTGGTGCATTAAAAAAATTACAGTTATTTTGAAGTTAAGGTATTTCACATCTTCAAATTATTCTGAAGGTATAAGGGTTTCTCTCACTCTCTCTCTTTTTTTTTGTATATTATCTTCAGCTATCCAGAATGCACAAGCTATGAATTTGAAGGAAGTTTTGTCTTTGCACTCTCAAGGGTTGAGAAACAATACATTCCTTTGAGGCCGACTTCTGTCTCTACTTTCTTTGTGACAGTCATGTCTCTATGCAGTCCTCTAACTGCCCCTGTTGCCTTTCATGGGTGCCAGAGCAATCAATTTATGATAGAAGAGAGGCCTCTGTCCCTAGAGATAGTATATGTGGCTTGATCTGCTCTTCCCTCTCCCCATGGCTTGTTTAAAAAGGTTTCATTGAATTTCTTGCATGTTGTGCTGCTTGGGTGTACAAAATATTGGCAATGTTTTATAATAAGTAGCAAATCATTATTATGTGCTTTGGTGTTCATCGTATTACCATTAATCATCGTAAATTCACTGAGTGTATTCACACAAATAAGGCAGGTAATTCCAAAGACAGTTTTATTCATGAAACTTTCAATTTATTAATGTGTTTTCACCTTTAAAGATACATGCAAGGAGTTAAATCATATTTTTCAATATCATCACCATCAAAAAGAACTTTATGGAGCCTCTGTCAGTGCACAGTTCTGCAAAGACTCATCTTTAGCAACTATAAAGGATGGGAAATTACCTTTGGCACTTTCTTACTCCTTTATTTTGGAATCACTGGTGTACCCTGAATTTCATGCTGAACTTCTCTTCTGGGTATCCACATTGAGTGCTCATCCTTGCCAGACTTTATGTTTAGGTGTGCACTCTATATTTGTCTTTCTCTTTTTTTTTTAACTCTAATCTCAAATCAAAAACCAAAAACAATATTCAGAGCCTCTTGGGAACATTTGTATGCTATTAAGAAACATCTTGTCTTAACCTAAAAAAAAATTAAGTGCTAACAGTAGAAATGTGGGCACCACAGAAAAATAATTGGGGGACGTTTTTAAGCCTACTTCAATTTATGTTACCCGGAAAACTCTCTATTTTAACCTTTGTTTTTAGAAAGAGGAAGCTTTCAAATCCTGTATTATCTGCCTGTCTTTGTCAAGGAAACTAACTTCTGAGTCTCATCCCCACTTCTATAAAATGAGAAAAATAGTGTCTTATTTTATTTATTTATTTATTTATTTTGTTTATTTGTTTATTTGTTTATATTTGAGATAGAGAGCACCAGCAGGGCAGGGGCAGTGAGAAAGGGGGGCAGAGGAACCAAAGCAAGCTCTGTGCTGACAGCAGTGAGCCTGATGCTGGACTCAAACTCATGAACCACAAGATCATGACCTGAACCAAAGTAGGTCATTCAACCGACTGAGCTACTCAGGTGCCCCCAAAATAATATCTTCTTGACAGATCACTTGAGATTAAGGCAAAAAGGATGTGACATATTTGATTCTTATCCTCATCTTTAAAATTAAGATAAACAATTATTTGATGATAGAACGCAAATGTATATGTAAAGCACCTTAAATTACTTGGCACATGAAAGCTACCCAGCAAATGTTCATTCTCCTTCCTGACTTACTGATAGTGCATTAAATCAAATATTTTGAAACAAAGAATGCAATCTTAATTGGAAATGCACAAGTTTGATGATTCAGTTATACCTACTCTATGGACACACTGGCATATAACTTTGCTGAAAAGGGAGGGGAGAGACCAGGGCAGACAGTGGCTGCTCAAGAGGAACCTGCATGAGATCTCAGAGAGAAGACAAAATGCTTGGAATAGAACCACAAAACTGGGCCATACCGCTTGGACAACACTATGGAGACTTGATGACATCTATTACACGTGAAAAAGGAGAAAGAGGGATGGGATTGTGCCACCCTCTCTAGACTCTCCTCTGTTGCTAAGATGACTGAAGATCAGTCTTCCTCCACCCTGTGGAATTCTTCCACTGATATCTCACCAAGTAGATAATTCTGATTTTTAGCATCTCTGTTTATAGTTAGCATTATATTATGCTGATACCTGCTTGGCTTTTGAAGCCAAAATCTATGTGTCTGTCTATCTATCTATCATCTATCTATCTATCTATCTATCTATCTAATCTATCATCTATCTACCTAATAGTATTGCTCAGATGCTTCAGAGCAGCCATGCTCAAGCTCTGGTACTCTACATTCTACAACCTGGATTCCTCCATCCTTTCCTCACATCAAACAATCATGCCATTCTGTCTGTCCCTCTGATCTGTCAGTTTCCATCCTGCCTATACATTGGAGATGTCAGTTGAGTATCATGCTCCAGATATGCTCTGCCCAATAGAATAAGCAGTGAGTGGACTAATCAAGTCCATTAATTCTTAATCAGATGCAACTTGAGAGTCCTCCTGCTTTCTGGCATACAGAATAAACATCAATCAAGGAAGTCCACAAAACCCATTTCATGTAAATTGTTAAGTTTCCTTAAACCTATGTTTGCTGTCCAGACTGCCATTTTTACTGGAGAAATATCATCTTATTAATTTGCTCTTGTGTTTTCAATCTTCATTTCATCATCCATCAATTGACTATCCTTCTTAGCTTCATATGAAATGCAAACATTTGTTAAAAGTGCAATTGATTTGTTAAAAATATTTATTGAACCTATAGGTATGATAGTTAATAAGATTAACTTAGATTCTATCTTCAAAAAGATTATATGCTAATGGTAGATACATATAGGTTCATAAGTTAGACTTTTTAAATCTCTTAGGTGCTGTACAAGGGGATTACATAGCTGTTATTCAAGCAGGAAAGAAAGACAAAAGAGAGGGGGTATAAAATGGTAGTCTTTTATGAATGTTAATTTCTTAATTAAGATGTTTGTAGTATAATTTGTAGGAAGGTGTCTTTTTGATAGGAAATACACACAAGTATTTAGTGAGTGATGGAGCATCATCTCTGCAACATATTGTTACTTGGTTGAAAAATTACAACTGTGTATACATACATGTACACATAAAAAATATTTTTAAAAATTACCAGTTGGGAAACCTAGGTGAAGCATACTACTGTTGCAACTTATCTGTATATTCTTTATAGGTTTGAAATTATTAAAAAAAAGAGTTTAAAAAAATAAAAGGACAGATAACTGCTGGTCTAAGGTAGAAAATAGGACAATGATAGTGTGTTGTGGCAGATTTAACAGAGCCAAATATTGACGGCCTTGTGACATTAGCCACCCTTTTCAATGGATGTTAATCTATAAAAAATATAGCTTACATTGTTCAACCATAGGACTTCCTATGCCTATGGGAATATAGAAGGATTACTCTTCTTGGATTTTTTTTTTCAAGATAAAATGAGAAAGTGATAGGATAGTATTTGTGTAGATAGATTAGTAGAGAACTAAGGTCTGTATTTTGGAATTCAGCTTTGAGGAGAAGGTAGCCTTTCTTCTAACATTGCGTAAAAAGCCATCTCTTCTCCTGCCACCCCTAACTTTAAACCCATTTCTGATGGAAGCCACAGAATGCTTAGTCATATCATTGGGTAAATTGACATGTTTCATTAAATGAAATAGTTTGCAGGACATTCTTACAAAATTGACATCTTAAAAAAAATTAATGTTTATTTTTGAGAGACAGAGAGAGAGAGAGAGAGAAACAGAGAGATAGACAGAGAGAGAGAGAGAGTGAGCGGGAGAGAGGCAGAGGGAGAAGAGGACAGAGGATCTGAAGCCGGCTCTGCGATGACAGTCCGATGCAGCCTCGAACTCACGAACAATGAGATCATGACCTGAGATGAAGTTGGACTCTTAACCAACTGAGCCACTCAGGTGCCCCCCCAATTGGAATCTTTAAAAGATATTTTTGCTCAGAGTAGAATTGTCTCTTTAGAACCTCTTGTCCTTTGAGGTTCTGATTCATTCAAACAAACAGACATCGGCACAGAGAATAAACTCAGAAGAGAATAAAGTGGTCTGTATCATTACTCTAGCTCCTACCCCAACACTTGTGACCCCACGAAGCTGCAATGAATTTGGAGTCAGGTCACATGGAACCTAGGATTGATGCCATGAATGACTATTTGGACGACTGTGTAAATAATTTCTCCTCTCAAAAGCTTTAGGAGGGCAAAAGGAGGGTGCTGGACTTGATTTTCATCTCTGACATTCTATTGCTCCATGAGCATTTAGTGCTGTTGAATCTTTTTTGTTATGACAGTAATTAGTGGTTCCTTTCCGAATTACTTGGAGCATTTCTGAAAGGTTTATAGCTTATTCCTGATGTAGATAAATGTTTTTAGAATATTTGGTATTGCCTTTCATGAATAAAAAGGTGACTGAACAAAGCATGCATTCATCATTCCATTTATTGCCCTGAAACAACAAGTGTAATTTATAAACCAATAATACTTTAGGGAGTGTTATACACATGTATGAAAAGAATGTCTTAAATTAATGGGAGGCCAAGAAGACACTAATCCAGCATCCCCTGGAGGAAGAGGTAGGAACTCAACCAGAGAGGAAACTTACTTTTTATTGGATAATATAGGTGGTACTATATTACTTTTACTGGAACACTAATAAAGGAAGAGAAAAGATCAATGACTCTGGGTTGGCCTCTTCCCTGTTTTCAAAGATGTGGGAGGATGGTCAGCGTATCACAACAGTTTCCAAATGGAACCAAAGCAAGTGCTGAAACATATATTAAAGAAGACATCCAGATGTACACACACAAAAAATCCACTCTTTATAAACTGTTCACAGAAATATGATTAAATTTTTGCTTGTTTAAATTTAAGAAAAATTCCTGGTAAAGATTAGCAAAAACAAGAGGAGGTCCACTTTAGAATGACCAAGACCCAAGTGAAAGGACATCCTTTTAGAACTAATGGAGTTAATGAGAATTATTTCATAACTTTTGTCTATGATTATTCAGTGGTTTATTTGGCAAACTTGTTATTTAATATGTAGCATCATAAAAATGATTTCTTACAAAGAATGCCCTTCATTCTTGCATTGCACAAGCAAATCTCCAACACCTACTCGAGTGTGATTTATACTCCAACTTCCTTGCATTCTTTGTCTCAGTCACATAATTTCCTATGTTTATAGGCATAGCTTGAACTCTCTGAATATCTTACCTGTCTTACTTATCCAAAGTATAACTAAAAATCTAGAAGGACACAAAAGTTAAGTTTCTGAGAAAATAAAATAAATAAATGTCAGTAAGTTCAGGTACTAAAGTTTATATACATGGTACAAAAGAGAGCCATGTATGATGTTCTGCAGGACCAACTTACTCTTAATTTACAAACATACTAATGAGTTTATAAATATTAAATGAGCTAAAATATATAAAGCACTTAGGCTTTGGCTGGTGCATAGTAAGCATTCAATAATAATAATTATTATTTATTTTCCAAATACTAACAATAACAAATTGAAAGGGAGAGAGGAATTGCCAGGAGTAGGTACACTCATGATAGAGATAGGTGACATTGTAAAGTAATGGAAAGAGCTAGCAAAGCAATCAAAATCAGACATAAGAACCCAAAACAAAGCTATCATTATTCATTTGGTACAGATCCAAGCACATCTAAGCAGAGTCAGAGGCATCGCCGTGATAGTACATTCCAGCAGTAATAGCTGTTAATAACAGTAACTTTGAGTCATCAAGAACTGTTGAAATAATATTCAATATCCTCTGTCTAAGAAAGCATGCAAATCTGTAATAAAAATTTATAGACTCCCATCCAAACCGGTTATGATTTTAATGTTAATGTTTCACCCATAAACTCTCTGTAATCTAGAAAACCTATTTTCTAGACTCTTTGAATAATATATATCTAGAGAGTAAAGGTGTCTGACAATCATGTTCATTAATCTTTGTAATTTCTGGACATAGTTTTAGCTGCCGAAGTGGATACCATATATCTCAAAGACAAAAAAAATATCTTTGGACATATTATTCTTAAAGTGCATGACAGGAATGAGTATTTAATTGCTGTTTCTCTCATATATAACAAAAGGGTGGAATCCTTTTTACATGCTCAGTGCTTGAAGACTATAAGATCACCTAGGCTAGGAAAGAAAAGTATGGTCAGCATTCAATTCCTTAATTTGGGTTTGCTTCAATAAATGCATCTCTTACAGTCAGTTCACAAGAAGCGGTGCCCAAATGGGGATTCTATTGAAAGAAGTTCGTTGAGAATGGGATCTAACAAGAGGATTACAACACAAAGGATAGTTAAAAAGACATTTAAGCAAAAGTGTTGTCTGTAGTGGAGACTGGCTTCAGCTTGACTCACATGGAACCCCAGAGGCTGACTGACACCACAGGATTGGGCCATGAAAGCTGTTTTTTTTTTTTTTTTACTACTGTTCAGTCATTGCTGGCTGACTGTTAACCTGGCAAAAGTGGAGATGGCAGGGGTCATATCCAAGATGACGCTCCCAGGTAAGAGATGGCTCCCATTCAGCAGAGGGGATCAAAAAATGGGGGGGGGAGCTACACGAAGTTATGAGCAGATGTTACAGTTGTTGGGGGATGGAAATACTGGAAGATGGGTGCACTGTCAGGTAAAGGCAAGATTAGTAGGGTAAAAACAACAGACACTAAAGTCTACCTCTTGTACCACTCACATCCACTTAGCTCTCACATTAAGTTCACATTATCCAGACACAGCTAATCCGGGATTCTGATTAGTCATAATTTCTGGGAAAATCTAGAAGAGTGGAAAGGCCCCCTAAATGCTCATCATCTATCCTACCCATCTAGGATGGGTGACTTCCCACATCCTCAGCCAGCATTTTTACTGGGCTGGATGAGTTGGCTGGTAGTGTCTTCAGAACCTCACTGTGGAGGGATGTGGCTCCCTGATACCATGCCCTCTTCATGCTATGGTTATATACTATCCATTTGTATTTACAGGACACAAGAGTACTAACACATGCTCCAGTGGATCACCTGCATTCCAGACATACTTCTGTTGCTCCCACTATCCTACCTCCTCATGATGACTGGGGTCAAATATTCTTTTTTGTTCTTGCTGGTCTGCTGACAGGGGGAAACCAAAATAAACTTGAGACAACCACAGCTTAAATTAAACCACATTCTTATTGTATTCTCTGGTGGAAACATCTTGCCTCTGGGCCCAGGACCAATAGTGTGGTAGGGACTAGATGCCCAAATTTCCAAAGTGGGTCACTGAAGCTCATAATAAGCAGAGGCACCTTACTTTCACCTCTTGGTTTCCAGATCAATGCACTCCACTATCAGGGACATAGCATTGTATGCATAATGACTACTGATTTAAAGTGTATTCTGGAGAATGGCACCCCATCCTCACAGGGTGAGGCACAGATGAGCTGCACTTTTGAGAGGATATTCCAGTGTACTATTAGACTGGCACCTTCTGGATGGTGTGGTATGTGCTAGGAGAGATAGATCCAAAGATTGTGGCCCATTGCTATACTCCATTGCTATAAAGTGGGCCCTTGGTCTGAAGTATTAATATGCAGGATCTCATGTTCTTTCAGTCCTCAGATAGAGATGGTAGCTAAGACACTGGGGGCAGGAAAGGCAAACCCATAAGCAATTGTCCAACTTAGCTTGAAATGTGACCCTTTCCAAACCTGGTTTCTAAGGCTGGCTAGCCTCCTTAAGGGAGGATGCCACATCAAAGGAATCCATTTGAGCCTACTTTCAGATGTACCATTTCCATTTTTTGATGGATTTCTGCTGGCCCCACCTGAACTTACCAATTTTGGAGTCTGAGTATAGTCAGCACATGGTGAACAACTCTACTTGTATGGTCACTTGATGTTCTACCAGGGCCCAGTGGCGTACTAAGACCTGTTTTCCTAAAAGTTTGTAGGTCTCTGCTGCTGATGGCATGGCCTCTTTCCGGGACCTGAAGAGTCCATCCTGTGATTCTATTTTTGAAGTCTACCAGAGGCTTAATCTGGCATATATCTTGATTATATATATCTCTAGTCATTTGGGTTTTTCTGGCTTATGGGTCATATTGCTCAAGTGACAAATCTGCTTTGCAAAGTCTGGATCTACTGCAAAATTCTCTCTCACTCTTTGCTCAAAACTGGCAACCTTCCATGCAACTCAATAACAAGATCAGAGCAGGATTCCCACGTGTGAAATACGTTCTTCCAGAACTCAGAGAAGCCTGCCAAATATTGTGTGCCTTTCTTGGTAGTAAAAGGTACAAGCTGTAAGTTGCCAGTACTCTGGAAGGGATACCTCAACATGTCCAATATTACTTCACCCTTAAAAATGTCATTGACATATCAGGTACCTTGGTTGCATTTATGTCCCACCATCTGGAGTAATTGTGTCCTTTCAAAAACCTAGCATATTTCCTCCTTCATGCTTACGAGGTTTAATTGACATGGTGTCATTGATACAATGGGCTATTGTAATGTTCTCTGAAATGTCCAATCAAGTCCCTTCAGATTGTAAAAAGAGGGCAGGACAATTTATACAGCCCCGGGAAAGGAGACTGTTGTCTTTCCAATCTGATTACAAACTGCTCTGATCCTTTTCTGATGAGTATTAAAAAGAACAAAGTCATTATATTCTATTAACCATCTTTGTAGATCACTATGGGCTATGCTCCCTGTTGCCATTCTGCCCTCATTGCCTATTATAGTCATTATGACCACATTGCTTCTGCTGGTTAAGTGCTGCCACCTGGTCTCTGCTATTCTAGGCTCCTATGGTCTTATTACTACCATGGAGGACAGTCCTGAAACGTTATTCCTTTATTGATTCCAGCCTGACAGAGGACAACAATCATTGAATTCCTCAGCAAATCTAGTGCTCCCTCATCGCTGCATTTCTTAATCATGTAATCATGTTGGTATACAAAGGGTACTCTGGCCCTCCGGAGGGATAGTCAACTGCTAGGTCTTCCAATCTTATATACTAAAACCCTTTTAGTATGCCCACTTCTCTGAGAATTTGAGTCTTTACTTAGGAATTTGCCACCGCATTTCATGCATCTCTTCATAATTAGTAAGTATAATTCCTCTTCTTTTTTTTTAAAAAAAAGTTTATTTATTTATTTTTGGGGTAGGGTAGGAGTAGAGACAGAGGGAGAGAGAGAATCCCAGTCTACACACTCAGCACAGAGCCCAATGAGGGGCTGGATCTCACGACCGCAAGATCATGACCTGACCGATACCAAGAGTTGAAGGCTTAACTGAGTCACCCAGATGCCCCAGTAAGCACCATCTCTTTTCTGAACTTCTCTCAGGGCCCATGGAAAATGTTAAGCCCTGTGCAATGAGAGTGTACCCTATTATCTCCCTAATCCAGTTTGATAGTCCCCTATATCCCTCAGGATCCACTCTTATATGTAGGACATATCCTGAAGCATTTTTTGTATAACATCCCTCCTCTCCTTTAGGAGACCCAGCATTTCCCCACGGAATTACACTAACATTTGATATTACTTCTGCATCTGATAGCTAAGAATAAAGGTAAAAATAAGCCTCAAGTATGGCAAGCATCCCCCTTGTAAGGCCTGCTTTATTTGAGGCTGCTGTATAGTTCTCAAGCAAGGAGGAGAAGGCTGTATATTTTAAAAAGGAGGGCTGATTCCAGGCCTAAGTGATCGGGGCAATCAGGAGATTTAAGGGTCTTAGGTGCATCTACTTGTATATTTCTACTATGAGTCTCAGGATTCCATTTCTTCCCTATCAGAGTCCTGATTTGAGCATAGTAGATCTTCTTAGACTGAAGATTCACCTTTCTCTGAAGTTTCACCACTTTTCAGTCCTTTGCCTGGTCTTTAGTTCTGTCTGCTCTTTAACTGCAGGAAAAAGTGTTTCATTAAATGCTTCAAGTTGTGGATTATTCATTCTTCCTCTGTTGTGATTCTCTCATCCATGAATAATAGCCCTAAGCCACCCATTTCTAGGCCTTATCATTACTATTTTCCCATAACTATCAAATGCCAGAGACTTTACACCAGCTAGTGCATCTTCTTCCACCTGTATCTCCTTCCAGTCACTTCAGATGAAAATCTTAGCTATCATATTTCTAAATAACCCAGCAACTATCAATACTCCATCTACTACTCCCAATAGGCTCCCATTGCCATCAGGCCATCATGCTGATGAGTGGTCAATCTCCAAGATCCCATATTTAGTCCTCTTCCTAAGACTATCATTTGTATCAACTGTGTTAGGTTGAGATTCCTAAAAGCAGAACTTGGAACATGTGAAATTCTAGTGAAAGTGATTTATCAAGAGTTCAGTCTTAGAGAAGAGAAAATGAACTAAGCAAGGATGTGATATTTGCTGGAGTCTAGTTTTACTTTAATTACACTGGGAGCTCTGGAATGTGAACTGTGCTGAGTTTGTCCCACACTGAGGCAAAGGCAGCCTTTTGTACCCCATTTAGTTAGTCATTGGCTGCTGCTGCCCAGAGAGGAGGGGATGTAACCTCTGGGGCAAGGTGGCTCTTGTTTAGACAAGGGCAATTTCTCAGAGAAGGAGTAGCAGTGAGCTATTAACAGGGGATGTGGCAGGGACACTAACAAGACCTACTACAAACCTACTACAATATATAATAGACAAGTGGGAACTGGTGGTCTTCAACAGAGTTTTGGAGGCATTTCTCCAAAGTTGAGTCAGAATGTGCTCAAAGAAAGATTAACATAACAATAATATTGGAACCTGATAAAACTTATATTCATTTTAGTCTAACATAGTTAAATACGAGGTAGGTAAAATTTTTTTTTCAGTTTATTTATGTATTTTGAGAGAGAGCGTGAGTACAAGTTTCAGACGGGCAGAGAGAGAGGACTTGAGATAATCTGAAGCAGGCTCTGCACTGTTAGCATGGAGTTCGATGAGGGGCTCAATCCCATGAGCTATAAGATCACAACTTGAGCCAAAACCAAGAGTCAGACGCTCAACAAACTGAGCCACCCAGGCATCACAGCAAAAATAGTTTTTAAGGTATCTATTATTTGGATCAATCAGCATTACCAATTGATCTACTTGTGGTCTAGTTTCCATAAATAGTTTTGATTTTTCATATAGAAAGCACATACCAACACATGGATATTGTTCACTCAGCAAGAGTTTGTGGAGTACTTCCTCTGTGCCAATCACTAAAGAGCTGACTTGTTAATCAGTTTGACACTTAGGAAATACTTTGGCATTTGTATCTATTTCTATGCACCATAGAACTTAGCTTATTTTAACATTAATAAATATGTCATAATTTTCATATTTTTACCTTTTTTTGAACATTTTATCTTTCAGTATACATTGTCTCTTTTAGTTGATCAGAGTAAGGGTAGGTGCCAATCCAGCAGGTGTTAGAGTATAGCAAATTCAACTCTCTTAAAGTACTTTACACTGAGTTTACCAAATATGAATTAAGTGCTTACTGTATGAAACTCATGTTTGCAGCATTATGAGCAAAGACTATGAATAATTCAGTCTTTCACTCAAATGGGAGTTATAATCTAGGGATCTTATGGGAATTTTACATAATCTATGCAAATATGAATTAGAAAAAAAAAGGTTTTCTGGGAAAAGTGCATATGTGTATGTATGTAAAAATTCAAAATACACAATGGCATGAGTATGTATCTGCATGCCTTAGGCCATAAGAGATTTGTTGTTTAGGGATAGAATGCAGAAACATTTGATATAATATCGATTAGTTACTTGAAAGCTATTAACTTTTAACTATTCTTTTTCTTTTCAATTGAGAAAAAAAGAAAAACCTCTCCATTTATTCTTTTTACCAGAAATTTGTGTGATGCTGTTCCATTTTCAAACAATGTAAATAGGTTAAGCTACAGATGAGGCAGCCCTCACTTGAAAGGGAAGGTGAATAAATAAGTAGCTATAGTTATACATTGTGACTAAAGCCAGGCTAAAAAATTACTGTATGATAAACACATGTTTTAATTACATGAGCCAAATACACTAAACATACACCAAACCCCATATTTTTGGTATTAAGTATGTAGTGAAGAGGGTGTTCTATGATGTTCTATAATGTGGGGACAATGTGGGAGCATATCTGAGGAAAGCTGCTACAGAATGTCAAAGAAAAATGGGCTGTGAAGAAAATAAAAGTGCCTTTAATTAGGTATTAAGGTCTAAATGGCATCCTGTCGGAGAAAGGTTTCAGTGGGCCTGACAACATGGTGAGAACTGACAGGCTTAAGCACATTTTGGTCTTTGGTAAAACTGCTATTAGGATGGGATTTTATTATTTTATTGGATGTTTGATCATCTCATTTCTATTATATATTTCTTCTTAACCAGATCATATATTTATCTATTCATGTATTATGCATGTTCTAATTCTTATATTTAAATATATGTTAGAGAGGACAAATAGTCAGAATTTATATAGTCATATTTCATATATAAATAGTCCATCATTGATGTGTATTTGCTGGAAAAAAATAAACCTCATCTATGTAATTCTAGCGTTCTAAGTTTTAGGCCACTTAGTACAGTCTGCTAAGACTCTGGTAATTGGGATTACCACTGTGGCAGCAGAAATGACAAGGGACTGGTAACGTCATTGGCATCACCACATGGACCTTGTATGATATCATCCCAAGCAGGGCCTGGAATGAGATTTAGAAACAAAGAGTTTTGGAATTCAAAGTCTAAAGGTAGATTTATCCAATGAGGGCCACTGTCTAGAGCAAGTAGACTGTGAATTCCAGGCCATCAGTAAAGGTCATGGAAATGCTAGGCACCTGGGCAAGAAAGGGATAGATGATGAAAGCTTTGATCCCTCCACACTCATATGAGGACTGGCCCAGCCACAGAATTTGCTTCCTTGTAGAAGATTCTACCTTGGCTTTCACAGACGTTTTACCCTTGGTACATTTTAGAATCCCCCATAAGTGGTTCTGTCTGAGGTCATTAAAAAAAATAATACCCCACTTTTTGTGTTCCCTATGTGAGTTCACTTTTTCACTAAGAAATACAGTGGCCTATTTTCATCTATAAAGTTTTCCTTGAACAGTATTCATAATAAGCATAATCCTTTGTTCAGACAAATCCTGACTGCAGGAATTTGAGTTATAATAATATTATAAAATCATGTCCAATCTCAGGCCTATGGATTCAGATAGGGACTTACACCGTCAGTGTCCCCTGGCTTTCAGGTCATTGGACTAGGGCTAAATTACGCTACCATTGGGTTTCCTAGTTCTACAGCTCACAGATGGAACATCTTGGGACTTTTCAGCCTACATAATCATATGAGCTAATTCCTGTAATTAATATCTCTCTAGATAGACAAAGATCCACCCCCCTCCATTGATACATACTTTTTCCCCTATAAGGAGCTCTGACTAAAAAAAGGTCCAACAGAGTTAAACATACATACTTATTCTATGTCCTAACAATTTCTCTCCTAGGTATTCATCCTCTAGAATTGAGAACATGGTTCCATAAAAACATTTGTACAAGAATATTCATAACAGTGCTATTCATAATCCCCAAATGAAAATAACCTAAGTATCCACAATCAGAGAGCTGAATAAACAAAATGTGATATATTCTACTATGGAATATGACAGAGCAATAAACATGAACAAAATATAAAACCATATGGATGGATCTTAAAAATATTATGTTGAAAAAAATAATGTAGATACAAAATGTGACATACTGTAGAATTAATTATTTAATGTGAAGGAACAATTAAAACCCTGTACAGTGATGGAATGCAGAACAGGGATGACCTTAGAGTAGGTACACGATGGGAACGGGGCATTCCTGGGGACCTGGCAATGTTCTATATCTTAATTTGGGTGGTGATTCTAATTAATTTATTTTGGCAATTCACTGTATGCAACAAATTATACCTTAATAAAAACAAATTCATACCTGCCTCCTGTGTCAGCGAAATCCATAAATGTTCAGTTCTTAATAACCTCTCCCACCTCAGAGAAATTATAGTAGGATTACAAGGAGAGGACATGTGACATTTTAATACACAATAGACATGCTTCTTAATGTCTTTGCCATCTCCCCTCTGCTACTTCGTGGTGGACTTCCCATTTTCCTCACAACCTCAGGGCCCCAGGGAAGTTGTTGGTCTTGGGGGAACCAATCCACCTAGCTCAAGTTAAGGGTTACAGCCCCAACAGACACAAAGTAAGGCAGAATATCATTGCCTAGTTCATCCAGGACAAGAAAGTGAGATAGGTGTTTCTGAGATACACCTTTGTGAAAGGCCAAGAGTTACACCCACATCTAGCACAATGAAGCAGGGAGAACACATACAAAGGCTGACTTGAGTGCATGAAAGATGGGTATCCAAGGCATTTAGTCATCAACAAACAAGGTCACTTCAAGAGATAACGATCAAAGGTTGTTTGCCTTGATGTTTGTTCAGGTAGGATTCTCAGTTTGGCTGAAATGGAGGCACTGGGACAGGTTCCAGTGCTTTGAAATGGTCTAGTACAGGTATCCATTAGCCACATTTCTATCTGTAGGTGAGATAGGAAGGGAGACAGCATTGTTTCCTCGCCCCCAACCAAACCGGAAGGAGGGATAACATTGCCTTCTTCCCCTTTTACTACAGGTCATAAGTGAACCCTTTGCCCCAACTTCCATTACTCTCCAGGATATATTCTACGCTCCAAAGACTAGAGAGTTTTTAGTTGATTGAAACTTATTGTATTTTAGATCTCCCTTTTCCCTAGGAACCTCTCACAAGCCCCTGGGCACAGCCAGAGTTGAAGAAAATTTGTCTCACTCTAACTTGCTCTAAAATGTCTCCCTTCTTATTTCTTCTAATCAGTTCCCCTAATCAGACATGCGTGGTTAATTCATTCTCTCCCTTATTCTCTCATTAATTTAACAAACACATTGAGTTCCATCCACATGTAAGGAATTCTGTTGGGGATGTAATAGGAACAAAATAGACTATACCTGCTCTCATGGAGCTCACAATAAAGTGGTGGGTAGACAGATAATTATAAATATTCACGTGCCAGGAAGTGTTTAGGACTGTGAATAAAACTAAAGCGAAAGACAGCCAGGACCCAGTCTATTTTACATGGAGTGGTCATGGAAGTCTCTATGGACTGAAGAAATAAGCCATCTCAACATGCATTGGCAAATATAGCCTTCCAAGTACAGCTTTTACTCCCCCGAGGCTCCTCCAAGAGCAGGTCTGAGGTAACTGCACATCCCCAAGTTGGTGTGTTCAGACATCCTGCATCTTCCACTGTCCTGTTGCTGAGACTCCCATTCTGAGGCTTTCCCTGCATGGATTCTTTTCTTTTAACTGAAGTATAGCTTACACACAGTAAATGTACAACTCTTAAGTGCACAGCTAGAGGAATTTTCACTTATGTATGTAACTGTATAACCACCAGGCAGGTCAAGACACAGAACATTCTAAATCCCCAGAAAACTCTCTCATTCCCCTTTCCAATCAAAGCCATCCCTCCAAAGTAACCACTATTTTGACTTTTTTCAACATAGTTTCAACTGTTCTTGAATTTTTTATAAATGGTATTGTTCAGTTTGCGCTACTTTGCCTCTGGCTTCTTTCCTTCAACATAATATTTGTGTGTGTGTGTGATTTATCCATGTGGTAATGTGTATCAATAGTATGCTCATTTTTGTTGGTGTATAGCATTTCATTTTTTCAATACATCATAATTTGTTTCTCCAATACGCTATTGATAGATATGTAGGTTGTTTCTAGGTTTTGGCTATCATAAATAATGTTTCAATGAACCCTCCTGTGAGTATCTAATGTTGTTTTTTTTTTTTCAGATGGATTGTTCCACTCCTTTTAATATTGCTTTTCCTTATCTTCTGATGATCTCTGCCCCACACATGCCACAAATTGCCTTATTTACTCTCTCATTCATTAATTCATCCATATCTTCCTCCATTTATTCATTTTATAAATGTTTATGAACACTTCTATATGTCTAGAACTCTGCTAGCCATGAGGGATTCAAAATGAACATGATACTGCACACAGAAATCTCAAAATCTAGCAGGAAAATCTACATGCAAATGTAATTTTCAAATATGTTACTGGAATAGTTGCCAGGCAAATACAAGCATAAAAAAATTGTACAGATGGGAAAGAAGAGGAATGAGTAGGGCCCGGGTCCCGACCGTAAACCAAAGTTGATGACTAAATGCCTTGATGGAGAAGGGTTGAAGGAGGCAGGGACATTCCATCCAGAGTTTCCACGCTACGGTATGAAGACTACTTAGCAATTAGCTTCCCAGGCCTCGCCCTAAGTGGTCCTCATCCTCTAGGTCAGAATCTACACTTTAAACAGAGATGCTGATGTAGGTGGTCTTAGTACTGCGCCTTGAAGCCAGTTTATGCCTTTATCTTCCATATCAACAGCAGTGTTTAATGTATAAAGGAAATGTATCCAATAAAATCTTACAAAATCCTGTTTAAATTCTTCCTCAAAACTGTATTTTTAGCATAGACTTAGATTTGTAAGCAAAAATCTCCCTATCAGAATATATTTTGTGTTTGACCCAGGTGTATGTATGAGTTAGATCCATGGCTCAGGGAATCACTGTAATTAAGTTTTATTACACAGAAACATCTAATCACCTTCACTAAGGGATACAAAAAGAAAAGGACTATGTACTTTTCAACTTTTTCCCACATGGCCCAGAGATAAACTCAAGATTTTGATGAGAAAATAAAGTTTTGTTGTATCTCTCTGATGTGGAAGAAAACAGTCTGCATGTAATTGTCTTTTTCTGTTTTCCACATGTAGAAACAGCAGTGAAGATAAGACCAGGAAATAAAACCAATATAACTGTCTTTCCATTCCCCATGCCACCGCACTAATATGTTTTATTAAGCTGATGGGATAAGGGAGTTAATAACGGAGCCAAGAATCCAAACCTCATCTATAATTGGGAAGAGAAACTTGGGCCTCTATTTTCCAGAACAGGGGTTCTCAAAAAGTGATCCAGATCAGCAACACTGGCATTGCCTGGAATTTTATCAGAATTCTGGGTGGGCCCGGCAATCTGTGTTCAACTCCGCTGAAGTTTGCAATCCAGTAAGTCTGAATGCTCTTAGCACTCATGGAGTATGAATCCTTAGAGGAGGCAGTGGGGGGTGTGAGTGTTTCAAACAAGGAAGCATGAGTGAAAATTAAAGATTTATTTTTGAAGTCACGAAATGGGAAGTACAAATAAATAAATAAATGAATATAACAGAAAACAAGATCAATAGAAAATTGCTATCTATATATTTTTCTTCAAAGTTTATTTTCAAAGAGCATCTAATCCAGTTTATGTTTATATTATGTTGCCGTTTTAATTAAAATAATGTAATTTTTATTAAAAATTCTAGAAAGTATGTCTTCTATCTCAAATTCATGACAGAAGACTATGGGTATTTTTGTTTTGTTTTGTTTGTAATCTCTCATAGTTCCTTCTCTTTGCTTATTTTCAAAACTGGATTTATACTTATTTACCAAATTAGCATAATCAGAAATGAAATGGTCTCTATGGGTCTTGTTGAGGCAAGATACATGCATTGGCGTCTTTGCCCTTCTTCCTTTCAATCTCTCACTCACTCCCTTATCTCATAATTAGCATGCACTGTGATTTCTGCCACTAACTATTGCATAAAAATTACTGTTTTTCACTTATCTTTTCTCCATAGTTATAAAGGTTAAGTTTCACTATAGTTACTGAGATTTAAATCCATGATTACATGGCTTCAATGCTCGCTGCTGGTCTCCTCACATACAACTTCTTCAATAGTTAGTTTTCCATGTTGAGTTACCTCTGGTGAATACAATTTTTTATTCAGTTTAATTTTGCCCCTGTTGGAGGTCCCTTCTGACAAGTTCCTTAAATTCTCAGTTGTTAAAAAGTATGCATGTGTAATATGCTTCCAGATACCTTCTATATCTGAGCATATCTGTTACTCTCAAACTAAAACTAAATATTATATTGAGTTAGATTTCTTCTCTCTCTCTCTCTCTCTCTCTCTCTCTCTCTCTCTCTCTGTGTGTGTGTGTGTGTGTGTGTATGTATCTACTTGTCATCTATCTATAATCTTTCTATCAACATAAATTTTATAATTATATGCTAACCTGTGTCTTTATTTGTTAAATTCTACCTTTCTCTTGCTAAACTGTGAAGGCCATACAGTCAGGTAATGTGACAGTTTTCACAGAAAGTCTTTCAAAGATTCCATCAATAAAAAAGAACAAAGACATTAATAGCAGGAAAGGGACATGTGGTTCAGGAAGATGGCAGATATCACTTATGATTGTTCATCAATGGGAACAACAGAGCAAAAAATGAAAGCTGTACAAAGAAGCAAAGAGAAAGGAGATGCAGGGTTAAAGGGATAGTTATAGATGCAAACACCCTTAGTAGTCAAGAGGGTTGGAGAAAAATAATGGAGGGATCTTCTGAGACAAGAGAACAACCAGATTATCCACTGTCTCAGAAGAGATGTGGGGCATATTGAGACAGGTGAAGTCAGAGAATGACAAATACTGTATGATCTATTTTTATGGAGAGTCTAAAAATAAGGTAAGCTCATAGATACAAAGAACAGATTGGTAGTTGTCAGAGGAAGGGTGTGAGATAGGGGAGAAATGGATATCTGGTATCTGGCTTTGGAAGCCAGCCCCGAATACCTCAGAGGCATGACCACTTTGGCCCTTTGTCAGTGATCCTTTCTGGCAAGCATCCCAAATCCTCAGTTAACTCCAGGATCATACTCCAGGTGCATTCAAGAAGTTCTCAGTCTGGGGGCGCCTGGGTGGCGCAGTCGGTTAAGCGTCCGACTTCAGCCAGGTCACGATCTCGCGGTCCGGGAGTTCGAGCCCCGCGTCGGGCTCTGGGCTGATGGCTCAGAGCCTGGAGCCTGTTTCCGATTCTGTGTTTCCCTCTCTCTCTGCCCCTCCCCCGTTCATGCTCTGTCTCTCTCTGTCCCAAAAATAAATAAACGTTGAGAAAAAAAAAAAATTAAAAAAAAAAAAAAAAAAAAAAGAAGTTCTCAGTCTGGATCTGTCATTGCTCTAATTAATTTTAAATCATCTTTCTCCATAAGCACTAAGCCATACTGAAGTCTCAAGATTGGCTGTGCTCTAGATGACATGTAGAGGAGGCCTGTCTATTCTGGGCATTCTCCTCATTCCAGCAGTTTCCCTAGAAGTATCCAGGACCTGGGACTCTAAGCTTACTTCTTTATATGTTGAAGAAGAAAATGAATTTTGATAATCCTTTGGTTTTCCATAAAGCCTTACTTTCAAGGCTGTCTTCTATAAAAGAAGGTAAAAAAAAGGCATCCTTGAAAGAAAGTTGATTATGGGATTTCCTTGTCCTCTGGACAACTCAATGCCCACATTCTCCTACTTCCACTAATTTTTGAAGCTAAGTCTTAGAGGTAAGAGGTAAATAGAAATTAAGGAATAAGTTAAACTCATCTAGAGAATATTAGTAAATACCATCTGTGTTTTATTAATATTGAGACATCTTGGCATATTGGAAAGTGAACTCATGTCAAAATACGTGAATGTTAGCAGGACTCAGAAAGTGACTTTCTGTGTGACCTTGAGTAATTCACTTCATTTCTCCCAGGTGCAGGTTCCTCATCTGGAAAATGAGGGTGTTGGCCTAGCTGAACTCTGAGGGACCTTCCAGCTCCAGCAATCTAGACCCTTAAATAAGGCTCAAAGGCAAAGGCAATATCATGATCTATTGATAAGTCAGGTTTTAAAAATGTTTTCACTAATCTTGGCTTTTATGTTATTCAAGGTCATTGGACAAAGAACGCAGTGTGCATAAAGATTGATATTTCAGTTGCCCCATAGAAAAGAGATAGATACATGTGTCTATTGGGTACTACTGATTCTGAAATAATATAGTCAAAAGCATCATAGACCTTCAAAAGAATATAACTAGGATTATTCAGGGAAAGAGTGATAAATTGGCTTTTGTTTATGCCTCCTCATTAATGAATAATGATTTATATGAATTGAAGAAATCTGACGGAAAAAGTAAAATGCTTAGAAACATCTTTTAAATATTACTCTTAATATTTCTCCTTTTATTCCCATATGGTACCAAACGAGAAAATAATGGTTTATTTTTTAGTCTTTGCAAAACAATGAAATGAACTTCCCTCATATATCTGATTGTGTACTGATTCCTTTTATTGCATTAACAGAATTGTCAATTAAGGCACTTATCTGTATATCTGTATACTGTAGCACATGACCTTTCTACTGAGCAAAATGATGTAGAGGAAGAAACCGAGGAATTGAGGTTCTGTATCCAAGCTCCAACTGACCTCTGCCAACAGTAACTGTGTGTACCTAGGCAAGTCACTGTTCATTCCAGGCCTTGGCTTCCTCATGTGACAGCAACAAAGATTTGACTGTGGTCCTTTCCTATGGTATTTGTACCAGCGCTAGTAGACTAATACAAATACCTAAATCCTATGTGGGTGCAGTTGATATGTCATTTCCAAGTTATCCCTATAGTTCTTTTTCCCCTTATTGTTTACCAGAGTTTGTTCTGCATTTTAACTTCAGGGAATGGGAGATGATAAAGGTAGCTCAGCTAACAGGAGAATACAACCTGGAAGGAAAAAGAGAGAGAGAGAGAGAGAGAGAGAGAGAGAGAGAGAGAGAGAGAATCCAATCCTTTCATGACAAACAATGTCTGAGTTAAGAAAGGAGGGACAGTTGGAGAGAATGTGGTAACTTATGAGCTCAACCTTCCTGTTTAAGGGGCTTTGAAATACAAAATGGGAGGAAATGTGTTACTCAGGTTAGGGGGGAATACTCAGGTTAAAACAGAAGGTTTTAACTAAATGCTTTTGGAACCACCATACAGGGATATCTGGAGCCAACAAGGGACATCCCTAATGCAATTAGAATGAGATTTTGTGGCTTAGTGAGAGAGTAGCTAGTTTGTATCCTTGCCCTGATCCAGCCCCTAAGTGGCAGGGACAGTAGTTTGCAAGCCAATGGGTAGGTCATGGAGCTTTTTGTAGAGGTGGATGGGGAGGAGGATATTCAAGGAGATAAGATAAAGAGAGGGGTTGAGGTGCCCCTACAGCTTTTGGGTGGTCTAGGCTTGACATGGAAAGATATTACAGAACTTCAGAAGGTCTCAGCACTAGCAAAAGCTAAGGAGAAGCTATGTTAGCTGGAAAGAATCACTGGTACCTACCAGAACAAGAAAGACAGAGCCAAAGTTTATCATCTTTTAGTATCTGCTAAGTCACAGTCAAGGCCCAGAGAAGTTGGGCTTTTTCCCATTAAGGCCATGTGACTATGTACACTTCTTCCCAGACTCCACCAGGGAAAGGATTGGAGCAGAGCCCCCAAAAGATGTATAATCCATCCAGAAGCTGCTTTATCTAAAGAGACTCCTAAAACTATGGAGTGGTGTTAAGACACTCAGATTCAAATGAACGTTGTCCCCTACCTCACCTCACCCATTGACTGGGTTGGCTGAGGAAGAATACCACTGACATTTTAGAGAAATTAAAGTGATATATAGTCCTTTGCTCTTCACAGTTGTACTGTGGTTAAGTTTGCAGACTTGTGTCTATGTTAGTGCAGCACATCAAAATCTTCAGGGCGTTTCATGCTTTCCCCATAATAGCACTTGGTATCTGCTTTGTTTACACCTCTGTTACAGGTTAGGGAAAGACAAAAGAAAAGTGGGAGACTGGGGTATGATTTCCATTTTTCAGGAAGGGGCCCAGAGACTTGGTGAGTTCTTATAATATACTCATGGTAACACAGCTAGTAAGCAGTGAACTTGCAATGTGTGCCCATGTGACAGTATCCATGGCAGATTGAACACAGTGCCTGGGCCACAGCAAGCTTAGGGCACAAGACCTTCATCCAACTTCACCTGTATCATTTTTATAAAGCCACATGAGTGACAATTTAATACAGTTGCAATAGGTGGAAGGCTTCCTAGGTTCTGACCGTGGGCCCAGGTTAAGTTGTTGGCATCTGTGGGGTGCCTAGGTGGCTCAGTCAGTTGAGTGTCTGACTTTGGCTCAGGATATGATCTCACGGCTTATGACTTCAAGCCCCGCACTGGGCTCTGTACTGACAGCTCAAGGCCTGGAGCCTGCTTCAGATTCTCTGTCTCTGTCTCTCTCTGACCCTCTCCTGCTTGTGCTCTGCCTGTGTCTGTCTCTCAAAAATAAATATTCATTAAACAATATTAAAAAAACATTTTGGCATCTGTAAATGTTATTATCTGTAATAATACTCCACTTTTCATCTTATGAAGATGTTATGGAAACAAAAAAATAACATCCAAAATGTTAAAGTGTTTTAAATACAAAACGCTATAGAAATTATTGCTAATTATCAAGCTTTAATCATTTTACTTTTAAACATCAGCTTTATTACATCATACATAAATATACACTTTTTGCTTATTATATATAATAATTGTTTTTGCTTATTATAGGGTACATTGGTAGTTTAGATAACATTTTTCCTTTCATTTTGGTCAAAGTGAGTTATATATGTGCACATATCAAATAGTTGGCTACATGTGTCATGTGATCTTAGGGGCACTTAGAATGCTTTTTGCACCCCCAAATATTTTTTTTACATCCACTGATCTACATCCATTGATCCTTGATGTTCCTACAATTTAAAAAATTTCTTTTGAGTGGGGTCAGGGTGGCTCAGTCAATTGAGCATCCAAATTTTGGTTTCAGCTCACGTCATGATCTCATGGTTCTTGAGTGTGAGCCCTGCATCCAGCTCTGCACTGACAGAGCAGAGCCTGCTTGGGATTCTCTGTCTCCCACTCTCTCTGATCCCCTCTCTCTCAAAATAAATAAATAAATAAACAAAGAAACAAACATTTAAATCTTATTAAAAATTTTTCCTTTTGAGACATATACTGTATAACCATACTTATGTGAGATACTTAGAGTAATTCTATTCAGAGAGTAGATGATTTCTAGGACTAAAGAAAGGGGGATTTAAGGTGTTATAGTTTAATAGGTACCAAAAGCAATCTGCAGATTCAGTGCAATCCATATCAAAATTCCAATGGCATTTTTCAAAGAAATAGAATAGTTCTAAAATTTGTAAGGAACCACCAAAAACCCTGAATAGCCAAAGCAATCTTGAGAAATAAGAACAGAATTAGAGGTATTGTACTCTCTGATTTCAAATTATATTATGAAGCTATAGTAATTAAAGCAGTACCATATTTACTAAAAATAAATGTGCAGATCAATGGAAGAGAATAGAAAGCCCCAAAATAAACCTATGTATATATAGTCAATTAATTTATACCAACAGAGCCCAGTATTCTGTATACAGTGGGGAATGGACAGTCTCTTCAGTAAATGTTGTTAGGAATACACATAAAGTAACTCAAAATGGAAAAATGACTTAAACACAAGACCTGTAACCATAAAACCTCTACAAGAAAACATAGGTGTTAAGCTCTTGTCATAGATCTTGGTGATGACTTTTTTTAATCTGACACCAAAAGTGAGAGCAAAGAAAGCAAAAATAAATAAATGGGAGACTACAACATGCTAAAAAGCTTCTGCACAGCAAAGGAAACCATCAACAAGATGAAAAGGCAACATACAAACTGGGAGAAAATATTTGCAAATCATGTATCTGAGAAGGGGTTAATCATATATCTGATAAAATATATAAAGAACTCATACAACTGAATAGCAAACAAACAAACAAACAAAAAACCCCCAAACAATCCAATTTAAAAATGAGCAGAAGATCTGAATAGATTTTTCCCAAAGACATATAGATGGTCAACAGGTGTCTGAAAAGATGCTCAAAATCATTAATCATCAGGGAAATGCGAATCAAAACTACAATGAGATATCACCTAATGCCTTTTAGAATAGCTATTATCAAAAAGACAAGAAATAACAAGTGTTGGTGACGATGTGGAGAAAAGGGAACCCTTGTGCACTGTTGGTGGGAATATAAATTGGTGCAGTATGGAGTTTCCCCAAAATATTAAAAATAAAACTACCATATGATCCAGCAATTTAAATTTTGGGTACTTATCTAAAGAAAATCAAAATGCTAACTCAAAAAGATGTATATACCCCCATGTTCACTGCAACATTACTAACAATAGCCAATATAAGGAAACAGTCTAGGTGCCTATTAATGGATGAATGGATAAAGAAATTGGGGACACACACACACACACACACACACATTCACACACACACACAGAGGAATATTATTCAGCCATAAAAAAGAATGAAATCTTGCAATTTGTGACAACATAGATACACTAAAGGGCATTATACTAAGTGAAATAAGTCAGAGAAAGACAAATACTGTATTCTCTCTCTTTATGGAGAATCTAAAAATAAGGTAAGCTCATAGATACAAAGAACAGATTGGTAGTTGTTAGAGGAAGGGTGTGAGATAAGGGAGAAATTGATAAAGAATATAAATGTATTAAAGATAAGCAGAAATAAAGTCCACAAATACCTGATTTTAGTGTGTTGTATTTTACTGATACACTGATCCATGGGATTTTAACATAGTCCAAAATGTCTTAATTAAAATGAAAGTGCTTTGTTAATATTATGACAGTATTATAAAAGTAATTCTTGGTCATTGTAAAAGAGTAGAAAAAAAAAGATGAACAAAAGTAATAAAATCAGTTAGTCAATCCTAAATTCTATATTCTGAGAGGTGCTATACCAATATTTTAAAATAAATGTTATCTATTGAAGCATACTTTCTGTTAAGAAAAGGGAAATATGAATAATTTTATACATTAATATATCCATAGTCAAGAGATAGAACTTCCTTAATATATCCATGGTCAAGAGATAAAAAAGTAGCTAATAGGGCAGGGGCAGGGTGGGGGAAATAAGAAGAGGTTGGTAAAGGGTATAAACTCTCAGCCATAAGATGAATGAGATCTGAAGATCTAATGTAAAACATGGTGTCTCTAACTGATAACACTATATTGCATAATTGAAATTTGATAAGAGAGTAGAACTTAAATGTTCTCACATAAAAATAATAAATAAGTAAATAATAAATAAATAAATACATAAATAAATAAATAAATGACAGGTAGCATTGTGGGATATTTAGAGTGTGTATCCTGGTGACTGGTGCATTGTGAAAGGATCTGTTAATTAACTAGATGGGAGGAATCCTTTCACAGTGTATGTGTATTGGGTCCTTACAATGTACACTTTGAATGTCTTGTAGTTTTGTCAATGAAAAATATGCTTAAGTCAGTAAATTTTATATGTATTTTATCACAATTAAATATTAACAAATAGTTTATTCTTGCCTTTTCCCCTTGTTTTCTGGGGTGATATTTAGGTCTTATCAATCACTCACAACCAACATGAATGAATCATTATAACCTTACATTAGGACAGAGGAACCCAGAAAGTGTCTATTATATTTTCAGAGTCAGTAGGCAGAAAAGGGGAAAGATAAGAAGGAGAAAGAAAATTGGAGAACGTCACGGAGAAGAGGAGGAAGACACAGGGATGGAATATTCATGGCTGCTCTGATTTTGTTACATTCACTCAACAAATCATGATTGAATATTTAGCCTGTGTTAGGCATTCTTCTAGGCTCTACAAAAACAAGCATACATTCCTGCTCCTGAGAAGCTTAGGTTCTACTGAGAGGAGACTGACAAGAAGCATACAATGCTAGTTACTATGTTGAGGGTGACAAGAGGAAAAAAAAAGACAGAAAGATAAGGAACATCGGGTAGATGGGTAGGGTGGTCAACGCAATCTGAAACAGAGCAATCAGAGTAAACCTCCCTGAGAAGGCAAAGCTGAGCAAAGAAAGGAGAATTTTTCTTATAGTAGGTAAATTACTAAAATCAGGAGAATTGTCTATGGGCTGAGACTGGCTGTTTTGTGTCAGAAACAATTCTGGTATTCATTTAAAACAACACCAGTGTTGCCACTAATCACTTGTCATGGGGAAACATGCTGGCTTTTCCACAAAAGGGTGTCAGTGTGTCAGGTGCGTTTCCTCAGAACCCGATGAGCAGGAGTGAGGCCCTGGACTTCCAGGTCTGGCCCTCAGGAGATAAAAAAAAAAAAAAGAAATTAGCCAAAAGAAAAAGAATGACCAGCTGCACCACTGCCTGCTTTAGGAGGCATTTTTGTCAGAATTAAAAATAATAAACAAAGAAACAAACAAACAAACAAACAAACGGAAAAACAAAGACAAATAACTGGGTGTCTGGCTAGCCAGGAGCCTGACACCCTTTTCTTGGGCGGTGCTTTTCCCTGCAGACAGACACGACGTGCAGTTTCGTCTCAGCAGACACAGCCGCGTGAGCAGAGCTTGCTGTGAGCTACTGGGCTCCGTGCCTCTCAGAGTCTCAGCAGACAAAGGGCAGAATGGGTTTCAAGGGTGGCCGCAGATGTAGGAGAGCTCGGGCTGCAGACACCAGAATCCAGCACAGTCTGTAATCAGCCCTGAGCCTGGCCTGGCAGTTTGAAGGAAGGGCACAGTATGGAGCAGTGGGGGGGCCCAGCTGTGACAGCCAGCCAACGGTGCCCACCCCCTGCCCAGCAGCTCACAGATGTGAACAGGTGCTCTCTCCACCAGTCTGTGCCCATTCTGGGCTCCACATTACTGGCCACTAACAAACAAGAAATCAATATCCACATCAGCTTCATGCCTTTGGAGTTCTGGAAGGTAATTTAGTTCCAGGAAATCTGAATGGTTTTGTGGCTATGAATGCCAGTTGCACAGTCACTCTATCTAAAAGACTAAAAGTGTGGGGGGGCAGGTCCTGGTAAAGTCCAGTCCAAAAGAACGAGAGTACCCACTGAAGCAAATGTCAGCCTTGTGTCAGAGTGGAAATGTGAGCCCTTTTCCTGCCCAGCGATAATAACTTGAGGGGGTGCACTAGTCGGTTGGCTACAGTGGAGGTATGCTAGGACCCTGCTCTGGAGTCTGAGCACTAGACAGTGAACCTTCCAGAGGACTGGGGAGGAGGGAGAAGGGGGAGGAGGAGAGGCAAGAAACAGAAGTGGGAGGGAGAGGTGGGAGAGGGATTTTTGTACTTTCAGACTTGGAGGAAAAAATTAGAAATGGCACTCCCAAAATTGTTAATAATGGTTCATTTTCAGGGAGAGATTAGATGGACTGAAGGAAATTTTTTCATTTGTTATTTTGTACAGCTCAAAAAGTAGTAGGAATGTGGGTCATTTTTGTTTGGCATTTTTCAAAGAAAGCAATACATACATATATACATACACACGTATACAAACATACATATACACACACATTCCTGTATCTTTCTAATCATTAAGTGGTGTGTTAGTTACATTCCTAAATTTTAGGCCTATGCTTATAACTCAAAGTTCTGTTTCTATTTTTAAATCAAGCTTATCCCTCTCTCCAAATAAACACTAACAGAGGCATTTAACTGGAATACTTATATTGGAGTAGTAACAGTGTCAGAGGAGGCAACTGGGAACTCCTGCAAGAAAGGAAACAAGAGAAGCCATCCAGGAGGAGACACAGGGGGAGAGAGAGAAGGAGGGGGAAGGTTAGGAGAACCTCAGACCAACACTCTTATTATCTCTTCCACTCTTTTGAAGTCTAGGCATCCCTGCAAAACAATAGTAACCAAACCTGAAGATAGAAGGTGATGGCCTATCTGGTTCCTACAGACCTGTGTTCATCACTGAAAATGACTTCATGTGAGGGACAGAAGCAGCTGCCCAGTGGACATATTGCCTCCATCAATACGTCTTTATTGAGCATCTAGTGTGTGCTGTGCAAGGCATTGCATGGAAGTAAAGGTAATAAACAAGGAAATTCTTGTTCTTGTTGCTTATTTATAAAAGAAGTATCCTTGTAATATTACTGATACCATATTAGTAACTTGAAATCGGCTGCAGTGGAAATGTTTACAACCATAGAAATTGGCAAATGCTACAAGTCAGAGCTCAAACTATTTATTTCTAATGTTGAGACATTAGAAAGTTATGGAGGTGTTAATAATACAGCTAAACTTACAAGTATGGCCTGTATGTAGCCATCACATTGGGAACAGCACAAAAGAATTATGGAAACCTTCATCCAGTGTTTGAAAATAATTATACAACTGAGCAAAAAAGCCACCCATCTTACTGACAAACAAATAAAGTTCTCACATGCATCTTAGTTGTTTCTCTATTGTCTAACGTAATTGTTACTATACAACGGGAGTGGCAAACAAAGGTCTCTAGGCCAAATCTAGACTGCTGCCATTTTTTTTTTTAATACAGCCTGAGAGCTAAGAATGGTTGGGGGGACTTTTTGTTTTTGTTTTTGTTTTGTTTTGTTTTGAAAATTAAGTTAAAAAAAGAATATTTCTGGACACAAGAAAATTACAAGGAATTTGAATTTCAGTATCCATACATAGAGTTTTCTTGGAACACCACCATGTTCATTCACTGATGTATTGTCTATGGCTCCTTTCGTGTTCCAATGGCAAAGTTGAATAGCTGTGACAGAGACTGTGTGCCTGACAAAGCCTAAGAGATTTACTGTCTGGCCCTTCACGGCAAACGTTTGCCAACCACTGCTATAAAATGAAAATATCAACAAATATTCATGTCAGAACCACATTGAGAGAGCCAGTTGTTAAAACAGTTACCAGGACACCACTGGGCCAAATGGTCAATAATGTAAAGAGGGTAAGACAAGTCTTCAGGGGAGCAGGGAGGAGAGAAGCATGCATGTGGATTGCGGGAATATGGGCCTCTGCTTCCATCTGGACCCAGATGATGGCTCCATCCAGTCTCACTACCCTGTACAGCCCCATTTGCCTTGTTCCCCCAGCAGTATGGAAATCTGCAAGACTTGGAACCTGGGGTGTTCACTCATTTGCTCAGCGTCAGGGACAAAGAGGACCCAATCACAGACCCTAAGCTCTTATACTGTAATGGGTAACATGTTTGGATGGAAAGATTTGCTGCCATTTTAGTTCCATCTTCCAAACAAAGGTGCTTTTTAGCTTGCAGAGGGCTTAACATCCTGTTTCCCAATGTAACAATTTTCATAACGTATGCTTCTATTGTTCTTGGATTAATACTGACCACATTTGAACAGGCAAATGGGTAACCAATTAGCTTGAATTCTTTACAGTCAGGATTTGCTGTGTGTCTTGATACGCCTTTCTTAATCTTCCCTTTGAAACATGTTTTCTCATTTAGGCCAGAAGTAAATAGCACAAGTAACAGGGTGGTTTTCTCCCCCCTTCCTCTTTTCTCTCTCCTTGAAAAATAATGCTGAAGGAATTGTTTTGCAGTTGAAAATTAATGTAACCTATTATGTCCAGGAAATTTCTTCAATATATTACTTGCCAAGCCCCTCGGCCGTTGTGAAGAAAATAATTTTAATTTATCTCATTTTTCACCGCTGAGTCAATGATTGTTTAACCTAAAATGCCATTGTGACTAAGTGCTCAAACCCCATGGTCCTTGGCTATTTCGCGGGGACTCGGCTATTACATCCACGAGCCTGGGCCTTAGAAGCACCAAAATTGTCATATTAAAAGGGTCGCTGTCAACTTGCTTTTGTTTTTATTGTTTTTAATTTCTGCTTTTCCATTTTCTCGGCTATTTATAATGTTCTCTTTAAAAGTTCAAAAATAACATCTCTCTCCTTAGCCTCTTGGTTATTTTCCATTTAGTGAACGTTTCTGTTCCAGCTTCCAGTGCCTTTCCTAGGGCACAGAGCAATGTCATCAGCTTGGGTTAATTTGGCTGTTGTGACTATGATCCCCCTTGTGATCCCCGTGCAGTTTTACTGACTAAAATCAGACTAGCATCCCAAGGGAATACAGAACCATGGTGATCACAAAGTCCTTTGAATCATTGTTAAGTTTTACTAGAAGCTTCCACATCAAATAAAGTCCAGTGAAGTTTTCAAATTCTCTTTAAGGTGATACTACCACACTCTTACCTTTTCCATATTTACCTTTCTAGGGAAAAACATATTTGCAATCACTTTACTTTTTCTTTGTGCTTGCCTGCCTGTGTTGTAGCAACAGGGTTATATCTCAATCTAGATTCCCCAGAGATCAGAGCCTGAGGTGAAGGCTTGTGTGTAATTATGTTATTTGGGGTATATAGCCTCAGGAAAAAATAAGTAATGGATAAGGACTAATATAAGTAAGACATGAAAATAAAAAGCCAAATACAAGGATGCATTACCAGCTGGTCACTGATACAGACAACCACATGCTCAGTTCTACAAAGGTGTATTTCAGGACCACCTCTCTGGGGTCAGAGAGGAAAAGAAATTTTCTAATAGTGGACCTACATTGGTCATAGTTTACCCTGTGGGTTACCCTAGCTGCTATATTAACTTCTGGCATATGCATGCCTAGACTGCAAGCTGAATGGGCTTCTGTGGCTTCCCACATCTTGCCAACAGAGACACTCTGGCACCTGAGGCACAGGCCTGAAATCAGGTGGTCAGATTGTACCAGTAGGAAGCTTCTTAGAGCCAGAAGAACGGGTCACCTGAGCAGTGGCCAGAAGAAAAGACAGGTGAGGCTGAGAGATTCTGAAATGGTGGATAAGAGGCATCTGATATAAGTACTTAAGATTAGGGAAGGTATTTTTATCCATAATTTACAGAAAAAAAAAAAACAGAGTTTAGAGGACTGATGCTGTTTGTCCAGGGACAATTATTGAGAGCTTCCTGGCTCCAACCAGCTCACATTCCAGTAGGCCACGCTGCAGCATCTGAGCTTGGTGGTGTCAGGTCCCAAGCTTTTCCTTCCAGCTTACATCTCATTCCAGAACCTGGAAGAAGATCTCTCTGTATCATTCTGAAAACCAGAGGAAGACTGACTCTAAGTCACCCAAAGACTACATGAACTGGCCACAGCCTATATGGAAATACATTTAGGTCTTTATTATTCAAGATTCTTCCTAAACAGTAGGAAGTGAGGAAGTTTCTGTGTTTTGCAAAAGGTCATTTACTTATTCAAGCCACTGGGGGGACTATTGATAAATTGATACTTTATTTCCCTACAATGTTTCTATGTGGCTCAAGACTGCTTCTAAGGCTTAAAAAGGCCTTTTATTGGAAGTGGATATTCAATCAGCCAATATTTAGTTAAGTACACACTGTATTCAAGGTATTAAGACAGGTGCTCTGGAAAATAACATGGTACTAAAACCACAATCTTTCCCTCGGAGGGTTTTTAATCTAATGAGAAAACAAGGAACATAAAACGGGACTGCTGTTGACTGTAGAAAGCATTCCAGATAGAAGTAGTAAGTGCTATGAGGACTTGAATAGAGTAATTGTCTCTAACAAAGAATAAAAGAAAGTTTAAGAAGAATGTGGCATTTACATTGACCTTGAAGGATGAGCAGGTTTTCAATGGTAAGAGGGCACTGAGGGGTTAATACCATGCCGTGCAAGCAGCTCTATAATTGCATAAATATAACTAGACAAATTAGAGTATGGGTGGCTGCAGGGGTAAAGACAAGACTGATACAGGGATGGACAAAGAGCAAAAAATGAGCACGTTGGAAATGTTTTTCTGGGCTCAGCTCAAGAAAAGCTTGAAGGCCTGTTTTAAAAAAAATAGGGGGAGGTTGATTGTTCTTTATTTTATTTTTCTTAAAATTTTTTTAATGTTTTTATTTTTTTTTGAGACAGAGACAGAGCATGAGCAGGGGAGGGACAGAGAGAGAGGGAGACACAGAATCTGAAGCAGGCTCCAGGCTCCAAGATGTAAGCACAGAGCCCAACGCGGGACTGAAACTCACGCAGTGTGAGATCATGACCTGAGCTGAAGTCTGACGTTTAACCGACTGAGCCACCCAGGCACCCTTTGGTTGATTGTTTTTTAAAGCAAATCTTGGATTTCATTACAATAAAATGGGCAGGAAATTTATTTATGGCATTTTAGAGCTAAAGGGAGGGAAATCAAAGATATTACCTAGATTCTTTTTGTCTGATGCCTTCTGATCAACACAGGTGGCTGGAGGCAAAACACCTAGGAATGTTCCTAACTACCTCCCAACTACCTGGGACCATCATACTCAGGGCTCACTGTCCCTAAGCCAGTTCAGGAGCTTCAGTTTCTGTCCGTAAAACTTGAGACTTCCTTCAGGGATGGCTGCACAAGTATGTTCTAGGTAGTAAGAATCCAAGCACCGGCCCTTCTTCTTAGCAATTTATAGAAAGAACCCAATTCAAATGAGGATTTCCAAGGCTACTGCAGGTCTTTCTGGTCCGCTGTAAGAACTTTTGACTTTCTTCACCTTTGCCAGCTGCTGAAATTCCATTCCAAGTTTGAGCAGCTGGGAAGCAAGTTGACCTTTCCTTGTTTGGAGAGCTCGCCTTGCAGGCATCAGAAGAAAAAAAAATCTCAAAATTGTATCCAATTACTGAGCAAATACTTCAATCTTTTAACCTCATGACAACTCTTACGCCTCAGGAACTTCAGCCAATACCAGTGTGCTATCCAGAGAAAAGTCAATCCAATTCTTTTGCATGTCACTAAGCTAGAGTTCAATACCCTCCACATTATTGCCACTGCCATACTTCTTTGGGTGTCTTTCAACCATTTCTTCCTTTCCATTTTCTCCACCCCTCCTCTTGAAATCTCCTTGCTCTGTAAGCAAGCATTCTTCCATGCTCAGCCTCATCACGCACCATGCTTCGTCTTAGACTCTCCTTAACTGCAATGGGATTGTCACAATAGTAGTATTTCCCAGATGTTCCTGGGTGTTCTGATTCATTGGTCCAGGGTTTGGAAAATGGTGCTCTGGATTGGTCAAATCCCAAGCACAGACTCTTCATTTTCTCTTGCATCATAAGCTCAAACTTATGAAAACAAAAATTCCTCTTTTGAGACTCTAGCCATGTGACTATACCAACCTTTTCAATGTTCTCTGTAGAATGTCAAATATTTATTCACATTTAGTGAAGATTTTGGAATCCAACTCCAGTCTTCCTCCAAACCCTATCTTCTGTTATAGTAAATGACCAAAACACCCAGGTAGTAGATCCAATGGAAGACTGTGCCTTCATAGGTCTTTTTCTACCATAAACTCCAGGGACTACCACCTCAGACACATGTCTGCCTAATGTCACCAAGATAAGCAAGTGTGGGCCATGGACTTTGAGTAGTAGTGAGATATTAGTGAGAATCAGAGACTCGGGAAGAGGTTGATCAAAAAGATTGATGATACATGTGGTTTTGAAGACCACAAATAATAGGATAAAGTAACAGAGAATCTCTCTACCCTGAAAGTGACTATTAGACAAAAAAAGAAAAACTGCTAGGTGAGAGAAGAGTAGGAAAGCAAAACCTAGAAGAATCACTGGAGCTAATTAGTGCAAGGACCTTGTTCCTATAGCCTTGGGCTGGACGTGCCCTGAAAGTGTTAGGAGTGAAGATTGGCAGGGCGCTTCAGAAATGTACTCCCACAGCTACACCTGGAACTTTTGCACTGGCTTGCATGGCACTGCCCCTGTGGTCTTACAGCTCCATACCTCGGGTCCTGGTCACAACCCCCCAACTTTTCCTTTCATCACTTACTCTCACTTTAATAGTGCTTCACCTGAGTGAACTCAACAGTCTCTTACTCCTCCTATTTCCCCCCTTTACGTCATGGCTTCATTTTTCATTTCATTGCCTGCTGAGCCCAGAACAAATGAGGAGTAGCTTTAACCAATTTATTGCCAGCCTTTCAATTCCTTTTCCTTCTGCAAAAACCAAACCTGGGGTCAATTCAACCATCTGTCTACACAGGGACTATTGAGAGCTGCTGCAGGAAATTCTATTATTGTACAAAAATTCTAGCACTATAACAATGGTCATTCGGGAGGGCGGGAGAGGACTATAAGCAAGTTAACTATAGGTTACTTAAAGCATTTTCTACCTCAAGAATCCAACTTAGTCTCTCTGGGAATAAATATAGTGAAATCTAGAAGGCAGGAGGCAGGACCTGGAGAGTGGGAGGGAAGAGTTAAGAGTCAACAATCAACTACTCTGAGTCATAAAATCAGAAAGGCATTGAACATTTAGAAGGAGAACTGGCCCCATAAAGAAAACAATGCCTCTTAGTAAGCATATTATCTGCAACAAAGCAAAACAAATTTTCAAGCGTCTTATTGAAACTGCTGGGGAGGGAAATCATGAAAAGTTTCTATTAAGCAAGGGATAGAGAATGGAAATTAATAACACAGGGCCAGTTATTACTAATTTAGGATGTATAGAATGCCACTGATATGACCTTTATTTATGGCAATGTTATTTTTACTTTGTTTGGAGCAGCATGGCACAGTTGGGAAGCAGACAAGCATGGTGGCTGAAAGCCTGGGCTTTGCAGACAGACAGCCTGGGTTTAACTCTCAGCTCTGCAGCTCATTAACTGTATAAGCCCTGGGAAGTTTTTTAATTCCCCTAGACTTCAGTTTTCTCATTTAAGGCTAAGAACTCCTATTATGATTTCTCAGCATTTGTACCGAGTTTCCTATGAGTTTTCTATGTTCCAAGGACTTTAAACATTTTAACATCTTTAATTTTCATAGCAGCCCTATTAGTTCTATTAATAGAACAGTCCTACTATTTCACAGATGAAGAAACTGAGGAAAAGAGATAAAATAACTCACACGAGGTCACACAGCTGGAGAATGTCAGTGTCATATTTACGTTTCAAATCCAGATAGTGAGACTCCACTGCTCTTACCCACTCTGCCCCCTTCAGAGCCCACCTTCCTGTTCAAAGGGCTATTGGAGAGGAGGGTGTTAAATGAGTACACTACTCACCCCTGCCATCAGGCCATCACTGCACCCCTCCCTTGTCCTCTTTACATCTTCAGGCTGGCAGGCAGTGATTCTGAGGAACTATAATACTCATCTGAAAAGTTTTTTGGAAAATGACTGGGCAAGAGGAGGCAGGGGTGGTGGAAGGTGTGGCATTATTTCATTTGTGATAAATCATGAATATAGTTTTATTGAGAATACAGAGCAAGTGGAGACAAGAAGGACTTAACAACCAAGAGGCTCAGGGAGTAATTAATGGAGAAAGGTCCCAGAGGAAGCCAAAAATGTTGATTTAAGAATATACAAAAAGTAGGTAAGGCTCATACTGTGGAGGTCTGAGAGCATCAAGGATGTGAAAAAAATGTAGATAAGTTTGGAGAAGAATGGAAGGTAAATTGAATTATTTCACTTCTATTGACCTTTCATTACTCAGTAAATATTTGTTGAGCCAATGAATAGCTTGTATGCTCCTGAAAGGAAAGACTATGCCTTTTAACTTCTCAAGTATCCCGAACATAGATTTGACACTTAATTAGTACTTTTGGATAAAGCTGCTGCTGCTGCTTCTATAAATGGTCTCAGACTAAACAATGAATTCGGTTGATTCCTTTAAAAACCATACTGACCCACAATCTTTAAACACAAAATGATAGAGCCAGAAGGATCCTTGGAGGCCCTCTAATAAGGTAGGCACAAATAAGCGATTGTGTCTGCAGACTGCTTTCTTTGTTCTGTAGCCTCTTGTGTTACAAGGTTTTGAAATAGTTTCTACATTTAGAAAATGAGAGCTTTCCTATGAAAATCTCTACTTCCAGCCTCTGTTGAGAAATTAGATTTTTTTTTCCTGGCAAGATTGACCTGCATTCTTGCACGGCAGCAAGGACCTGAAGCTGAGGGACAACTACTCTTTTAGACAGAGTGATTTGCCAGTTTTCTGAGTCCTTTCTAAATCCTACCCTATTACTTGATCATTTTCATTTTTTCTTCCAAACCTTATAGGCACCTGAGTTTGTGCACCCACAAGGAAACTGAGGCACAGGCAAGTGATATAATACAGCTGAACCTTGGGTTTTCCTGTTCATTATTGTCACTCTCCCATATTTGATCCATTCTCTGACTTATTCTGGAATTAATATTGTATTGTGGGGATTCCATTGGGCCTGACTGTGACATGAGCAAGCTAACGAATGTAAAAGAATCATAATCTAAAAGGAAATCTTTGATTATACAATGCATTAGTCAGATCCACACTTAGATTACCATGATCAGTTCTGGTCAGCACATTATAAAATAAAATATTGAAACACTTGACAATGCAAAGAGAAAGAGATGAGCTTGATCTTCTGCTGTGATTATATTGTATTAATGACTTCCTATCATATTACTGGTTTTTGTACCCTATTAGAGAAAGTAAAATGTACTAATAGAATGGGAAAGGAGCTAAGAGAGGAGCCATGTTACTTTTCAAAATATTTTGAAAGCCAATAAAATGCTCTATTTTCCCCTTTAAAAGTAGGTATTGCTTTCCTAATCAGGGTGAAATGATTTATTAATCAATAAGATTGTAAATTAGGGAATTATTTATTCAATAGACCAGACAAAATTATATCATTCAAAAATTAATCTGAAGGCCAAAAAGAAAAAAAAAAGTAATAAAGGAGCTAGTATACTCTTCCAGTTGGACATTATGCCCATGATAAGTTCACATAATAACAGTGTAGGGAGTAGCATAGTTACCAAAGACACTAATTCTCTTCAGAAGGAAGGAAATTATTGAAATATGACAAGGGTTCTTGGCATCACTCAAAATTTGCTGCTTTTACCAGCTCACTGACTGATGATTGGGATGGGGATGGTGAATTTAAAGTGAGATTCAGACTTTTAAATCTTAGGTCTTTTGGCACAAAATAACAAAAATGAAGAGGTTTAAGCCCTGGCCATTGGGCAACTCTAATATGATTATACCCAATTTATATTATTTTCCAAATAACATTTTTAAGTTCAGGCCTTTGCAGATGCCAATTATATATACTATTAACCCCTCTTAAAGACAGATGGACATTATTTCACCTGCTTTTGTGTTTCACTCCTGTACCATTCCCTCCCTAGATGTGAGAATATTGATAATTTCTAGTCCTTAGATTTGGTGGCGGCTTCATAAGTGTTTCTATTTTATATTTTAAAATGCACAAAATAAATAACTAAAACATACAAAAATTGCATATATACTTTTTGTATATAAATTTTATTTAATAAAACTTGGCTACTTCCAATTTTATCGCAGAGATGCAGATAAAGACCATCACTCACAAAGAGAAAGAAAGACCATCGCTCACAAAGAGAAAGAAAAGAGCTGGATGAGCCACAAATTAATGACTTTTCCTAAAAGTACCAGAGAACTGAGTTCAGAGGTCAAACAATTAACCAAAATTATGAAGAGTGACAGAACTTGTAAGAAGAGACAAGGCCATCCTCAATGGGAAAAACCGAGAGCTTTTCCACTAAGGTCAGGAACAAGAAAGGGACGTCCCTTCTCACCACTATTATTTAACATACTACTGGAAGTTCTAGCCTCAGCAGTTAGACAACAAAAAGAAATAAAAGGCACCCAAAATGGTAAGGAAGAAATCCTTTCCCTATTTGTAGATGACATGATACATTATTTAGAAAACCTGAAAGACTCCACCCCAAAATTGCTAGAACTGACACATGAATTCAGTAAGGTCGCAGTTTACAAAAATCAATGTACAGAAATATGCTGCAATTCTATACACAGATAATGAAGCAGCAGAAAGGAAATCAAGAAATCAATCCCATTTACAATTGCACCAAAACCCATAAGATACCTAGGAATAAACCTAACCAAAGAGGTAACAAGATCTGTACTCTGAAAACTATAGAACACTTATGAAAGAAATTGAAGATGACACAAAGAAATGGAAAAACATTCCATGCTCATGGATTAGAAGAACAAACATTGTTAATATGTCTATACTTACCCAAACAACCTACAAATTTAATGCAATCCCTATCGAAATACCACCACCATTTTTCACAGAGCTAGAACAAACAATCCTAAAATTTGTAAGGAACCACAAAAGACCCTGAATAGTCACAGAAATATTAAAAAAGAAAAGCAAAGCTGGAGGCATCACAAGTCTGGACTTCAAGGTATATTACAAAGCTGTAGTTATCAAGACAGGAGGATGCTGGCAAAAAAACCCAGACACATAGATCATGGAACACAATACAAAACTCAGAAATGGACCCACAACTATATGGTAAACTAAATTCTTCAACAAAGCAGCAAAGAATATCCAATGAAGAAAAAGACAGTCTCTTCAACAAATGGCGTTGGGAAAAATGGATAGCATCATGCATAAGAATGAAACTGGACTGGGGCGCCTGGGTGGCGCAGTCGGTTAAGCGTCCGACTTCAGCCAGGTCACGATCTCGCCGTCTGTGAGTTCGAGCCCCGCGTCGGGCTCTGGGCTGATGGCTCAGAGCCTGGAGCCTGTTTCCGACTCTGTGTCTCCCTCTCTCTCTGCCCCTCCCCCGTTCATGCTCTGTCTCTCTCTGTCCCAAAAATAAATAAACGTTGAAAAAAAAAATTAAAAAAAAAAAAAAGAATGAAACTGGACTACTTTTGAACACCTTATACAAAAATAAATTCGAAATGGATGAAACACCTAAATGTGAGTTAGGAAACTATCAAAATCCTAGAGAAGATAGGCAGTAGCCTCTTTTATAGTAGCCTCTTTTATCAGTCATAGAAACTTCTTACTAGACATGTCTTTGGAGACAAGGGAAACAAAAGCAAAAATGAAACATTGGAACTTTCATCAAGATAAAAAGCTTCTGCAAAGCAACAAAACTAAATAAAATTAATAAAACTAAAACACAACCTTCAGAATGGAAGAAGATATTTGCAAATGACCTATCTGATAATGGGTTAGTGTCCAAAGTCTATAAAGAACTTATCAAACTCAATGCTCAAGAAACAATAGTCCAGTTAAGAAATGGGCAGAAGGCATGAATAGACATTTTCCCAAAGAAGATATGCTGATGGCTAGCTAACAAACACATGAAAAGATGCTCAATATAATTCATCATCACAGAAATAAAAATAAAAAGTACAATGAGATACCATCTTGCACCCAGTCCTAATGGCTAAAAATAACAACATGAGAAACAATAGGTGTTGGTGGGGATGTGGAGAGAAGGGAAAACTCTTTCACTGTTGGTGGGAATACAAACTGGTGCAGCCACTCTGGAAAATAGTATGGAGTTTTCTCAAAAAGTTAAAAATATAATTCCTCTATGACCTAGCAATCGCACTACTAGGTATTTACCCAAAGGATACAAAAATACTTATTTGAAGGGGCACATGCACCCATATATTTATAGCAGCATTATCAACAATAGGCAAATTATGGGAAAAGCCCAAATGTCCATCCATTGATGAATGGATAAAGAGAGTGTGGCATATAAACAATGGAATATTACTCAGCCATAAAAAAGAATGAAATCTTGCCATTTGCAGTGATGTGGGTAGAGATAGAGTGTATTAAGCTAAGGAAAATAAGTCAGTCAGAGAAAGACACATACTATATGATTTCACTTGTGTGTGGAATTTAAGAAACAAAACAGATGAACATAGGGGACAGAAAAAAGAGAGGGAGGCAAACCAAAAGAGAAACTCTTAACTATACAGAACAAATTGAAGGTTGCTAGAGGGGAGGTGGGCAGGGAGATGGGTTAAATGGGTGACGGGTATTAAGGAGGGCACTTGTAATGATGAGCATTGGGTGTTTAATGTAAGTGATGAATCACTAAATTCTACTCCTGAAACTAATATTACAATATATGTTAACTAACTAGAATTTAAATAAAAACTTGAAATAAAACAAACAAACAAACAAACAAAAGAAACAGGACCCAAACATTTGCTTGCTACAGTGGAAATCACCAAATGCCATATAAAGTGTTAAAAAGATTCAACTAGAAAATTTTAATAACTTGCTAAAGGCTGAGTGTGTGTTAGCTGAGAGTGTAAAGTTCCTGATGCATGAACACATAGGAAGGTTATCCCTCTCTTCCATGCTTTTCTTCCAGGAATCCCACCTGCCATTTACAGGTAGGATGTGAAGAATCCAGAGAAAGCCTCCCTTACAGTGTTAGACAGTGGAATGTAACAGCAATTACTAAGAAACACAACTGAGGCCCAACTGCTTTCCTTCCTCAAATGTCTCAGTCTGCATAAGAAGGATCATAAAACATGTATCCTAAAGTTGGCATTGGTAGGAACACAGCCTATAGAGATAGGAAAGACAACTACCACTGAATTATGGGGGGGAAAAGCTTCAATCTGAAAGTAAGTGGTGGGCAAAAAAACCGGAGCCTTAGAAAAATCTACAGGAGCAGGAAAAGCAGAATAGGGAGAAAAAAAAAAGTACTCTGGGTAGAGGCAGAAATACATGTTAGGCATAGCATTAGGATGGATGTATAAGGGAAGAAAAAAAACATACACATAAAAACTATTAAATCACAGTTCTCTACCCAGTGCGACAATACTTCAAAAGAAAAGGAAAAATGAAGATTTCTCAGACAAAAATATAGGGAATTGTGAGCAGAATTATTCTATAAGAAATGTTAAAGAAATTCTAGAGGCAGGTCAGAAACTGTTTCTATGTGGAGAGATGAAAAGCATCAGATATGGAATAAACAAAGATAAATCAGTTTTATTCTTATTTTAACTACTCTAAAAGGTAAAAGACATTGTAAAGCCAAAAGTAAGCAGCACTCTATTGTATATTTATAGCACTTATAAAAGTAAAATCCAAGATAATAATAATGAGGATGAAAGAAGAATTAGAAATACTGTATACAGTTTTAAAGTCCTAATACTATGAGTGAAGGTATATTATATGACTTGAATAAGAGTCAGATTATTTTAGAGTCTATTTTGTAAACCCATGTGCAACCACTGAAATTTTTTAAAAATAAAATTTAAATAATAAGTCAATAGAGATAAGGTATGATCAAAAAAATAGCTCAGTTAATTCTAGAAAAAAAACAAAAAAAAAGGGTAAAAACATGTAGAAAGATGGTATCCTTTAATCTAACAATATTGACAATCATTTGAAATGTAATTGGTCTCAATACCTGTTGAAAGGCAGATATTATCAGATTAGGTCTTTTAAAAAAGCAATATCTAACTATATGCTTTCTATAAGAAACCCACTTAAAGACATATATAGAATAAAAGATAAAAGATGGAAAAATATATACAATGCAAAGCACAAATAAAACAAGAAGCATCATATATTGATAAAAGGTCAGTTTTCCAGAGCACTTGGGCGGCTCAGTCAGTTAAGCATCTGACTTCGGCTCAGGTCATGATCTCACGGTACATAAATTCAAGTCCCACATTGGGCTGTGTGCTGACAGATTAGAACCTGGAGACTGCTTCAGATTCTGTCTCTGTCTCTCTCTCTCTCTGACCCTCCCCTGCTTGTGCACTGTTTCTCTCTGAAATATAAGTAAAAATTAAATATATTTTTTAAAAAGTCAGTTTTCCAAGAAGAAAAAAATCTTAAATATATATGCACATTTAGCTTCAAAATGCATGAAGAAATACTGATGGATCTGGAAGGAAAAATTCCAGTTAGAGTTGGAGACTTCAGCACTCATATCTCAGTAATTGAAAGAAAAAGTGGGCAGAAAATCAGTGAAGATAAATATGACATAAACAGCATTATTGGAGCACTGGGGTGGCTCAGTTGGTTTAGTGCCATACTTTGATTTCATTTTGGCTGAGGTCATGATCTCAAAGTTTGTGAGTTCAAGCCCTGTGCACATGTACTCTCTCTCTCTCTCAAAATAAATAAATACACTTAAAAAAACCCACTATCAACCATTTTGAGTAATTATAGAATATCCCACCCAACAATAGCAGAATACGCTCTTTTCAAGTACACCTGAACATTCACCAAGATAAACCATACTGTGGACCATAAAAGACACCTTAAGATATTTAAAAGAGCAGAAATGATACAATGCATGTTCTTATACCACAATGAAATTAATCTAGAAATCAATACCAGAAGAAAATCAGGAAGATTCCCAAATATTTGGAAACCAAACAATACACATTTAACTGACTGGTAGATGAAGATAATGTCTCAAGAGAAATTTAAAACTGAAAATACTTTGAACTAAATGAAAATTTAAATACATATGAAAATGTGTCAGTTTCACCTAAAACAGTTCTTGGGGAAATACATAGCATGCAATGCTTATATTAGAAAAGAAGATAGGTGCCTGGGTGGCTCAGTCAGTTAGGCGTCTGACTTTGGCCCAGGTCATGATCTCATGGTCCATGACTTGAAGCCCTATGTCAGGCTCTGCGCTGAGAGCTTAGAGCCTGGAGCCTGCTTTGAATTCTGTGTCTCCCTCTCGCTTCCCTTCCCCTGTTCACACTCTGTCTCTCTGTCTCAAAAATAAGTAAACATTTTAAAAAAATTTTTAAAAGAAAAGAAGAAAGAAAGGTCAAGAGATTCTAGTTAAAGATATTAGTGAAAGTAGAGCAAATTAAACACAATACAATCAAGAAGGAAGGAAATTATAAAATTGAAGTAGAAGCCCATGACATTTTACAGAAAAACAATAGAGAAAATCAATGAAACCAAAAGCAGTTTCTTTGAAAACATCACAAAAGTGATAAACTGGTTAGGTTGACAAAAAAAAAAAAAAAAAAAAAAAAAAGAGAAATTACCAACATGAACTCATGGCTGTCCAAAAACATTAATACAATAACAAAGTGATACTATGAACAAGTATAGGCCCATAAATCTGACAACTTAGATCAAATGGACTAATTTCTTGAAAACAGAAACTACTAAAACTCATTCATGAGGAAATAGATAACTGGAATAGTCCTAAAATTCTATTTTAGAAACTGAGCTTTTATTAAAAACTTACAAAAAATAAAACTCCAGGGTCAGCTGGCTATACGGGTGAGTTCTACCAAACATTTAAGGGAGCAATAAGAGTTCTACATAATCTTTTCCTGAAAATGGAAGAGAAGAACTCACTGTCTCATTTATGAAGCAAGCATCACCCTAATGCTACCACAAAATAAATGCATTACCAGAAAATTAAATTACTGACCAATAATATCCATGTACATATGGAAATCCTCAAAAATATTAACAGACCAAATCCAAGAATATATGAAAAGGACAATATATCATGACCAAGTACAGCTCATCTTAGTCACACAAGGTTGCTTTAACACCTGAAAATCAATCAATGTGATTCACCATATTAACATACATAACATAACTAACATGAACTGAATGTTTTTCTTCTAAGATCAGGAAAAATTAAAGTATGCTTACCTTTTATTTGTCTTTGTATTGGAGTTTCTACCAATTGGTATATGGCAAGACAAAGAAATAAAACACATTTAGATAGGAAAATAGGAAGTAAATTTATATTTAAGAAAGACATGATTATCTATGTTGAAAGTCCCCTTGACTTTCAATAAAAAGCTACTATAACTAATTTGTAAGTTTAGCAAAGTGGCAAATAGAAAGATGATATTCAAAGATGAATTATAATTCTATATAGTAGCAATGAACAGTCAGAAATGAAATAAAATATAATACCATAGAATTAAAACATACACAATGCTTAGGAATAAATCTTATTAAAATGTATGAGTTCTACGCATTTTAGTTTTTAAATATGGCTGAAATTAAATATTAAATGGAGTTATATATCATATTTATGGTTCAGAAAACTCAACAATATTAAGATATCAATTCTTCCCAAATTGATCTTCTGATTCAATGCAATCCCAATAAAATTTTCAGTAGGAATTTTTTAGAAATTGGCAAACTTATTCTTTTTTTAAGTTTATTTATTTATTTTGAGAGAGAGAGAGAGTAAATGTGTGAGCGGGGGAGGGGCAGAGAGAGAACAGGCTCTGTCCTGTTAACACAGAACTAAAAGTGGGACTTGATCTCGGGAACCATGAGATCATGACCTGAGAGGAGATTGAGAGTCTGAAGCTTAACCCACTGAGCCACTCAGGTGCCCCAGCAAGCTGATTCTTAAATTCATATAGAAATACAAAGTACCTAGACCAGCTAAAAATATCTTTGAAAAGGAAAAATACTTGAAGATGAACTCTATCTGTTTCACAACTTATCCAAAGCTCTAAAAATCAAGGGAGTGTGGTATTCTGTCAATGGGACAGAATAGAGAATCTGTCAAGAAACCAACACACACACACACACACACACACACACACACACTTATTTTCAATAAGGGCACAAAAGAATTCATAAGAAGGAATAGCATTTTTTTTTTAACAAATCAGTCTAGGACAGTTGAATATCCATATGCAAAGAAAAATGAATTTTGATTCATACCTCCAACCAGATATAAAACTTCTATACCTCCAACCAGATATAAGACTTCTAACAAAGATAGATCATTGATATCAATGTAGAACTTAAAATTATATAATCTCTAGAAGAAAATTTAGGGCAAAATTGTGACCCTGGGTAAGGCAAGTATTTCTTTGATATGACAGCTAAAGGAAGGTCTTTTTCTTAAAAAGATAAAGTATAATTAAAAGAAATAAATCTTGTCCTCATGGGGTGCCGGGTGGGCTCGGTTAAATGTCCAACATTGGCTCAGGTCATGATCTCACAGTTATGAGTTTGAGCCCCTCGTCAGGCTCTGTGCTGAAAGCTCAGAGCCTGGAGCTTGCTTTGGATTCTGTGTCTCCCTCTCTTTCTGCACCTCCCCAACTCATGCTCTGTCCTTCTCTCCCTCAAAAATAAATAAACTTCAAAAAAATTTAAAAAAAAGAAAAAGAAAAAGAAATCTTCTCTTCAAAAATACCAGGAAGAAAATGAAAAGATAAGCTACAGACTAGAAGAAAATATTTGCAAACTATTTATATGATAAATGATTTGTATCCAGATTAATGAAAACTAAAATCTCTATATATATCTTCAAAAGACTCAAAAAAACATTTATGACATATAGGTACCAAATAAGCTCATGAAAAAGTGTTCACTATCACTGAAATGTTGCAAGGACACGGAGAAATTAGAATTCACATGCACTGCTCCTGGGAATGTAAACTGGTACAACCACTTTGGAAAAAAGTTTGGCAATTTCTTTAAAGGTTAATCACACAGATATTATATGATCCAGCCATTCTATTCTTAGGTATTTATGAAAGAGAAATGAATACATATGACCATGCAGAAACTTAAACCAAGAATTTTCAAAATAGATTTTTTTGAAATAGCTCTAAACTGGAAACAATTCAAATATCCACTAATAGTTGAATGCAAAAATTAATTGTAGTATGCCTATAAAATGGAATGGGATAATAAAGGAGTGAGCTATTGATATGTGCAACAAGAGTGATTTTTTTTCAAAATGATTATGCAAGAGTAAAAGCCAGACAAAAAAAGAGAACATATGATTCAATTTAAATAAATTACCTACATACCTTTAAATTAATCAATAATAACAACAGTGTCCTGGGGATAAAGTTTCAGTTAAGGGAGGGATAGAAGGGACAGATTATAAAAGGTATTCGAAAATGGTCTTGAGAGTGATGATATGCTAATTATCTTAATCATGGTGGTTGTTTCATGAGTGTACATATACTTCAAAATATTAAATTCTATACTTTATGTATAGTTTACACTACATAAATTATGCCTCAATAATACATTTTTAAAACTCCTGCCATCTCTGTGGATGTCTCAGAAAATTGGACAAAATATGGAATGTACATATTTATGAACATAAATATATAACATACATTATATATGTATATATAAAAATAAAATGCACTCCCTTGTTGGTTCAGGGTTATTTTTCAATATGCTCAGTGAGTTGGAGATTATTATGAAGTTGATAAAGATGGCCTATAAGGATCATTTGACTTTTTTTTTCTCTTTTCATCTTGGTTCAGCCCTAGTGGACCACAGCCTCTGCACTAATTTTCTTGAAAAAAATATATTTGGATTCTTTCATTTTGTAAAGTTTCTCTCAAACTGGATGATATTGGTGGTTCTACCAAATAGAAGAACTACTTTCAAAATGTCTGGTAACAATATTATTCTAAAGGATTCTTTTCCCCAGGAATGCTGATGAAAATGTGGGGCAATAATTCTTACCGATAACACTGATCACCAATAATAATAAAGCTATCTAGGGCACTGCTGGTAATAATGTTAATCATGTTAGTAATGATAATAATAAGAGTTGCAATTTATTGGAAAGCCAGAGACTATTTCTAAGCACTTCAAATACTCCATGTGGTTTTTATCCACACAACAGGCTTATGAAGTAATCCCCATTTTCAGATGAAGAAACATGGTACCAAGAGATTAACATTTTGTCAAGGGGCACCCAGAGAGTGGTTTGTATCCTTGATGCCCGGTATGTGGTAATTGTGTGTCAGTCAGGATATTGACAGGAAGGAGATAACATATTCAATGTGTTTCATTAAGGAGAAACTATTCACAGCATTGTGGTCAGGGTTAAAGAAATCAACTAAAGATGGTGAAACTCCCAGAGTCTAGAAAATATGGGAAACTATTCATCATCATAAACCCTGAAAGCAAAAGTCCTTCCAAAGTCTAGAGAATGCTTGGAGTCATAAGAGGCAGAACAGCTAGTAGGGGTGGTGACCCCTAAATAGCAGTGCAATCAAAACTGCAGTGAAGCAAGGAGGGAGGCCAGAAGAGGGTGTTGGGATAAATATCCAGGTCTTCCTTTCCTCTCATACTGTGCTCTGCATTTTGTTCCATTGTCAAAACCACCTAACAGCCAGAGGGCCAGACAGCTCAGGTGATGAGATCCTTAGCCATCACTCTCAAGCACAAAACAGGGCAGAGAAAAATAGATCTGGCAGTATCTTCTCCACTTGCAATAAGAAGCTTGCCTCCTCAATCCAGGTGAATCTCAGAATCCTATGAGCCACCATTCTGTCACCATTGTGTCAATGAAATCATTGTCACATATGAAACCTAAATTATAACGTATACTTCTTAAAATGGCACCAAAATGGGGGAATTAATTGACTTCCAATAAAGTTGCTACAGCCTCCACCCCTGTAGATGATTATAGGCAAAAGGTAATAATGACTTCCATTCCATGTCCTTTTTACTCTCAGACAGGCCCTCAGTTTCTTGATATTTTTTATCTGGTAGAATATTCTAAACTTTCCACATGATCCAAATGCCTTGCATTCCTGTTGTTATTGGTTTATTAGTGTTTCCGCTTGCTACTGGACATAGAAATGTTATGAGTTTTTCTGGAGAATATCCTGGATTCTAGAAATAGCTTTTCTTGCCCAAGTTGCACAATAGTAAAATGGTAAAGAGGATCAATTGTGCTAGTAAAATGCATCCATATCTGTCTGTCTGTTCCACAGTATAGGAAGCCCAAGCATTGAGTAATGCATAGAATTGTTGAATCACTATGTTGTACACTGAAACTAACATAACATTGTATGTCGACTATACTTCAATAAAAAACAAGCCCAAAATGTCCAAAGTACTCTCAGATTCCAATTTAACAGAAACATGAAGATTTTCTATTTCCTGGCAAAAGAATTTTTCCTTTGAGTGAAAGGACCCAAAAGCCACAAGACACCAGAATTTGCAAATAAAGAACCACATTTCCTTTAGTAAATTAATAGATATAGTATGAAGGGTGTAACTACTCCACACCTCTGTTCCCAGAGATGTATAATATAGCTATGCAAGAAAATGCTACATGCAGCTTTTTCATTTAAGTCATGTATTCTTTGGACAGCACTTGATTCTCAAAGTCTGGTTTTCCAAATGGTACAATAACTGAGCCTTCAGAAGTTCATTTCATAATTCTATCAAGCCAGATAATTCTGAGAAATGGGCATTTGTGGTAAGATAAACACATTTCGTGGACATGAGCCTGCTTCCATATTTTCTTCCTCATAAACCTAGTTTCTTGGTCTGAATGATGTTATGTGGATACTATAATGAACAAGGTATTCTATAAGTCCAAAAATAATATTGCTGACATAAGCATTGAAAACAAGAAAGACAAACCCATATCCAGAATATGAATCTATTCTTATGATGATCACTTTTTCCTTACTCCATGATTAAAAGTCCAATGTAATCAATCTGCCACTGGGTGGCTGGCTGGTCCTTTTGTGGGAATGGTGCCATGCCAGGAACTCAGCATCAGTCACTGCTACTGACTCATTAACGGTCAGCAGTGGTGGCATTTGGATCACCCATAATAAGAGAAAATGCATATTTTGGGGGCTATGAATGGACACCATCCTTACTGCAATTAATGCTTTGTACTTTGAACTCCTGAATAAATGGAATAGTTATGGGAAAAACTAACTGACTTGCTCAGGATGGATCCTTACATTCATGATTATTGAGAAATCCCTCTGTAATGGAAGCACTCAGGAGGACATTTAAATGTATATAAGTATCATCTTTCTTTCTTTCTAGTTTGCTGTGTACATCCACTTACCTCTCCTCTGAACTTTCTTTTTTTAATGTTTTATTTATTTTTATTTTATTTTTTTTAACGTTTATTTATTTTTTTTAAATTTTTTTTTCAACGTTTATTTATTTTTGGGACAGAGAGAGACAGAGCATGAACAGGGGAGAGGCAGAGAGAGAGGGAGACACAGAATCGGAAACAGGCTCCAGGCTCTGAGCCATCAGCCCAGAGCCCGACGCGGGGCTGGAACTCCCGGACCGGGAGATCGTGACCTGGCTGAAGTCTGACGCTTAACCAACTGCGCCACCCAGGCGCCCCCGTTTATTTATTTTTAAGACAGAGAGAGACAGAGCATGAGTAGGGATGGGGCAGAGAGAGAGGGAGACACAGAATCTGAAGCAGGCTTCAGGCTCTGAGCTGTCAGCACAGAGCCCGACGCAGGGCTTGAACTCACAAACTGTGAGATCACGACCTGAACCAAAGTCGGACGCTCAACTGACTGAGCCACCCAGGAGCCCCTGAACTTTCTAATCACTAATCTTTGAAGTTTGTTCTTTCTAATTCCTTGAAGAGCTGGTCAACTCCTTAGTCACTGCCCATGAATGAGTGAGGATCTATACATCAATGGAGAATCAGATGTGTTGTTTGGAGAGGTGTTAAAAGGAAGAATTTTCCTCCATCACTGTCTTTCAGAGCCACCTTGTGAATGGACCTCAAGTACAACAGCAACTCACCTGTGCTGGTGACATTATACCGCGAAGATCCATCTGTAAACTAGGCCTATGTTTTTTTCTTCTTTATTAACTGGTCTTAAAGAGCTCCCCAATGTGGCCATTGGTGTGGTTGAAAAGGAGGAAGTAAAGCAAGCAGTGCTGTTCCCTCCTGTTTTTCTTGGTAATAGTTCTGATCTTTTATTATAAAATGTGGGTTGTTTGATCACTATAAGAACAAGAAATCATAGGAGACTGTAGAAGACAATATAAAGTCTTATCTATGAAAGTCTTTATGAATTTTTTTTATGCTTCATGAGGGCAGCTAGGCTTCCTTTGTTACTAAGACTCACATTAGCCTTAGAATTCATTATATCCTCTCAATGTTTTATGAAGGTTAGAAATAGAACAGTGAGTCCCCAGAAACATAACAGAGATCATAGCCCTGAAAGTATCAATGCTCTATTTTTATAGAAGATGATAAGAATAAAGCATAGGTAAGGATAATAGCACTGAGAGGACAGTAAATCCAATGAGGTAACATTTTCCCCAATCAGGACACTAGAAACCCAGTATTCTGAAAAGCAAGTTTGTACTTCCCGTGGAGGTGTGGGTTAAGTAGACCTAATATTGATTAGTTCTTCATTGTCATGGACTTCCAATGATTTTTTAGAAATGCTCATGACTTCTATAGAGGCTCAACAAGGTCATTTTTATAACTGATATTTAAAATTATTTATGATCCTGAATAAAGCATTTTAATAAAAATTTAAACAAGGTTATTTGAATATAAAGAGTTTAACACAGAATCAAACTTATTCTGTGCATTGCAAAAAGTGGATGAGATACAACAGCGCTTCATTGTATTGTTAGGACATTTTCAAATGTACTTATTTAAATGTCCGCATGGAAAATATCATGTCAAGAATACACTCCAACCCCATTTACAGACTGGAAATGTAGTAATTAAAACTTCAACCATTATAAAAATCATATGACTTTTCATGAGCATTATAGTAAATTATTGCAATATTATAGAAAATATTTATATCTTCATCTGTAGGATAACTTTAGTAAGCTACAGATCTATTTGGCTCAAATGCTTTTTGGCGATATTTCTATCATTGGTTATGAGCTACCAGAGACGTAGAACTATGTTGGTTCTCAACTTGCACTCTGCTTTTCTGGGGACAGACACCAGTAGCTTTGATCACAGTGATGTCCTCCTCAGTGACTTCACATCACTAGTGAGGCTAAATTGCTAATGAGACCAAGGTCAGAGCTTTACAATCATGTTATCTGCCCTTGGCATTTTGGTCATCTTTTTAGCTAAAAAGAACTCTTGGTAATAAGAAAGACAATGTGTGAGTACGTATGTATGTACCATTCACCAATTAGCTTGTTCAACAAGCATTTACTGAATGTCTATCATTTTCAAGAAGAATTATAACATAGGATATTCACATTGGTGACTGTGGAATTTTGGAGGAAATTACGGGTACTAACATGGATGAGGCAGCAGTGCATATCTTTCTGTAAGTTGACTTTTTATGGGAACAATAGAAATGATACTAATCTCTAGCACAACAACTTCCTATTTGTAATTTGCTGCACAAGTTATAGGAGTAACTATATTATATAGCATTGTCAATAGAGCTCAAGTTTCCCTGTAAGTTCCATTAACTACATCACATCCAGGAAATAGTATATATTGTATATTTATAATATGTTTTTGTAAACACAAATTCATCCCTGTGTGGAAAATTCCCCAGTACATGAGTTCAATTTCTAGTGCAATTTGGAGTTCAAAACTTTTCTTCATGCAAATTTTGTTTGCAAGTTTTCTATCTTTCTTGACTAAATTATATTGAAAAAACGTTAGCCATTTCTGGGTACCTCAATGTCATTATCATGAATATTAGTTATCCATGATCCAAAAGAATAATGTTCCCACTAATTACATGCTTCCCAAGGAAAAGCTCTGTATTATGCTTTTCCTGCCTCTGTTGTCTTCTCCATTACCATTAGTTCTAAGTTTTTTTTTAAATCTCTATCTGTCCATTTTGCCTGCAACCTGTAGCTCTTAATACACTCAGAATTTTTGGTGAAATAGCAAAAGCATGAGCAATAGCAAAAGGCATTGAGCAGCATAACCATTAAGAGGATGGCCTTGAGCAATGTGCTCAAATTCTCTGAACTTCATTTTCCTCATTTTTTTCAAGTTTCTTAACCTTTTTTACAATCAGGTTATTCATCTGTTATATAGAATTATAAAACGAAATTTTATATCACAGGACATTTTTGAGGATAAAATGAGACAAAAAATAAACATTTTGAATATGCTTGTGATGTGGTAAAAAATAAACAGTGTCTAACATCGATATTATCATATTGAAACAATGGATGTAAACTCCTTGGTATGGAGTCAGTGCTCAATAACTGTTAGTTTCCTTTCTTTTTTCTCAAAAAAGACTAAAAACAGTTTACCTGAGAATGGTTCCCCATTTGAGTATGTGGAAGAAAGTACATGAGCTTTGTAATTCTCTTTTCCTTACTGCTTTGGGGCCACCCTTACTTATTTTTGGGCTTAAAGTTATGCTTCTATAGTTTAGATGTCTGGACATCTTCCTGTAAGGTGATGTTGCTACTATATTTTATACCTAAGGAAACCAAAGAGTATAATTATCTGCCTCACTTTCCACTGCAGGTCAAGATTTAGTTAATTGACTCCAGTTCATTTTGCCCAGGGCACCTCCTCTGAGAGAGATACCATGGTCACTAGTATTAGCTGAAAGGAACTGTGGTTCTGTAGAGAGAAAAGAGGGATGAGGCTCTCTTTCCCAGTCATAGAATTCCCAGTGACCACGAAACAGCCACTGGCTGGTAATAACTTCCTTTCCCCTCTGACTTGGAATGGATTGCAGGCACTGACCTAGAGGGGAAAGGCTTCATCTCCCAACATCAGCCAATCTCATCTCATTGCAAGGGAAAGGCCCCTCGAGACGTGCTCCTATCCATCATGTGGACAGCTTTGGCCAAAGTGCCCACTACATCACTGGCTTTAATAAAAAGTTGCTGGAGGCTGCAGTACTAGTGACAGATGTAAACTGCAGCCTGGCCACAGCCTACGAATTCTCCCAAGGTGGAAGTACACTTGAGGAGGAAGAGGAAGAAAAGGAAAGAGAAGACAGAAAAAGGAGTGAAAAATGATGAGGCGACCATTTTGGAAGATCCATTGAAGTGAATTGAATAAGCTGAAGTACCCTTTAAAGAGGAATGCTTTAGTCTGATAAGACAAAACCTGAGAAGAGAAATGACAAAAGTGTATGAAAGATACAATAAAGGAAGTAAATAAAAAATCATGAAACTTTTCTGTTAAATCTAAGAATGCCAGAATTAAGGGAGCTGTTGGTTACCCTAAAATTTGAAAGAAATAAATCTAGAAAAAATTTTGAAAAAATATTTAAACTTTATGGCAATTGCTATCACACAGTTTGACCAATTTGTAAAGGCAAATACTTCTTAATGCATTTACAGAACTTTA